>NC_135616.1:67872500-68180714 GCF_053574225.1 Canis aureus | reverse complement strand
AAAAAGACAACAAAACTATTGCTGAGTCTGGCTCCCCAGGAGCCAAGAAACAGAGGCCACTCTATTTTTTCTTAAACATTGAGGCCAAACTTCATTAGGAGCTGTGTTGTTTAATATTCCAACGGTCAGGCTGAAGTCCCTCTCTGGTAATTGTATTACTTATACTTAAATTCCTTTGCAGTTTCAAATAGAAAAGACCTAACTTCTTCTTCCTGTTAATGCTTTACTGCCATATACTTTCTTCAATTCTTGTGTTTGTAGGTTGTATAGTTTTGTGGAGCAATGTTTACATATTAGCCCTGTTTTATTAGATTAGGTTATTATTTGATTCGGGAAAACTCTAGAGGTGAAAAGCGACAAGGGATTACAAATTTACATGTATTGCAACATGACACTTAAAGTAGTTTTATTTTTTTTTTTAAAGATTTTATTTATTTATTCATGATAGTCACACAGAGAGAGAGAGACAGAGAGGCAGAGACACAGGTAGAGGGAGAAGCAGGCTCCATGCAGGGAGCCCGACGTGGGATTCGATCCCGGGTCTCCAGGATCGTGCCCTGGGCCAAAGGCAGGCGCCAAACCGCTGCGCCACCCAGGGATCCCTTAAAGTAGTTTTAATTGAAGGAATTAAACATTCTATTATGAAGGCCATGCTTTCTTACACAGAGATGTATCTCAATACTTGAAGCAAATGTTTTAAAATGTTGTATAAACAAAACTTTGAAAACAGAACAAGATTATTTTTTCAGAACAAGATTTTTAAAAAAGATTTATTTATTTGAGAGAGTGCATGCACATGTATGCACATAGGGGGAAGGATAGTGGGTGAAGGAGAGAGACAATCTCAAGCAGACTCCCCACTGAGCACAGAGCCCTGTGCAGGGTCAATCTCACAACCCTGAGATCATGACCTGAGCCAAAATTAAGAGTTGGAAGTTTAACCAACTGAGCCAACCAGGCACCCCAGGAGACAAGATTTTTAGAGAAGCCCTAAGATAAATACTACGAACCCAGAACCTACTATCCATTTTATCCATTTTCAGTTTGGATTTTGTACATGGGTATCTTCAATGAGCCATACCTGTGAACCAGAAGTTGCAGAGAAACTTACATGTTCTTTAAATTTTTTCAAAAGATTTTTTTTATTGATCCTTAGTATTAGCCAGATTTTCAGGGAAGAAAAATGAATAAAAGACAAGAAATGGACTTTGACATCAAATTCATGAATTGATATATATGAAATATATATGTATTGGAACATTTAAGATCTCAGAAACAAAGTCCTTAGCAGCAGTCATCTGGCAACTGACTAGTGGTAAATTATGACTTCTTAATCTTTCAGTTTCACATTAAATGAGAATTAGTTACCCCAGGAGCCATATGATAAAAGGGACTTTGTCTTGGCAAATGCTTTTAGGAAATTATGCATGTAATTCACTAGCAAGCCTGTTTTTCTAAGCAACTGCTTTGTTTTTCACAAATACTATATACATTCTTATTTGATGGGAAAATTTGGATAACTTGCGTTAGCAACCCATGTAGTGGGCCTGGCCATTAACAAGTCATATGTCTTTGGAAGAAAAGTTGAGATGAAGGGAAGGAAAGATGTCTCTTCTGAAATTTCAAAAGAGAAGTTCCGACCTTCTTTCCCTGCCAGTGCTCTAAATGGTGCAAATTTGGTGACTGCTGGACTGTTTGTGATGTGGATCTGTGGGGAGGAGTGCACAGTTCATGCCTCAGCTTTCCTTTCTAATCCCTGGCTCTTCATTTAGGAGTTTTTGCTTTGATATAATAGTCAGTTGAGAGGGCTAGCCAAGGTAGTCTAACAAGGTAGAAAGGCATGGAAGAGACTTTTGGCCCCTTTCTCTTTGCCTCATATTCATAGGGCATTCTTTCATTATTATATAAGTTAGGCCAACTCTCAGATTTTAGATAATAGAGATTTTTATCCTAAATTTGATCAAGGAAGATGGGTCATTCTGAAAAACTGCATATCTCAATATTGATAAATCTTGACAACATAAATTCTAAATTAAAAAATAACCAGTTGAAAAGAATTCATATACAATAATTTTATTATATATAATATAGAATATATGATTATATAACATGTAATATTTATTATTATAAATAATATATTTATTATTACACTATTGCATAAAAATTTTAAAACTTTGTATTTTTACAGCTACATATATATATTGGAAAGACATAATTAGAGTCACAGGAAGCATGAACACCAACTTCAGAAGAGTGGTTATTTGAGGGAGGAAAAAAGAAAGGAACAGGGACAGGGGGTGGGGAGGTGGGCTAAGGTCTACTGGGACTTTGGCTGTAATCTGTTATTCCTCAAAAAAGAAAAAAATATATACCTAAAGCAAATATGGCAAAATGTTAGTACTCTTAAAATCCAGGTTTATGCTATTTCCTGTTCTTTTGGAATTATTAATAATTAAAAATTTATACAATTTATGTAAATAAAAGTCTCTGAGGTTGCTGAAATAATGGAGTTCATTTCAACAAACCTTTGTTGAGAATCTGCTATGTATTAGGCATTAGGGACGCAAACATGAGGGCGACGGGGTCCCTACCTTAAGAGACTCATCATCAAGGGGGGAAGAGAGATGTACAAATACAATCACATGCACTTATCATGATCATGTTATGCATCATGGTTTCTAATAGAATGATTGGCTCTATGATAACTTTACTAGGAAAATGTTGAGGAAAACTAGACCAAATTAATGACAAAAAATCATCATGAATTGAATTTAAAAAAACTTATATTCATACATAATTGTAAACAAATTGCTAACAAAGTGTTCTCAAAGAGAAGTCCTCAAGATATGACTGGAGATGCTCCCATCATAATTTATTTAAATAAATATTTATTATGTACCTTAGCAGATGTTTCCTTTGTGGTCCATTCCAAGTGCATCTTTATAATTAATTTTTTTTTTCATGGAACTGTTGTCTCCCCAGCTAGATAATCAGATCTTTACAAGGAGGACTGTCCAGCTTTCATATTTTTATCACCCAGTCTCTGGAGTTTTAGTATAGTCCTTTATAAACAATAATGTTGGTTTGATTTTTGTTGAATGCATACTATATGTTATAAGTTACAGTAAGGGGGTATTTGACTCCGAACTCAGAATTCAGGGCCAAGGGCAGCAGGGAAGACACCAGAGGTTAAAATCTATACTGTCCCAAATATGCAGATTTAGAATATGAAGAATATAATGCCACATATAAAAATCGTGCAAAAGATATCCATCACTTTAGGCAAAGGAAGCACTAGAGTTAATTACCAAGAAGGTTGGCAAGGCATTTTGGAATCTCAACAATGCACCATTGGCTCCCCTTCTTCAGAAAATATTAATGGAAAACACTAAAGTTTTTTTCCACCCAACTTTCTTCCAAAGAAAAACTGCCACAAAACTTAGCATTCCACTGTTGGGGTAGATATCAAAGTGAAAAAAGGCAGTTTATTTTGTTCACAGCTGTACTTGATGGCCAACAGATTTTCATCAACAATTGTTAAAAATAGAACAGTAAATACTCGACATCCTAGTTTTAATAAAGCTGAGCATAACGTGATACGTTAATATTGGGTATGTGTATATTAATATGTGAGCAAAATGTGAGAGGAATAATAGAAATCCCTAATAAATCAGCAAAGAGGGAACAGGTACTATATCATGTCACAGTAGTAAATACACCTTGCACCTGCTGGCCCAATAGCAAACTCCATTCCTGGGGCCTTTGTTGTGTTTGTAGGTTATTTATCGGTCCCCTTAGCAACCAATAACTTGAGGATATAAAAGTTTTACTTCAACCAAAAACCTGTCTGTGGAAAAGAAGAGTTTTATCTGTGTCCAGAAAATAACATCAATAATAATGAAAGGGGAAAAAAATCAAGCAAACCCAGAAGCATTTAAAGTAATCATGGTTGCTAAGGAGATACAAAGTCAACACAATTAAAGAGACGGTTCCAGATAGCAAAAGTCCAAAATGCTGGGGCCAGAGCCAAACGGACGTCTGAGCATGTGCCTGGTAAAGAAATGGTACCACCAGATCTGTAATGATTAGAATGGACCTTTAGTTCTGTTACTGGACTCCCGGAGTGGCCCCACGGACCCACCTGCTATCTCCCTTCCTAACCTAATTGGACCCACTTCCCTGTCCTTTATGAGCCATATCTTGGTAAGGACTTCACCCCCATCAGATAGATGGGAAAGTCTCTCTGCCCTAGGAAGGAGCTGCCTGATTTCTTCCTAAAACAGAAGGTCTGGAATCGGACTCTGTCTTTTGCAGCCTGGATTACCTGATTCCTTCCAGAATCCCGATTTTGCTCATTTGGCTCCTAAAAGTCACCTTCCAGCTGTTTGCTGGACCAAGCCCCACTAGATAACTGACTCCTTTTTGTTTGTTTGCTTCAATTCTTATTTCAGATCCGTGTATTCTTTCCTCTCTCCATGGTTCAGTGCTATCAGTGGAAGTAACTGTATTAATAGTGACTAATGTTTGTTGAGTTCTTATTATATTTCAGACTTTGTTCTAAACATCAGCTCATTTAGGTCTCATTAAAAGATTGAGGTTGATACACTTTTCATCGCCATTTCACGGATTAAAAAAACAAAGCACAGCTCATACGTAACTGGGGCTGGACTTAAATCTAGGTAGCTCATAATCTGCACCAGTGGGCTATGCTGACGTTCATATAAATCTGTGTGATAATAGAATTACATGAGATAATGAAAGGCATAGAAGAAATATTTTCCATGTACCAAAGATACCTTGATGAGAATTAAATGCATTTTGATCATGAATGTCACAGTTACCACACAATCCTTGTTCGTAGGTCATAAGAGCTGATAATTTTTCATGTGTTGGGATGGGGTAGTCTGGTCACACCAATTCAACAAATGTTGGAATACCTACTCTGTGTTCTAAGATATTGAAAAGAATCAGATAAGATACCTGACCTCAGAGAACTTTTAGTCAGTTAGAGGAAGCCAGACATAAAGACAAATACACACAAGTGTAAAAGGTGCTATGAGAGTGTATCAGGACACATGGGCAATTGTGATCAAATTTATCACAGGTAAAAAACAGGGGAGATTGCTCAGAGGAGAATAGTCAGATATATGATCAGGCGACTGTCTTGCACAAATTAAATTAATTGTGTAATTATATTTTTGATCTTCTAATGTCTGAAGAAGGAGATTTCACAGCAACTTGGGGCCACGTTCAACTTACTGCATCATATCTTGTTCTTTTTTTTCATATCTTGTTCTTATTCAAAGTATAGTTATAGGAATTATGCGGTATTGAAGTTTCTAGACTGGTTCCAATTGCTTTCTCAATGGGTGCTTTGGCAGTACCTAAATATATTTACATAATTGGCTATGTTAGTCCTGGTGTGATGCTGACATGTCTTGTGACTCTTAGGATCTGAAAGAAGCTTATGGAGATTGTGACAACCCTGAATTAACATTTGCCCTCAGTTATTACCTAACCGTGCACATTAATTATCTCATGGAAGGGTTTGTGGTGATGATGGATGAGAAGGTCTGTATTTTGAGTGGCTGCTTGGGGAAGGTCAAAAGTGCTCTCTGTAATATCTAGCCTTAAAACACATCAGATGTGATTTCCAAGCTGAAAGCGGAACCAACATAAGAGCATTCCATGGTAACTAACCTGCAGCGTCTAGGATCCAGCAGCAACTCCTGTTGCAGGGCTAGAGTCAGATCCCCATCTGAAGTATCTGGCAGTGCTTACGGAAGTAAGCAGGTATTAAGCTGAAACCTGGGAGAAAAACATAATTAAAGGCAATTCCATCAGAAGGAGGTTTAAGTTACTTCATCAGATTTGTAGTGCAATGCATATTGGGGTACAGAATTTGGGGTAGGTGAGGGGTTGCTTCTTCTCTAGCCTAGCACAGTAGTTGGAGCTCCAGGAAAGGGGAATTTATGTAGTAGATGAGAGTTCCCATATGTGATCTAGTGTGGCAGGGAGGTGAGTGTTGGTGAAAGAGAACACCAGGCTAGGAATAGAGTGAGGTGAGTGAGGCCAACTCATTCAAATGTGGAGTTGGATGCAGTCTTGATTTAAAATTTCGATCATCATGGATTTTAATATTACTACCAATTTTTAAAAAATTATTGCTTAAAATAGTATTTATCTTGATTACTGTTTGTGACACTCCTTTAAATGTTGTACCCAGGGAGAGTGCCTCACTAGTTTCACCCTGCCAGCCTTGCATGACTGAGGTAGAAATAAGATGTTTCAATGCTCACTGTAGCCCATATAAAGTCAACACAATTAAAGAGAGTTCAGATAGCAAAAAGTCCAAAATGTTGGGGCCAGAGCCAAAGGGACATCTAAACATGTGCTAAGAAAACAGAATCACTGCATTTTATTACAGATGTGACCTCACAGGGCATCTGATGCTACCTTAACCCAGAGGCTAAAGCAGAAAACCTGAGGACCCCATGCAGCTTACAGACATGGTTTATTGGTAATTTTGCACTGTTAATTTTGAAAATTGATCTAGTTGCCCTCATTTTGAAATTGAAAGATTTTGTCCCAAGACACTTAGATATCTGATTTTTCTTGAAAAATTAGAAGGTCTAGTGCACTGGATCTATGTTCTTTTGGGGCAGTCATCAACTAAAGCTGACTAGAGTCTCTCCTCCTTAATATGAGTACATTACTTCCTGGTGTTGCCGGCATTTAGATTCTGGGCCCTAATTAATTGTAGGATTCTTTCAACAATACCTCTTAAAAAATGAGCTTCCATTCATTTAGTAAATATTGACTTTTGTGCCTGCCATGTGTAAGATAATGTGCTGAGGAACAAGATGACAAGATCCCTTCCCTCCTGGAACTTGTTTTAGTTTCATGGGCAATGTTATGGTTTGAACTATAGCCTCTCCAAAAGGTATATTTAAGTCCTAATCCCAGTACCTCAGAATGTGACTTTATCGGGAAAGAGGGTCTTTCAAGAGGTAGTCAAGGTAAAATGAGGTCAATAGAGTGGGCCCTAATCCAGTAAGACAGGTGTCCTTTCAGAAGGGGGAAATTGAGACATAGAGATAGATAGCGAGGGAAAGCAGTGATGCCCATGAGACTGGAGTGATGTATATACATATAAGCCAAGGAACATCAAAGATTGCTGGGAAATACCAGAAGCTAGAAGCAGCAAGGAAGGATTCTCACCTAGAACTGTCAGAGCCTGGCCCTGCTGACACCTTGATTTCTGACTTCCAGCCTCCAGAACTGAGACCAAGATTTCTGATGATGTTAGCCACCCAGGTTTTTGGTATTTGGTTATGGCAGCCCAAGGACAAGAATATAGACAGTTACTAATTAATGACATAAGCACGTAGCTTAATAACAATAGTGACCAGAATAATGAGGAGAGTGTACATGTAGGGGTGGGCTGATCTTGTTAGGAGTTTATGGGGCCTCTTCTGCAGAAGGTGTGTTTGAGCTGAGATCTGAAAGACAAGTGGAAATCATTTTCTAATAGTGAGGGAAACAA
Source organism: Canis aureus (assembly GCF_053574225.1). Taxonomy (NCBI): domain Eukaryota; kingdom Metazoa; phylum Chordata; class Mammalia; order Carnivora; family Canidae; genus Canis; species Canis aureus. The sequence continues at coordinate 68,173,168 of NC_135616.1, read as the reverse complement.
GTACAGTCAGGGCTGGAACCATTAATGTGTGTGAAGGCTCTAAGGCAAAAAAAAGGTAAGAGATATTCACAAATTGGAAACCCCGCTGGTGGCTGAAGCAGAGAGAGGAAACTGTAGAGCCTGGTGGTGGGCTCTCTGTAATAGGATGCATTGACTCACTAGCTATGTTACTTTGGGGGAAGTTGTTTTAGTTTCTCCAGGGATATAAAGAGCAGCTACTTCATATGGTTAGTATGAGGATTAAATGAAATAATAAATTAAACGGTTTTAAAACAATGGCTGGCACATGTGCCTTGATAGATGTTACTTGTTAAAATTCCTGCTGTTCTTGTTACCATTATAATTGGCGGGACAGGGTTTTCAGGACCCCGACATCCCCTTCGAGCATTGGTCTCTATCCTGAAAGCAATTGGAGCGAGAATATGCTGTTAATCAGGACTTCAACTTCACCAGATTTTATTTTTAGGAGATGTATCTATCTGGCTGCAGTGTGTAGAGAAGGGATGGGAGATGTGGCGATGAGGCCACTGGCGAAAGGTCCAGGGGATGGGGCGGTGTGGTGGCAGGCTTGCCATGATCACTTTGTGGAATTTGGACAGATAGACACAACCATCTAACAATTTTTTAAATTCTACCAAGAGTTACTTTCTTCTTTGTTTTACAGCTTTCTTATGGAATAAACACACCCTGGGTGATGCATGGTTTTTAATCTCAATTCTGCCATAAACTTAGTAGACGGCCATGAGCAATCACAGACACAAAAAGGTATAAAGGAAAGCTAGATTCTTGAAATCTCCATATGGTGAAATTAACATCTTTGGTTATTGAACACATTTAAAAATATCTTTAGGAGATTCCCAATACATTCTCTATTTGCTTTTTTATTGCTTTTATGTCTTTGACTTTATTTTAGAAGAGAAATTGAATTGATTTGTTCTTCACACACAAAAAAATTGATTTGTTCTTCATTGCTGTCAGATTTTGTGATCTCAGGCGAAGGCAAAATGCTGGGCTGGCAAATGTTCACAACAAATATAAGTTTTAAATAAAGCACTAGATGTGCTGAAAACTCATTAGGTAATGAAAGCCATCAAGAAAAATTGAAAATGCTCTAGTTCTCTCCAGATTTATGGCTGATTTTAATAAAAAGCATCACATTTGATGTAATTAGTTTGCCGAATATTGGCAGACTTAAAAAAAAATGCCTAATGAATTCATTGTTGGTGGAAGATTTACCTGTGATGCCAGAGGTAGAGAATGTTAAAGTCTAGATACATATTAGTTAAATGTTCATTTCCTACTGATAGCTTATGATACTCGGCTTGGAAAGGGGAAAGAAAATCTAGAGAAGAATTTCTTCTTTGTAAACTCAGTAAATTCTAATGTGTTCTGAATTTATTCAATGATAACAGAGTTCCATTTTATCTGGCTTTCTTTACTTCCCAGGGTCCTTATTCAGTATCTTATTCCTAGCTGAGCAAAATTATATATCAATATCAGCTTATATTTAATAACACTGGTGGGTACATTCGATTGAAACACTGATGTTTATATATAAAAGTTGGGTATTGTAAAAAAAAAATAAAAAAAATAAAAAAAAAATAAAAGTTGGGTATATCGACTTACATGAATTTTCAAAACTTAAAGGAAATCACACAGAACTAAGAATTATTATAAAAGAGATTCTTGTACATAAGGAAATCATACCTGTCTTCATATTTTTGCACGTATGCATTTATTTGAAAGTAAGCACACATAGAAATCCACTAAAAAATATTGCTGAGGTTTAGATATTTTACAATGACTTTCATTTTTGCAAAAATGAACGTCCTGATTTTGATGAATTTTGCAAAAGTTTAGAGAAAAAAATGACTTTTTTTTTTTTTTAACTTTTCAGAGTGAGGCACTTTAACCTGAAACCCTCACAGCAACTCAGTGATGTTTTGCTGAATAGGCATGACATGGTTTCATAAGTGCTATTCTTTCTTTACTTTAACTCCCCAATTACAAAGATTTGGTATATCTTCTTTGTTTCTGTATATCCCCAAATGCTGGGAAAATGCCTTTTGGGTACATAGATGGTACTAACTAAATAAATAGTTGAATGACTGAATCAGTGCATTTCTTATACCACAAGTGGCATAAAACATGTAAGTGGTATTGCGGATGGAAAGAACTTTTAAACTGCACACCTTTGAGAATGAGGGTGAATGGTGATACGTGCCCATGCCTGCCATGATTTGTCAACCAGATCATGAACTGTCATCTAGCCCAATTTCTCACCACTGCAAGAGACGGTCTCTGTCACTGTGAGCTGTCAATGCAGAGTGAACCCAAATCCTACTTTCCTCCCTGGACTCTCAAAGTGTGCTCCAAGAACTAGCAGCTTCAACATCACCTGGCAACCTGTTATTCATGCCCGTTCTCAGGCCCCATCCCGGATGTAATGCATGGGACACTCTGAGGGAGGGTTCAGCAATCTGGGTCCTATAAACACTCCAGAGGATTCTGCTGCATGCTCAGGTTCAAGACCCACTGCTCTAGAAATCTTTTGCTATTATTCCAATGATGTCCAACTTCCCTTGTAATTAACAGATCCTAATTTTAGGGTTATGAATACTTCAGATGAATACATTTTGGCCTTTGAGAAATCGCCTTCTTAAAGTAATTTGCAGAGCTCAGGTCTGAGTGACACTTTATACGTTTACTTGGAATTTCATTCTTAGGAGTTATACTATTGTCTGTTGCCGCATAGCAAGTCACCCCAAAACTTTGCAGGTGTAAATAGGAAACATTCATGCTCCCCCAGCTTTTGAGGCTCATGAATCTCACAGGAACTTACTTGAGTGGTTCTGGCGCAGGGTTTCTTAAGAGGCTGTACCCAGATGCTGTCTAGGAATACAGACCTCTTGTGGCTTGACTGGGGAAGAATCTACTTCCAAACCCACTTACTTGGCTGCTGGAAGACCTCAGGAGATCCACTTCAGGCTCACATGGGTTTCTCCTTGGAGATGCCTTATCACATGGCAGCTGGCTTCCACCAGAGGGAGAGATCCCAAGAGAGAGTAAGGAGGATCATATGGTCTTTTTATAACCTTATCTGGGAAGGAACATCGCATTGCTTGTATATATTCTATCCCTTAGCTGCCCACAATCAAGTGGAGGGTATAACATGGGACATGCATACCAAGAGGCGGGAATCACTGGAGTTCAACTTAGAGACTTCCCTATAGGTAAATTATTTCCCAATTCCTCCAATTCTTTGCACTGCAATTTTAAAATTAGGACTCTTGCTTTTTAGTGTCAGAAGTCTCAATACAAACTGGCTTATACAAAAAAAAAAAAAAAAAGGGTGTGCCTTATGGTGCAGTTTGGTGTAGAGGATCCATCAAACATTGTCACCTGGACCTGGTCATCTTGGTTTTGTCTGCTCTGTTTTCTGCTCCATTTCCTGGTACCTTCTCCTCTCTTATAGGATTAATAAACTCCAAGGCTCATGGGTTTGAAGTCAGTGGTATAGCATGAAAGTCTTTTTTCTATCGCAACCTTGGCCTAAATTTCACTGGCTAGGTGGATCACAGGCTCATGCCTGAATCAGTTGAGAGGCTGAGGAATCGTGACTGTATTGGCTGAGACCCAGGAAACACACTGTACCCACAAGAAGGATGAGTCCCACAGGAGACACGGCAGCTATGAGAGGGTACGTAAGTGCCCTCGGAGGGATCACATCAGGCAGGCATTGCACCGAAGTACTGTCTATATAATGGTCTCCCCTGAGTTTGTAGTGAACCAGAATCTCTTGGAAAATGCCCACCCTCTCCCTCATCATCCACTCCCCTCTCCCTACACCAGTGGATCATAGAGTCCTCTTGATCTACTCTTGATCTGCCTCTCATTTCCTCCCTTCCCCTCCCATCCCATGAATCTCTCACCTGGGATAAAAGTAGTAACATCTGAATTCACTGCCTGCATGCTTACATTTTTGTTTGCTTTCTGTCTGTGCTCCCTGTAGCCACCAGAGTGATTATTATTTTTTTTTTAAATGCCATCTGATGAGGTTAGCGCACTGCTGAGAATTTGTCAAAGTCCCATTAATTAAAATCCAAGTACCATATGACCTGCCTCTGCCTGCCTCTCTAGCTTGATCACTGTCTACCACCAATGCTCTCCCTCTGAGCTCCCCAAATTCTAAGTGCCATGTGTCTGCCTGTCCCGGTCTTTCTCTGTGTTCTTCCTTCTCCCAAGGAAGCTCTTCCCCTACAATGTGCCTCTCTCTCTCCACCCCTGCTCTCCAATTTCCCCCATCTTTGGGATCCAACTGTAATGTCACCTCTTTAGACAGGTCATCTCTGACTCTTCAACATTAGACACTCTCATGTATCCCACACCTTCTCTTTCTTTACTGCCTTTACCAGAATTTAAGTTTTATTCATGTTCAGCACCTTCCCTCTCTAGGCTAGAAGCTTAATGAAGGCAGCAATCTTGCTATAACCACAGAGCTCCTGTTTGGCAGCTAGTAGGCATTCAATAAATACTTGATGGCTGTGATTCATCCTTCCTTATCTCAGATATGTGTGATGACATTATCCAGAAGATTAAGTAAATGGCAAGAATTACCATAGAGTTGAAACTCGTGGGTGGTCTGGCTTGGCCTGGTTCATGGGGTTAAGTCAAGCACAGGAGAGAATAAAATTCTCTTGAAGACTCAACAAGGATAAAGTCATATATGTGGTCTTACTTTAATTCTTATGACAACCTCTTGTGAGTTCAGAATATTGTCCTTTTTTTGTAGATGAGGAAAGTGATGGCTAGAGAGGTAAAGGGACTCCCTGGTTCCCTCCATGGCTCCCTCCCTGGTAAAGGGAACTCACATGGTTCACAAATGGTAGAGTTAGGACATCCACAGAGGTCACCTGGACTCTAAAATTATAATTGGAATTATGGCAAAGACAGTGGCATGCTTTTTTTTTTTTTCTCATAACTCTGAGTAGGCCAAGGTCAAAAAGCAAAATAAACATAAAAGTGAAGTTCTGTAGATTTCATGCTGCCACTTGGAGCAGAGCAAAAGCTCTGGAAGCACCAAAATGAAGGGAGTATAGACTTTGGGGGAGCTCGATCTTCTTATTACTCATTTCAGGCTTTTTCTCTCCACTGAAGTCAAATCAAGGGGTGCTGGCTGAATAGTCCTGCAGTGTGAAGGAAATAAAGGCCACCAAGTCTTTCTATTACACCTTTGATGGGATTTATATGTGTTAAGAAATGCAGGCATAAAATTAAACAAGATAAACCATCCCATTTCCTTGTTTCTCCAGCCTCAATGATACACAAACTGGTCTACTTCCTTTTCTCCCTCTTACATCAAACACAGTAAGTGTGTATTTGGCACAAGAAGGCTCTCAAAGAGGTAGGGGGATTTAACCTAGGGGGCTGTGGGGAGCTGCAGTGGAAAACAGGGCTCAAGTCAGTGTGGAGACTGGTTTCTTGGTTCTTTCAAGTTATTTGTGAGGCTGAAGCTGAGGCTGGCTTGTTGGAGTGATTCCTGCTGATGTTACAGTTTGGAATTTTTCTTTTGATCTTATTTAAATGTCTCTGTAAAGTAAATCTGTGCCCCTTCCCCCCACATATGTGTGTGAGAGAGAATAACGCGAGGGGGATGATGTAAAACAACTACCACAGGTGCGCCGATAGAGAGAAGCAGGGAAAAAGACAATTCAGCATTTGGGATTGGCGGTGAGTCCTCCATTTCATTGAATCTGGGAAAGGGGACACGATGCAGGTGTACGTAAACTCTGAGCTAATCCCCCACTGCAGGAAGCATGAGCCAGTTTGACAGAAGACCAGTGCCTGGCAGGGTGTAGTTAGATTTACAAAAGACCCAGATGGAACAAGAAAGAATCACCAAATTGTCAAACAAAAGGCTAGGAGTTACCAAACAAGCAAACCAACCGTAAAGTGTTTGGGCTTACTTAATCTGGAGAACATAAAAACCCTTGATAGGTAAAAATGATTCTGAAGTGAATTCATCCCATGTCCTATACCTGGGTTTCAAGCACCTGAACAGAGGCCAGGTGAATGATGTCCACATCCATACTTTCATTCCAATGTTTATCAGACATCTGTTTAGGACCAATCACTGGTTATTTTGGATACTATGGAGGAACAGAGAGATCCGGTTTATGCCCTCACTGAGCTTGCAGTGTGGTCGGAAGAAACACAATGCAATGCGACAAGTGCAAAACTTGAAGCATAAGTTGCCTGGGAAGCAAACAGTAAGACATCTGAGTAGCTGGGATTCAGGAGAGACTTCCACACTGCTGGGAGATGTGAAGGATAACATCTGTGATGATTAGTTTTATGTGTCCACTTGACTAGGCTATTTGGTCAAACACTTATCTAGGTGTTGCTGTGAAGGTATTTTTTATAGATGTGGTTGCAATCTACAATCAATATTAAAGTTGACTTTGAGATTACCTCTGATGATGTGGGTAGGCCTCATAATAATCAGTCAGAGGTCTTATGAGCAAAAACTGAGGTTTCCCAGAAAAGGAGAAATTCAAGACTGAAGCATCAACTCTTGCCTGAGTTTCTAGCCTGCGAGAACCACCCCAGGAATTTCAGATGGACTTACCAGCCCCCATGACAGTGAGCTAATTCCTTAATTAAAAAAAAAAAAAATTTTTTTTTTTTTTTACACATACATGCCCTATTGGTTCCGTTTTTCTAGAGAACCCTACTAATACAGTGCCTTAGTCATGTAAAGCTGGGGGAAGGTGTGTGAGGGAAGATGAAAGTACCCAGAAAGGCCCGGAATGAAATGATTCTAGCCAGATCAGGAAGCAAATTATATGTAACATAGAGAGTCTGAAAAGGTTTTAAGTGAGAGGATCAGATTCACATTTCAGAAAGGACATCCGATTATATCAAGAGCAGAAGTCGAGAAAAACATGTTTCTGTTCCGGCAGGAAGGAATTCCTAATAAGGAAGACATTTTTTTTTTTTTTTTTAATAGGAGAAAAGAGGTGCTGCATCTATGCCGGAATTTAAAAAATAACGTGGCATTTTTGAAAAGCTTCGATGGCCACAATTCTGCAAAAAGGTTTCTAACGTTGGCTTTACCCTCAAGAGTGTGTGTGCTCCGCCTGACCTCCTGCGGGTCTGTGGCTTTCCCTCGGTTCTCACATCCGCAGCTTTCACTAGGAAGCTCTCCTTGTAGCTGGCGAAATGCTCCGACTTGGCCCAGCAGCCCTTCTGGAAGATAAAGTCTCTACCTCGGCGGCGGCGGCGGGGGTGGGGGGTGCAGGTCAGCGGGGGACTCCCGCACCTGACGCTCCGCGGGGAGCTCCGCGGCGTCTCGGGTGGGGCGAGGGGACTAGGCTCTTCCCGCCGCAGCCTGGACTGCGCGCGCCCCCTTCCCCTCCTGTGCGGGTTCGGACCCCGCAGCCCCGCAGCCCCGCAGCCCCGCAGCCCCGCAGGTCAGCTGCCCCCGCGCGGCCGTCTGCGAGTCCGGGCGGGGTCTGGTAGCCGCCGGGCCGGGGGCCTGATGCGGGGGTGTGCTGGGGCGCCCGGTTCAGTCTGACGTCCCGGGTCTCGCAGATCCGCTGCTCTGCGGAGAGCACCCGCAGCCCCCGTCCCCGGCAGAGGCGTCTAGCCCTGAGAGCCTCCCGATTTTTCTTCCGTTCCCTCCGCATCCCCAGGTGCCTTCTTCACCCCAGCTCCCGGTGCGTTCCCCATCCTTTCTGGTTTGGAACCTTCTGTTGATCAGAGCGCGCGGCCCAGGTCAAGCACCCTTGGGGGTGGGTGGGGGGTGCTGATGACTCGACCACACTTCCCCAGGCGTAGGCTGGAAGCAGCCAGCAGCCCCATGCGCCGACCCTACTCCAGGGGTCCCAGGACGCCAATGGGGGCAGTTCTCTCTCCAACCCTGGATGGGGCGGTGGGCAAGGCGAGCGGAGGATGTCCACGCGCAGGGGTCCCGGGACCCGCGCCCCGGAGCTTAGTCCCGCCCCGCGCCCCGCAAGGGGATAGGCTGGAGCTCTCTGCGCGCCAGGTAGTGAGACCCGGCCCGTGGGGAGGGGCTGAGAGCAGAGGAGGCGGCAGGTGAGCCCCGGGGCAGCGCCCCCCCCCCAACCCCGGGCGGGGAGGCCGGGGCGACCGCGGCGCGGGTTGGGCTAGGAGGGGGTGTGGAGAGGCGAGCCCGGGCGGGGAGACGGAAGGGGGGGTGGAGGCGAGGGGGAGGGAGTTCCGAAAGGAGGGAAAGGAGCAGCGGGCGAGGGACGGGAGCGGCGAGCCCGGCAGGGAGAGCGGCGGAGGGCGGCCGAGCTGCGCGCGGGGCCCGCGCCACACCCCCGCCCCCGGGGCCCGAGGGCTGTGCCGGGGGAGACACAAAGACATGCGAAGAGGGGCCGAGCGAGGCTCGCGCACAAAGACGCCGCCGGGGCGCACGGCCGCTCGGGCTGCACCGACCGCCCCCGCGCCGCGCCGCGCCGCCGACTGGCCAGCGCGGAAGCCGGGGCGGAGCGCACGGCGGCGGCTGCCGGCCGGCGCGGGACCCGGGTCGCCCGCGCTCTCCGGGTGACCCGGGCCCGGCCGCAGGCGCGTGCGGGGGCGGCGGCGCCCGCGCCCAACTTGGCCTCGGCCTCGCCCTCTGCCCAGCCCGCCGGTGTCCCCTCCTTCCCGCGATTTCGTTGCTTCTCACGCTCCCCCCACCCCCTCCCGCGTCCAGCCCCGCGCTCCCCACCTTGTAAAACAAAGCCGGGGAAAATGCCTGCCCGTGCAGCTCGGAGCGCGCAGCCCGACTCTGAATAAGAAGTGAGTACAATGGCGTGTTTGTAAAAGCTTCAAGTCCGTCTTTAAAAAAAAAAAAAAACCAAAAAAAAAAAAAAAAAAAAAAACATTGTGAATGCTGCATGCCTCATGCTTCCCAGCGCCTCGCGGGAGAGACCCGGCTATAGAGCAGGAGGTGAGACCCCCGGGGACCAGCCCCCCCCCCCCCCCCCAGCCGCCCTGCGCTTTCCCGCCCCTGCCTGGACTGGGAGGGCTGCAAATGCCCCGCTGCCGCAAGCAGACGTCCTCCACCTTCGTTTTCCGTCCTAGGTGTTGGGTCATAATCTCGGCTTGGAGGCAACCGATGCCCGGCTCCTCTGCTGGCTGCTTCTCCCCCCTCTCCCGCTGATGCCTGGGGCTTTTGCATCTGCCTCGGGGGGTGGGTTTGGGACACCTTGGGGGAGTTTCCGAAGGCGGAGGAGGGTCAGCCCTTGGGAGCAGCCGACAGGCAGGACGCAGGGTGACCCTGATAGCACTTGTTGCCCATTGCGTGGTGGGACAGGCAGTGGTGCTGAAAAAAAAAAAAGCTCGTTTCTCCTCCTATTGAGTCGTGGGCTGCGGGCCCCGGAGCGTAGAAGGCATACCTGCGTGAGGATGGGAGCCTGGGATTAAGAAGAGACTGCGATGTGCTGGAAGCAGAGGGGGAGGTAGTGATGGTTGATGACAGTGTGTGCAAGGGACGACTCTTGGATTCCTTGTTCTAAGGAGCATCTCAGCCTGATCATACATCAGACGACCTGGAGCTGGAAACACACAGGTTACCCGTGTTAGACTGAGAGGAAGAGCTGTTTTTTTGTTGTCGTTTTTTGTTTTTTTTAATTTTGGTATCTGACCAGTTGCTGTCCATTCTGTCTGCCAAATGTGCATTTATATATATTTCTGCTAATTAAAAAAATAAGGCAATAGCTTAAAAGAATTAAACTTCATCAGCAAATGTATTGGCTTAATGCACACACACAATCTTTTTTGGAACATATCTGTTCCATTCCCCCACAAGTGTTAGTGTGGCATTGGGATTTAGGATTGGGATTTGGGTGCCTGTTCGAGTTAAACAGTCTTGGTGTTTTCCACTTCTATAGACTAGAAACACTGGTGTGAGAAACTAGTAGTATGAGACCCAGAAAATTGGAAAGGATGAGGCTTGGAAAGCTCCCTTCAGAGAGATAATGTGGATATCCTGTTATTTTTATTCCAAAGGTGGCTTAATCTTAGATTATGACCTTTATTTTTCACTCAAGACACTCCAGGTAGTTTGGCGGTGGGGTGGCGTGCTAGCCGGAAGATGACAGCAATATCAGATGTTATCAGCATGTCTATTAAAAAAGTTTTTTCTGATAACTAAACGCATACCCAGTGCTAATCTTGAGCAAAGTTGCCTGTCTGTCTATTATGTGATGAAAGTGTCTACTAGTTTGTGGCTTAATCCTGAGCAGGTGACTGTATCAGGAGGGAAACTTGTACATACCTGTATACGGCAGGTTGAACCACTGGAAATTGCTGAAATGAGCAATTCAGTATGTTTGTGGAATCTCCACTCAGAGCCATGGGTACAGTTGCTTCATTGGAGCTCTGACTTCTTCTCTTTAAAGTCAGAGCCATTCGGGGCTCTGCTGGTTTGAGGAGCCCTCTGTTATGTGCCACCACTGAACAACGCTACTTATGTCTAGTGCTTCAAGTAGCTTTGTTTGCAAAGCTTCTTTGGGATGGGGAGCTGAAGATTTATTTTATGAACTCAAACTGTGGTAGTCCTATGTCAACTCAGAGGTAGTCAGGAGGGGCACGGTATCTGGCCCTGTGAAAACTCTTTCTCCAGTCTCTTCTTATCCTCAAGTAATTTCAGGTTTGCTGTAGGGTACTCGGGTGCAATTCCATAGGGAGTTCTCACATACTAACCTAAAAGTGTCTTTTAGATTCGGTTATTATTTTATATCAAACCTGTATTATGTCTACCAGAGGAATTTTACTTCTGTCTCTAACAATAGTGGACTCTAAACTGATTGTTCTGGTTGAGTTGGTGGTTTTTTTTTAAGTCCCTCTGTTTTTGTTTTTGTTGTTGTTGTTGTTGTTGTTGCTGCTGCTGCTGTTTTCTGCTACTCTTTTAACCTTTTTGGTTCAATGTTGTCTTTCCAATCAAACATTGTGCAGTAAATAGCTTATTTTCTCCTTAGCAAGTTTGAAGTCTAGGATCTTTGTATTTTCTCAAAAGAAATCCATTAATGATGTTTTTGAACAGCTAAGATAAATAATAAATGGATTTACAGTCACCTCAGAGTATATGGGAATTTGTAAGAGAACACATAAATCCACTCTAATGGAGCAATTAGCTTTGTGCACAGCATGGAGGGTCTAAGGTGTGAGATAAGGTTTTACTTTTTTTTCTGGATAATGTTCCCTGTTGAAATGGAAGGAACTTGTCATGTCTTGGCTGTACCTAGGATGGTGCCAGAAAAGGTAGCAGTACTTTTGTTTTTTTCAAGATGTCAGAGATCGAATAGCAAGATACAGAGAACGTTTAATCATGAACCACTTCAGAGGGTAGGTGAAAAGAAATGATTGGGCAATTGAGTGGTTTACTTACCATCATGTTTTACCAGAAAGTGACTAATGTTTTACTTTGAGCAACAATGTTTGGATCACAAATTCTCCTGTAATACTATCCCTTTATGACAATGAATTTTTCCATAAAAAATAAAGAATATTCCCTGTGTTGGTTGCTGGTGGTATAGAGGGTTAAGTTCTTGAGGACAGGAATAATCCGTGCACCTTCTTCATGAAAATGCATGAGATAGTTGAATACGATCAACTCTTAGCAGTCTTTGTTGACTAGCCTAGTGAACGGATGTAAATTTTACAATTAATTAGGAAGACCTCAGGCACTTATTTATTTATTTATTTATTTATTTATTTATTTATTTAAGTTTCTTGGTCCACCTCCTTTTTCTTCCTCCCACCTGGAACCCCAGTAGCAGCAGAGAGCTGAGACCCAGCCCCTTTGCCTTGAACCTATATATGAGGTCCTGGGTGCGACCCAGTGGGAGCACTCTGGTTGGTTCCAGAGCTTCCACCAGGAGAGCAGTGGAGTTCACTCAGCCTCTGCTCAGCCCCTCAGGAAGCCCGGCCTCGACCCCCTGGCCGCTCCTCCAACCTAACCTTCATTCTCTGTTGTTGTCAGTGGCGGCACCCGACTTGCTGGATCCTAAATCTGCCGCTCAGAACTCCAAACCGAGGCTCTCGTTTTCCACGAAACCCACAGTGCTCGCGTCGCGGGTGGAGAGTGACACGGCCATTAATGTTATGAAATGGAAGACGGTCTCCACGATTTTCCTGGTGGTTGTCCTCTATCTGATCATCGGAGCCACCGTGTTCAAAGCGTTGGAGCAGCCTCATGAGATTTCGCAGAGGACCACCATTGTGATCCAGAAGCAGACATTCATTTCCCAACACTCCTGTGTCAATTCGACTGAGCTGGACGAACTCATCCAGGTAATGATGGCACAGAGGAGTTGTTACCCGGCTTCCTCTACGGGAAAGAAAGTCACAGCGAGCGGAGGCTCCCTGTGGCACAGAGGCCTGCCTGCGGGGCCCTTGTCTGCTTGCTGCTTAGCAGTGACTTGTTTCAGCCTGTTTCAGATTGTTCCCTCTTTGCTTTCCGCGCTTTTCTTCTCTTACTTCTCTCCCTTTTTTTCTCCTTCTCCTTTGTTCCTCCTTCCTTCTGTTCCTTCATATCCTTTTCTGCTCCTTCTGTCCCCGTGTCTCCCTGATTTGTCCTTCTCTGCCCTCTCTCAGACCTGCCAGGGGCCACCCGTGCACATGGGTTGCCTTGCCGGAGGCCCTTGGGGTTAGATTATCATTGCCGACTGAGAAACATTGCTGTGGCAAGTGAGGGGAAGAGCTAAAGCAGAAGAGTGGCTTTAATCTTGCCAGGGGGCATCACTAGATCGAAGAGATAAGTTTGTGGGGTGACACTCTTGAGATGCGTCCCTCTCTTGGGCACTAAGTTGAAGCTCACGCCTTTAACCTAATCAATGTAGAACTCTTGAACTGCCTTTTCAGGGTCTAGAGAAATGATTAATCCTTGCTTCTCTAAACCCCAACTTAAAGCAATTTACTATGACACAGAAAAACAGAGTTTTTGAGTGTGAAACGATAATTTCGTTTTCATGTACTCTACAAGGGCTGACCCGTGTTCTTATGGAAAATATTTTGCTTTGAAAGTGAATTACAGAATGATTTAAAAGTTTCAGGTAGGCTCCTTGGAGATGGCTGTATTTTTGTTGTAGATTTCTCTTACATGAAACAGTTCAGTGATCAAACCAAGAATCTGGTCAGAAGACAGCCTTAGAATGTTCTTTCAAGGAGAGATCTATCTGACTGGTTGTGGAAAACCCTTCTAATTGTACAGCTATTCATTTTCCTATAGAGCCTACTTTGCTTAACTGGTGTAAGTCAGATTGGACTGAAAAGTACCTGAGGCATCCAAATACGTTCTTCCTCATATTATATTTGGTTTTACATCCTTTGAATGAGTTGGAATAGTAGATCAAAGGAGGAAATTCTTACTGGTTTTAATCCTGTTTCCTACCCAGAGACCTTTTCTCTCTAATTTCCCTTTTGGCATGGAAGCCCTGAGTGCTACCTCTGCCCTTCACACGGCTCTCTGTTTGTAGACCACACGTACAAGTTCTTATTTAAGCTTTACTGAAAGCTATCAAAGATTGTATTCTCTCAATCTCAGTTAGCTCCTACTATAGTCAGACACTTCTGCATCTCAGCTGTTTGACTTAGATTTTGAAAAGACTCTTCAGATACTTTTATACTGAATTCTCCACTATTTTTAGATGATGGCAATATTTTCAGTATTGACAGTGAACCTGCCACCCCATTGCCTGTTCCTACAGAAGATCACTTTCACTTTGCTCTCGTTTCTGTGCCACAGAATTCTAAGAGGTACTAAAAAATCTTAAAGAATTCCCATTTCCCTGGGGCTTTAAAAGATGAGCTCTAAGTTGTCCTGGAAGTAGCATCAGGTAGTGGTAAAAGCCTAAACATTGGAATCAGAGAGAATGTGTTTTAAACTCCAGTTGAGCACTTTTCTAGAGGTGTTCTACTTTCTAGAATAAGTAACTTTGCTCTCAAAGCCTTCAGTGATCTATCTGGAATGCGGAAAGAAGATCTGTCAGATGGGGTTGCCCTGAAGAGTAAAGAGATAATCCCCATAAAGCATTTAGGATGTCACAAAGTGTTAGGTTTGTTTGCTGTTGTCCTTCACTCCCTTTGCCCCACCCCCACTCCATCCCTTTATTGGGTTAAAGTATCTGATTCTGGCAGTTGCATTCTTAGCATCTGAAGTGGTGTCTTGGGTTTGGGGCAGGGGGAAAAAAATGCCTGGAATTTCAGGACAATGCTGGAGGAAGCCCTGTGTCAATTTGAAAAATGGTCCCACTGTTCAATACTACCTAGATTGATTCATAAGTGTGAAAATAACTTGAAGGTCATGGCAGGTGGAGACAATCTGGAGGTGGAGACTGATCATTTTTGCTCTATTGTTTTTGGAGTGGGTACAGACAGAGCTCAACAATGACCTAAACTTTTTCTTTCCGCCCCACACAGGAATCTGTTTTAGCTTTATTAATATTCACTCTGCTGATGGGAATCTTTGCTTTTTAAAGATCTCAAGTATTTTTGTGCTTATTCAGAAGTCTGTTATTTACTGTCATGTCACTCATCATTATAACTCCATGGCTTTAATAAATTATTTAATTCTCTTTGAATAAAGTTTCTTCTGATAAAAGAAATGTTTATAGTGGCATGGCTTCAAGGCTCAAGATCAGTATTTAAATAGGGAGGAAGGCAAATGATCCAGTAATCTTCTATCAGAATTACATTACATTCATATGATTCTTGTCAATTTCCACATGTTTTTTTCCCACATTTGTTTTACCATTTAATCATCCCTTAAAACCTCTTCGTGAGTAGGTATATTAGACAGTGATATCACAGCATAAGGATTAGAGAGCTAACACACAGCAGTCCCAGGGACTGACGCCAAGATAGCATTATGAGGATGTGAGTTTAGGTCTTCAGAACCTTGATCTGCTGTTATTCCCAGGAATCTCTGCTCTTTCAGGGTTCAGCATTTTTCAGTGCTGAGAGAGGGAACCAGGTGAAGAAGTTAGAAATTCAGTCCTGGTCTTGGTGGAGAAGACTTCTGGACTGGATTCCTTTTTTGAAGAGTGGGGAAGGAGGAAGAAATGGGTAGCCAGACTGTAAGGCCAGGGTCAGGTACAGTTAATCTAATTTGGCCCCGGGGCCCCAGGTTATTAATTACACCTCTGGATGAGTTATGGTAACCTCATAACAAGCTGTGCTTGCATCACAGGGTGGAGGAAGCGAGGGAGGAGAGAGAAGAAAACAGAGCTTTAAGGCTCCTGAGAGCAACTGCTTTTTCTGCTACATAGTCCCACTTTGTACTTCCCCTCTGAGCTCTGTCTTGACATCAGCCCTCCAAGGCAACATTGAGGATTGAGGAGGTGGCAGAGATATCAGACAAAGGAATCTAAAGGGCCAACGTATTTTGAACACTTTGATTCTCAACATCCTTTACATTTAAGTTAGTGTAATGTCAGTGCAAGAAAACATAGGGGAACACTTTGAAGTTTTAAGAGTCATGAATACCATTAACAATAGCCAAAATTTAATGAACACTGACTACGTGCAAGGCACTATTCTAACCTTTTATGTGTATTGTCTCAATTCACACACAACCGTATGAGGTAGGTGTCTTATTAATTGCATTTAACTTAGGTGCAAATTGAGGCAGAAGGAGCTTAATTTTCTAAGAGTATAAAGTGCTTGAGTGCACTGTTATTTAAACCTTAAGTGGACAGACTCCAAAGCTTGTGCTCTCAGCTCCTGTATTTACTGCTTCTAAAAAAAAAAACTAATAAATGTTAATTTTGCTGTAAAGCTTCGTGTTATTCCATGTATTAGACTGGAATGAATATCAAATTACAATCCTCTGTACATAGTGATGTATATTATGTAACATATCTCTTCCTCCATATAAGAATGAAGAGTATATAACCTGAGATTTTCATTTTTGTTTTTTTGAAAAAGAGACAGTGCTCATAGGCAGGGGAAGGGAGGGACAGGATGGGCAGAGACAGGAAGAGAGAATCCCAAGCAGGCTCCACATTCAGTGCAGAGCCCAGTGCTGGGCTCGATCTCATGACCATGAAATGATGATCTGAGCTGAAATCAAGTCAGACGCTTACCCAACTGAGCCACCCAGGCACCCTTATAACCTGATTTTGAATATTCTTTTTAGAGAACATTTCCTGGTTTTCTCCTGTTTGAATGTGGTAAAACCAGTAGAGACATGGTTATGT
Organism: Canis aureus; assembly: GCF_053574225.1. Classification (NCBI taxonomy): domain Eukaryota; kingdom Metazoa; phylum Chordata; class Mammalia; order Carnivora; family Canidae; genus Canis; species Canis aureus. The sequence goes on along the minus strand of NC_135616.1, from coordinate 68,156,957 downwards.
TAGATACACCTGATCTTCAATCTAGTTATTTCCATATTTGCTGAATCAGTTCTGGGATTTAAAAATAGGGCAAAAAAATATTTTAAAAAATAGGGCAAAATCTATGATCTCTATGCTGATAATAATTATTTTCTCACTTGATCCACACAACCTCTGTGAGGTGTAAGTAGGGAAGGTATTCTCTGCAGTTTTGGGTGAAGAAATGGCCACATTTGTGTGAAGTCATGTGGTCTCAGGACTAGATCTTTTGGAGTCTTTCTCCTGAGGTGATTATGTTCTCTTTGCGCTATTCCTTTTTCTTAGTTTGGTTTTTACTCCTTCATTCAGGGGCATTTGTTGGGCACTTCCCATGTGTTGGAGAATATCAGTGCAAGTAAAATGATTGGAAAAAACATCTTAAGCACTCCTCCCTTCAAAGTCAAGGGCAGAGACCACTATAAACACAGCTACAATAGAAGTTTTTTAGAGATTGGAGCTAGACTACTGAGGAAGAGATGAACCACTTAATAAGAGATAGGAAGACACACAGAAGAGGTAAAATGGAAACCGGATGTTAAACGTGGAATCAGAAAATATTAGAGGGAGGCAAAGGGGATCAGCAGATGTTCTAGGCAGAAGGAGCATGAGGAGCTTCAGTGACCGAATTATCTGGATTGAGGAACAGGGGCATCAGCAACTGTGACAAAATAGAGCGGGCCTACGGTGCCATACCAGGGAGGTGGGCTTTATCCTGAGCCCATTCTCTACCTGGGTGGCCATGACTTCGGGGCACTTGGTTGTGTCCCAGGGGGTACCTGGAGCTGCATGCCTTCCTAGAAAGCCAGTGAACTTTTAAAACAAAACCAAAAACATTGTTTTGTATTAATTATATGAACATTCATTCACTCAAAAGCATTTAGTGAATTCCTGCTGTGTGCATTGTCTCAGGCACAGAAATACCATGGAGAATAAGAGATGAAACTTCTTGCCCTTACAGAGATTCCATGCTGCTGAGGGAAGATAGTATGTTAGATAGTGGTAAGTCTCAGAAGAAAAAACAAAGCAGTGAAAAAGGATAGGAAATGTTGAGTGGTATTGGTGATTAATTTTACATAAGGTCACTGGGGAAGCCTCACCAATAAGGTGACTTTTAAGTAAATCGAGTGAAGAAAGTAGTCAAGTGGTAGTCTGAGGAGTAACACTCAGGGAGAGGGATCAGCGGTGGAAAGGCCCTCCCTGGAGTGAGAGTGCCCTTGGCAGGTATAGGAACAGCAAGGATGCTAGGAGGGAGTATAGAAGATGACATCAGGCAGGTAACGAGGGCCAAGTCCTGTAGGGCCTTGTAAGTTATAATATGGGGTTGGCTTTCTGGTGCAGATGAATGTCCTGCTCTGACTTGTTTCCCCAGGATCACTCTGGCTACTGAGTTGAAAATAGACCGCAGATGGCCATGGACAGAAACAGAGGAAAGTTATCTGGCCACTGTGATAATTCTGGTGATGAGGGGGGCTTGAACCAAGGTGGTGGCAGTGGGTGCTGTGGGATCTGATCAGATTCTGAATATATTTTAGGAGAGCCAATGGACTTACCAATGCCCAAGACTTGCAGTGCCAGGGTGAGGAGTCAAAGAAAACACCAAAAGTTTTGTCCTAAGGAACTAAAAGAATACAGTTCCCACTTTCCTGACATGAGGAAGAATATAGGAAGAGCTGGTTAGGGGATGATGTCAGGCACTTAGTGTTGGAGATTGCATTGATAAGTGTCAGCTAGACAGGGTTCGATTATTGAAAAAGATTTACAGGACCCAAAATAATAGGACTTACAGATCTCTGTTGCGGGAAAATGATAAAAAATAACAATGGCACCCAATAAAGATGCATACCACAGGCCAAGGTTGCATCACAGCAGAGACCTCCCTCTGCCAGGCCATGCCAGGACATACTTCTTTCCTAGATCAAGAGCCACCAATGTGTGCATGGAGTACCTTGGAACCAGGGAGCCCACGATGACATCTTGGCTGAGATCTTTGCTACCCTGTTGGTCACAAAGGCATTTTCTTGCCAGGTAGCCAGCCTCAGTGGCAGAGCTTTCTGAGAGTTTTTGCACCAAGACCAGGTGCAAATCATTCATCATGCTGTTACCGATAAGTAATGTGACAAGCTGGTCCAATCTCCCAGACACTCTTCAAGCCATGGCTATAAAACAACACTCTTGGTCAACATGTCTCACATTTTTACCAGGGGACAGGTCTGTGCAAAGTAGCTTAGGCAAATTCCCGCCAGCACAGTGATGTTAAATTTGAGATGCCAATAACTTGTTGTTCAGAAAACTTCTAAAAGGGCTTTCTTTTTTTTTATCAGTGCCTTTATTTATCTTGTCCCTTGGGTTAATCTCTGGAAAAAGCCCTGCAGATAGTGAAGATAAACTTCTTGGATGTGTAATAACATAGTAGGTTGGATTATTTTAGCAGATTACTTCGGAGCTATTTAAAGGACTGGGCTCTAATGTTGATGATTATTCAGGAATGCTATCTTGAGAATTACAAGACGGATTTATGTACCAAAGGAGCTACAGAACTCTTTAGAAAACTTCATCAATTTCCAGTTTCCCAAGGACTCTCCCAATACTACTGTCTTAGTGAACAAACTTATGTTTGCCTCCCCTTCCTGTCCATATGTTCATGCTATCTTGACTTGCAGAATGAAAGGATTAAAGCAAATACCTTGTCATGTGTAAGTACATTAAATAACAATTGAAATATTTTTATACGCTGTTTCCTAATTATACTTGGGTTTTTATGATAAAACATTTAAGTAGTTTGTCAGGAAATGGTTTTATCTCCAAAAGCTATATGAAGATTAACTAGTTAATATTGGTGGAAGAAAGAAAGAAAGCTATGTGAGTATTGTATGTTAATAAAATATTACTCAAACTGAGGTGATTAAAAAGGATTATTACTTAAAAACAATGGCTAGAATATTATTTGATTGTTGGAATGGTTATTTGAGGATGAGAGAAAGTATGCTACATATACTTTGGAAGACATTGAGGAGTATTTTTTTTGACTGAGGATTTATTTAGTCTAAGCTAAAAACAGACCTCAAATGTAAAGCTCATTCCAGTAGTATCAGAGTGAAATTTGGCCAGTATAGATCTGCTAATAGCAATTATAATGATGGCTCTAAAAATCTTAGACCATGTTTATATTCAATCATAGATTTGTATCTGTCTTACACTTTAAGGCATATTATATTGTTTAATTCCCACATCCTAGATGATATATATTTTTAGTTTACATTTGTAAAATGTTCAGCGAAAGACAACATGGCATCCTGATCAGATTCTTCTGTTGATTCCATCTCCAATGCCTTTCTCATAGAAGGGAATGTGTGCAACACAAAGTCTAGTGATAATAGCTAACCGGTAAATTTTTAGTCTAAGTCTGCATCTTTCTAGAAGTATAGCCATATATCCTCTCTCTCATTTGGTCAGGAAGCAGGTTATGTCTCATCATCTCCCTTTTACAGGTAAGTAAACTGAGGCACAGACTGTGTAACCCAAGTGCCCTTAGCCTTTTTAGCCTGAGATGCTCAAAGTGGCGTGGCAAACATTAGAAGGACAGAGCTGCTGTTCAGGTGACTTTAGAGCTTCCCTGTTTCCCCTGTACCAAGAGACTTCTCTAGAAACTACACTATTTTGTGTTTTCCCACCTTGGGCTCCTCTTTTATTCTAACCAAGCAAATCAGATTTCCAAAATGTGCGCCTAGGACACACTCTCTGCCTTTTGAGTTGCGGGTGCATCTTTCTGCTCTTTGTTCCTACTAGCAAAGATCAGCAGTGGGAGACACAGCAGGTCTGTGGTTGTGAATGCAAAGTATCTAGTTGTGGAAAACTAGAGCACAATAATGAGGCCACAAATGAGCAACTAAAATACTATGCTTAAACTTGTATGGCAGGGCTCTAGTCATGCTGAGGCATGAATAGGTGATGTAAGTCAGGGAAGGCCATTTTAAGCTGGAAGATTCTTACTAGAAGGAAGAAATGGATCGGGATGGAAAGGGGAGGAGCATGAAAGAGGAGGGAAATAGTTGCAGGGACAAAACAAGTTAACATTCTACTTGTAGAATTACAAGACTTTTTACCCCTTTCTTGCTCTTTGACTTTCGCAAAGTAACACAAGTGTCCTGTACAAAATCCAGGTAATACAAGAAGGTACAAAGAAAAAAGCAAATATTTGAAATCCCTTTGTCTAGAGTTGGCCAAGACCTCTCTTGTGTGTGTGCGTACATAAACACACCCACACACAAGCACGCACATACACATACGTATTTCCACACAGAATTTTACATGCATGGGATCACGTATGCATGCCATCTTACCAACTCCATTTTTGTTCACTGCTGTGTAAGGGATGCTTCGTGAATATTTCAAATCTTGACTTCATTTATTGTTTAACTATCCTCATAGGTTAAGTGATATCCTTATCAATAAGAGAACAAGATGATTTTTAAAATCTCTTTCATCTCTTTCTCTGCCTTTTATTTTTATGAACATTTGAATATCTTGACTGGATCAAAAACAATAAAGAGTAGTTCATCTAGCTCAGTATTTCTGCTCCTCACTGTGTTACCCAGGGACATTTGAAAACAGTGCCAGAGTTCCTCTTATAAAATCAGCTTTAAAAGCTATGACTGTACCCTGAGCATCATGATGTTATGAAAAATCTGGCATGGATCTAATATTCATAAACTTATTTATCTGAACTGTTTGAATTCGACCACATTTCGTCATGTATCTTCTCTTGATATGTGTCGTACATTCTACTCAATAAAGTTTTTCTTTTCATTCGATCTTTTATAAAATTACATCCTTTATAAAGTTTTAGGCCATTTGCCTGGTGAATTTTGTGAACTAAGTCATGTAATTCCCTTCTAAAGATAGCGACGTTATCTTTCTTATTTTTATCCCCTATCACATCTAGAATTCATTCGCAGTCAGCTCCTTAGGCTTTGATAATCTGTGATGATGTGCATCTTGGGTCTCTGCCTTCCTAATAGTCTTGTTTTGTAATCTCTTCCTTAGCACTTAGAGCGGCCCCTTGATTATTTTATCTTTTTTTGAACTGCTTTCTGCTCAGTTAAAACTTTGATAAGTGTCGATTTGAGCTGTGGGCAGTATTCCAGAAGAGGAGGGATCATACTTTAGCACAAGATGACTTTCTGTTTTAATTTCTTCTTTTTCCTTTTCTTTCCCCCTGTTTTATTTCTATTACATCTCTGGTAATGTCTGCTGTTTACTATGTTGGCATTGTTGAATAATGTCCTCAGGCAGGGTCCCAGTGACTCCAGAGGCTCCTTTTAGGTTATTGAAAACACTGTTTGAAAAAGAGAGCATGGTTTATTTTTGCCCAAATCCATTAGTTTTCACTTAACGAGGATGAATCTCAACCCTCATTTGTATGCCTTTTTACCCAGGCTTGGAGGTTTTAAAAATTTAATTGAACACTGGATATTTCACAATCTTCAGGATCATGGTATTCCCACACCTTTATATTTTCCTTTTTAGTGTTAAATTAAAAATTGTACAACAGATACCTAGGTTTACTTTGATCCCTTTAAATATATATTTATTTAATCTACATTTTTAAAAACTTAAAACCTTATTTTTAGATCTGTAACCAAACATTTTTTTGAGGATTTTACTTAGAGAGAGAGTGAGAGAAAGAATGTGCACATGTGAGCAGGGAGAGGGATAGAGCAAGAGGGAGAGAAAAAGAATCTCCAGCAGATTCCACACTGAGTGCAGAGCCCAACATGGGGCCCGATCCTATGACCCTAAGATCATGACCTTAGCCGAAAGCAAAAGTCAGACATTTAACCAGTTGAGCCACCCAGGCGCCCCTGTAACCAAGCATTTTTATATAAGGGATCAATTTTAATCTAATCAGTCTTTAATAGATTAATCTCTTTATGACTACTTACATTTTGTCAGTTGATTTTCTTATATTCTTATGTACCCTCTTACAATAGCTATTTGAATTTAAATTTAAAAATGAACAGATAAAATAAAATACATATACTCTAAGTAAATAGCTATGTGATTGGTGAAACATACTTTCTCTTTGCAGAATGGTTATATTTTTCCCCTATGATCAGTTAGCTTGTATGTATTCAGAAATATCCTTAATTGCTTTCACTGTGTATTGCCTTTAGTTTTTCTCAGGAAACTCCAGTTTATTTAGAATTTATTGATATATGGGGATCCCTGGGTGGCGCAGCGGTTTGACGCCTGCCTTTGGCCCAGGGCGCGATCCTGGAGACCCGGGATCGAATCCCACATCGGGCTCCTGGTGCATGGAGTCTGCTTCTCCCTCTGCCTGTGTCTCTGCCTCTCTCTCTCTCTGTAACTATCCTAAATAAATAAAAAAAAAATTAAAAAAAAAAGAATTTATTGATATATGTATGTGGGAGAGCTCTGATTAGCATGCCCTCAGTCTATAATAATGTTGAGTAAAAATGCCAATATTTGTGGACTGTTAAGTTAAAAAGTATATATTCCTTTTAGGGGCATCTAAGGAATTTCCCAGACGCTTGTGAAGTATAATGTGTTCTCTGGTGATGAAGCAGTGAAGGGAGCTTCAAGAAATAAGCAAAGCAATGAAAGGACTGTGGAAGAGGAAAAGAATCTCAGTAGACCCCATCACATGGCTTACATTGATGCACGTTTCAGGGAAAAGAGCCTTTAATTCTTGAATTTTCTATTTTTAGGGTCCCCGCATAGTTTCTGGACTATTGTAAAGTCCCTTTTCTACAGTTATGCATCTGTTCTTATTTTGCTAAAACTCACTTAGAGAATATGGGGATTCATCAGAAACTCATAATTGCTAAAACAGGATATGTTCCTTTTGGGCAAATGAAAAAGTCTCCTTTCCTGTCATTATTATTCATATATTATATAGGTTGGCTAAAAAACATTTGATCTCAGTGACAGATACAATGGAATGAATTCCTCTTTTCTTGGATATGATGTGCTTTCAGCACCAGGGTGATATTAATGGTACCAGGGAAGTGGATTCTGAAATTTATGGGTGAAAAGACACTGCTTTGTGTTCATTTAGATATTTTGGTTTTAACCCTGAGATCAGAGTACCTCACATCTCTTCAGGAGTGGAAGGGGAGTTCTCAGGGAGGTTTTGTGTTAACCCAAGAGTCACCACACTGTGGATCTGTGGGGCTGTGTGTGTTCCCAACAGGGTGACCATGTGGTCAGAATTCACTAACAGATTTCCAAGCAGGGCAAGTCCAGGTGGACTAGAAAGGAGAAGTGGGGTTATTACATGGATTTCGAGTTCTTATATTTTTATTTTGCATGGGGAATAAAGTGAAGGTCTCGTTTTCCTTAAAATGGTCATGGAGATGCTTACAAACTAGGATCTTTAATGGGCAGCATATTTTCATACGGCAGCATCTCAGATGATCAAGACCTACGTGTTTCTCAAGCAAAGAAGCTAGTGAATATGGCAGATGTCTTCTTAGTCTCAACTTCAAAGCTTGCTTTAGTGATCATGCTTCTTTTAGGTAAAATAATATTCACAGTGTTAATTGCATAACAGCCCCATAAAAGAATTTAAATATCCTTGGATGTGTTTTTTTAAAAAAGATTTTATTTATTTATTTATTTGAGAGAGAGACAGAAACAGCATGAGCAGGGGGGAGGAGGCAGAGGCAGAGGGAGAAGCAGACTCCCCACTGAGCAGAGAGCCGAACACGGGCTTGATCCCTGGACCCTGAGATCCTGACCTGAGCTCAAGGCAGGTGTTTCACCAACTGAGCCACCCAGGTGCCCCCCTGGTTATGGTTCTGCCCTTCCTGTTCACGAGGGGTTGGTGAGAGTCTCTCAGCACATTTGAGTTACTCTTGCTTCTCTGACAGTGAGGTAGTCTGCTGCTGTTTTCCATTTGTCCTGCTCCATACACAATTCACTGAATGCAGGACAAAAATAGGGATCATTATTCCTGGATGTCACAAAATAAAAATTTGTGAGACAAAGTTACATTTAGTCATTGGTCAAAATAGCTTATCATTCATATAAGAAAAAAAAAAAGAATTGATCTGTAACATAGTTCTGAATCCGATGTTTTTTTTTTTTTTGACATTTGACCACACTTTGAACATCCTGAGTTCTTTTTCTGAATCCCTACTCAGAAATATTTTTGTATTCATCTATCGTGTTCAGATAACATACTAGTGCCTTTAGAGACCTGAGGTAAGACAATTGGTGGGAAGGATTATTCATCTAAAGGAAGAAGTAGTTAAAATGCACATTCATTCATGTATTCATTCTGCCTGTAATATGTTTTGAAAGAAATTGTCTGGGGCACTGGGTGGCTCAGTCGGTTAAGTGTCTGCCTTCGGCTCATGATCTTAGGATCCTGGGCCAGAGTCCCTTTGGGGCTCCCTGCTCAATAGGGCAGCTGCTTTTCCCTCTCTGCCCCTCCCCCTACTCATGCTTTCTCTCTCTTTCTCTCTCTCTCTCAAATAAATAAATAAAATCTTAAAAAAGAAAAGAAAAGAAATTATTCTAAGCAGAGGGCATAATCCGCACAGATGACACAGCAGAACTGACCAGTCCTGCTTTCATGAAGCTGCTATGCTAGTCAGTGATAGCTACAAACAAAGAGGCATCTGAACAACATAATTTCAGAAAGTGCAGATGTTCTGAAGACTAAACATTGGCCTCATGAGACAGAATGATGGGGTAGGGTTCCTCTAGATGAGCTGTGTTCAGACAAGCTTTCTCTTGGAGAGGTGACATTTGGGATGAAATCTGAATGAAGAAGAGTCAGTCATGTGAAGATCTTCAGGGGGGCGGGGAGGTGTTCCAGGAAGAGAAGACAGCACACACAAAGCTGAGAGCATTTTGGTGTGTTCCAGGGCCCATGCAGACACTGATGTAGTTGGGCCATCATTAATGGTAGGAGGGAAGCAGGCCAAAACTTTGTAGGCCTTGATAAGGGGTCTCAGTTTTACGTGCAATGAGAGATCAAAAAATAGAAAATTTTAGAAGGAAGACGAGTATGTCTTAATTGTGCTAGGTAAATACTCTGGTGACTTGGTTGTGAGGGTGTTGAGATCAAATAAAAATAGAAAAATTAGTTGGAGAAGTTGTGTAGTTTTTTTTTTTTTTTAAGATTTTATTTATTTGAGAGAGATCGCACAAGTGAGAGAGAGCACAAGTGGGAGTGAGGGGCAGAGGGAGAGGGAGAAGCAGACTCCCACGTGGGGCCTCATCCCAGGACTCCGGGATCATGACCTGAACCAAAGGCAGATGCTTACCCCCCTTTGAGCCACCCAGGTGCCCCTAGTTGGAGAAATTTTATTGGAAGTTGATTTTGGGAAGAATTTTAAGGAAGTAAGTTGAGAGGGGACAGACAGTGTTTGGGTTAATAGAAGACTCTTCTCTCTTCTCAACTGTCAGGAAGAGGGGCTCAAGGGTATTAGATCCAGGTAATGTGTGTACTTTAGGGGAAGATAAAGACAGAAGGGGAGGTGGCTTCAATATGAGGTTGAGAGTTATTTTTTTTTTTAAGATTTTATTTATTCATGAGAGAGAGAGAGAGAGGCAGAGACACAGGCAGAGGGAGAAGCAGACTCCATGCAGGGAGCCTGACGTGGGACTCGATCCCCAGTCCCCAGGATCACACCCTGGGCTGAAGGCGGTGCTAAACCGCTGAGCCACCTGGGCTGCCCCGGTTGAGAGTTCTGAAGCTGATTCCAGGTATTCACTTCAATGCGTCTAAGATTCCTTGAGAAGAAGATAATTTTAATGAGCATAGATAACTGGTAAGTCAATCTTTTGCATGGACTCTGTTTTGCAGAAGTGCTTTATTTTATTTTAATTGTCTCAAAACAAATTCTACTCTCTCTTTTAGGTTAGGAGATTTTTTATTTTACTATCTTTAAAAACATTTTTTTTTAATTAAAACACTTCCACAACTCTACTGATATTTTTGGGCATGTTACAGCTTACATGCTACTATAAATAATTGGGTAATTACTTTTTCCCTAATAAATATAGATTTTTCCTTTTTTCCCCCCTCTAGTTAACAAGTTCCAAAGCTTCACAATGTTTTCATTTCTGGAAGATGTTTTATCAGATGATGACATTTGGCTCTTGATTTGAGCTGGCCTTAAAATCTATTTCATGAGACTAGTTTTAAATGAATTGGTTTAATTAAAATTGTTTTTGTTTTTTTTTAATATTTATTTATTTTTTATTGGTGTTCAATTTACTAACATACAGAATAACCCCCAGTGCCCGTCACCCATTCACTCCCACCCCCCGCCCTCCTCCCCTTCCAACACCCCTAGTTCGTTTCCCAGAGTTAGCAGTCTTTACGTTCTGTCTCCCTTTCTGATATTTCCCACACATTTCTTCCCCCTTCCCTTATATTCCCTTTCACTATTATTTATATTCCCCAAATGAATGAGAACATATAATGTTTGTCCTTCTCCGACTGGCTTACTTCACTCAGCATAATACCCTCCAGTTCCATCTTATTTTATAATAATTATATCATTCTTGAGGCATATTTTTCTTAGATGCTGTCCTATGCTGTTAGGCAAAAAAGTAATTTTTGATAGAACAGGAACTCTTGCCTTATTTTCCATTACTCAGCACCTCATAACCTTATTATTTCTTGATCTGCAGAGAGCTTGTGTGTGTTTGTGTGTTTGCATTGTGTTTCATTCCCTGTGATTCTTTCCTAATGCAGGATTAAATTGTTTCAGGTAGCTTTTTTGATAGGCACCTAAATGAGATATTCTCTTCTTGAGGGAGAAGAAAAAAAAATAAGTTAATTTCATATATAAACCGAACTAGCATGTGTGTCTTAGAGTCTAAAAGAAAAATGCAAAGAACAAGCACAAGTGGTAACTGTCTAAAACGTAGGGAGTTATAGAAAGTATCAGAAAAACTTTATCATGATGCATTTTGAAATATTTGCATGTAACATTTTAAGGAATAAACTCATTGGATGTAGGCACTGGAATCTATAATGCATATTATCTAGTCAAACTCTGTCATTTTAGGAATAAGAAAATAAACTATTCATTTTCCTAAGAGCGTACTACTGGTTAGTGACAGAACAACTACTAGATATGTGACTTCTAGTTCACCAAACTTTTCTCTTTCATCAATTTCTCTTTTTCCTTGCACTTATAAATATCAGCATGTTTCTAAGATCAGAGCTGCTATTCTAACATTTTTTATTTTGTTGAAGCTAATAAACAAGGTATTTATTCATTGCCCTCCAGAGCTACAGTCTGCATATAGTCTGTGTACCAAGAGGTATGACTCATTATTCTGAATTTATCATTTCAGTTTTCCTGCTACCATTGCTTTGCTGCTTCCCATGCTAATGAATGAATGAATGAAAATCTCAGAATTTTAGGATTAGGGGAATCCTGAATCTTGAGCAAATGAAAATGAATAGTGTCTCTATGAAGCTTCTTGCCACCAACGTTGCCAGATGGAGGTATAAATGGATTTTTTTAAGTTTAAGCTTTTCTCTTTTTTTTTTTTAAGATTTTATTTATTTATTCCTGAGAGACACAGAGAGAGAGAGGCAGAGACACAGGCAGAGGGAGAAGCAGGCCCCGTGCAGGGAGACTGACGTGGGACTCGATCCTGGGTCCCCAGGATCAGGCACTGGGCTGAAGGCAGTGCTAAACCACTGAGCCACCCGGGTTGCCCAAGTTTAAGCTTTTCAATTGAAGGATGATAAACCAAAATGCATTAGGAAAAGAGAAACAAGACAATGTAGAATTTTAAAAAAATTTTATCTGATAAATGAATAAAAATTCCAGGAATTCCACCTGTTAAGTGATTATGTATTTAATTCTTACTGTTGTGTATCCAGTACTGTATTAGACTAAGGGTTTTTTTTACCTCAAAATTATATTTTATAATACATATTTTATATCCATACTGTCTCACTTTGCAATATGTTATATATCTACATCTTTGACTATAGAGTTATGGAATTCTTTTCAAAGGCTTTGTGTACTAAGCCATTTATGGATGTACCATAGTCTTTTAAAACTCTTCTTCCATGTCAGGGACTTTATCTTTTATTTCATTCCTTTATTGTATTAAATAACGTGAGATTTACCCTGTTAACAAATTTTTAAGTGTACAGTAAAGCTTTTGTTGTTGACTATAAGCACTGTGTTGTATAGCAGCTTTTCATCTTCCTTCACTGAAATTCTACACACATCAGTGACTCCACATTTCCCCCTCCCCCTAGTCCTTGGCAGCCACCATTCTACTTTCTGCATCCATGACTTTGACTACTTTAGATGCCTCATGTAAATGGAACTAGTGTTTGTCTTGTTGTAACAAACTTATTTCACTTAGCATAATGTCCTCAAAGCTTCATCCATGTTGTAGCATATGGCAGGATTTTCTTCTTTTTAAAGGCTGAATAATATTCCATTGTATATATATTCCACATTTCTTTATCCATTGGTCCATGGATGGACATTTCAATTCTTTTTGCCTCTTTACTATTGTGAATAGTGTTATAATGAACATGCAAATAATTCTCTGAGATCCTCTTTTCAGTTCTTGTAGATAAATAATTGGAAGCAGGATTGTTGTACCAGAAGCGAATTCTATTTCTGATTTCTGAGGAACAGCCTTACTATTTTCTATAGTGGCTTCTCCACTTTAGATTTCTACCAATAGTGCTCAGGTGTTCCAATTTCTCCAAGTTTTTGCTAACACTTGTTTGTTCTGGTTTTTTGTTTGTTTTGATAATGGCCATCCTAAGAGGTATTAGGTGATAGTTTATTGTGGTTTTGATTTGGATTTCTCTGATGATGAATGATGTTGACCCTTTATGCACATACCTCTTGACCATTTTTATATCATTTTCAGATAAAGTCTAATCAAATTCTTTGCTCATTTCTTTTTCACCAGATTTTTTTTTTTCCACTGAGTTGTAGGAGTTCCTTAGATATTTTGGATATTACTTTTTTTAAAGATACATGGTTTGCACATATTTTTGCCCATTCTGTGGATTGCCTTTTCACGGGAAGAAGGAGCTTTTTTAATCTGATGAAGTCCCACTTATCTATTTTTTCTTTGTTGCCTGTGCTTTTGGCAACATTTTCAAGAAATCATTGCCAAGACTAGTGTTATGAAGCTTGTCTCCTATGTTTTTTTCCAGGAGTTGTATAGTCTCAGGTCTTACACTTAAGTCTTTAGTCTGTTTTGAATTGATGTTTGTATATGATGTAAGATAAAGATCAGTTTTCTTCTCTTATATATGGATGTTCAGTTTTCCCAGTACTATTTGCTAAAGAGACTATACTTATAGTCTTGGCAGTCTTGTTAAAGATCATTTGAATATATATATATATATATTCAAATATATATATATGGATTTATTTCTGAGCTCTGTTCTGTAATGTTAGTTTATATGTGTCTTTCTGCCAGTACCATACTATCTTGATTAATGTAGCTTTGTAATATGTTTTGAAATCAGGAACTGTGAGGCCTTCAGCTTTGTTCTTTCTCAAGATTGTTTTGGTTATGTGGGGTCCTTTGTAGTTCCATATGAATTTTAGGATTTTTTTTCTGCAAAAAAATGCCATTTAGATTTTGATGGGAATTACATTGAATCTGTAGATCATTTGGGGCAATATGGACGTTTTAACAATATGAGGTCTTCTAATCCATGAACATAGGATTCCTTTCCACTTACTTGTCTTCTTTATTTTCTTTAAGAAAAGGTAATATTATTTTATTATTCAAATCATTCAGTTCCTTGGTTAAGTTTACTCTTAAGTATTTTATTCTCTTTGATGTTATTGGAAATGGAAATATTTTCTTAATTTCCTTTTGGATTGTTCACTGTTAGTATAGAAACACACTGATTCTTCTGTTGATTGTGTATTCTGTAACTTTGTGAATTAATTTCTTGACACTAACAGTTTTTTTGTAGAATCTTTTGAGTTTTCTGCATATAAGACCATATAATTTGAACACAGATACTTTTACTTTTTCCTTTCCAATTTAAATGCCTTGTATTTCTTTTTCTTGCTTAATTGCTCTAGCAAGGACTTCCAGTAGTATGTTAAATAGAAGTAGTCAGAGTGAGTTTTTTGCTTTGTTCCTGATCTTAGAAGAAAAACTTTGAGTTTTTCATTGTTGAGTGTAATGTTAGGAGTAGACTTTTCATATGTGGCCTGTATTATGTTGAGGTAATCTTCTATTTCTAATTGGCCAAGAATTTTTATCATAAAAGGATATTGAATTTTATAAAATGCTTTTTCTCTATTGAGGTGATCAAGTGATTTTTATCCTTTGTTCTGTCAATGCAGTGTATCATATTAATGAGTTTTCGTATATTGAAACATCTTTGCATCACAGCAATAGACACCACTTGGTTATGGTGTATGATCCTTTTAATATGCTATTGAATTCAATTTGCAGTGTTTTGTTGAGGGTATCTGCATCTATATTCATCAGGGATATTGGCCTTAGTTTTTTCTTGTGGTGTCTTTGTCTGGCTTTGGTATCAGAGTAATGCTGCTTCTGTAAAATGAGTTTGGAAATGTTCCATCTTCTTCAATTTTTTGAAAGAGTCTGAGGAGGATTTCTGTTAGTTCTTTAAATGTGGTAGAATTCAGTGAATCTTCTGGCCCTGAGCTTTTCTTTGTTTTGGGAGATTTTGATTACTGATTCAATCTTTATACTAGTTTAGGTATGTACATATTTTATTTTTTCATGATTTGGTGTTGGTAGATTATTTGTTTCTAGAAATTTATCTATTTCTTCAAAGTTTCATAGTAATCTCTTTTAATCCTTTGTATGTCTGTGGCATTGGTTGTGATGTTTACTCTTTTATTTCTGATTTTATTTAATTTGAGATTTATTACTTTTTTCTTAGTCTAACAAGATTTGTCCATTTCTTTTATCTTTTTAAAAACCGACTCTTATTTTCGCTGACTTTTTTTGCTGTGTTTTTTCATTTTCTATTTAACTTATTTCTGCTCTAATCTTTATCATTTTCTTTCTGCTAACTTTGAGTTTGGTTTGTTCTTTTTCTGGTTCTTTGAAGTATAAAGTTAGGTTCTTTATTTGAGATCTTTCTTTTTTTAATATAGTTTACCACTGTAGACTTCCCTTTTATTGCAACCCATATGTTTTATTATGTCATGTTTTAACTTCCATTTGTCTTAGGACATTTTCTAATTTCCCTTTTGATTCTTCTTTGACCCATTGGTTGTCTAGGAGTCTGTGGTTTAATTTCTGCATACGTGTGAATTTTCTAGTTTTCCTTCTGCTATTGATTTCTAGTTTCATTCCATTTTAGTCAGAAAAGATACATGGTATGGTTTCAGTCTTCTTGAATTTGTTAAGACTTTTTTTGTGACCTAATATGTGATCTGGAGAAGATTCTATGTGTGCTTGAGAAAAACGTATTTTTTTGTTTTTTTGTACTTTTTGTTGAGTGGTGTTTTCCATATATGTCTGTTAGGCTCATTCGGTTTACAGTGTTGTTAAAGTCCTCTGTTTCCTTATTGATCTCTTGTCTGGATATTCAATCTATTATTGAAAGTGGGGCATTGAAAACTCCTCATATAATGGTGTTGCCATTTATTTCTCCTCTCAGTTCTGTCGGTGGTTGTTTGATATATTTGGGCACTGATACTGGATGCATAAATATTTATAATAGCTACATCTTCCTAGAGAATGGACCCTTTTATCATTATCTAATGCCCTTCTTTGTCATTGGTGATGGTTTTTTAATTAAAGTCTGTATTATCTGATATAAGTATGGCCACACATGCTGTTTTTGGTTACCATTTGCATGGAAAATCTATTTTCTACTTTTTCATTTTCCATCTAGGTATCACCTTAAATCTAAAGTAGTTTCTTATTGACAGCATATTGTTAAATATTTTTTTTAAAAAATCCATTCAGCCACTCTGTATCTTTTGACTATATCTTTGAATCCATCTACATTTAAGATAATTACTGGTAGGAAAGAACTTACTATTAATATTTTGTTAATTGTATCCTGCTTGTCTTGTAACTTTTTTGTCACTCTTTTCATCTTTTGCTGTCTTATTTTTGTTGACTTTTTCATAATGATTTTTTTCTTTAGAAAATTTTCTGTAGGTATTTTGTTTTGGTTTCCATGATGTTTATATAAAACATCTTGTCATTACAGCACTCTATTTTAAGCTGATAACAACTTAATTTTAATTACATACCGAACTCTTCTTTCCTCCCACCCCAAACACTTTGTGATATTGAGATCACAAATTACATTTTTATTTTGTATCCATGAGCATATTTTTAGTTATATTTATTTTTTATACTCATGTTTTAATTTCTATATCAGAATTAAAAATGATTTATGCATCACCGTTATGGATCAACAGAACTCTAGTTGTCAACCTATTTACCTGTACCAATTAAGTTTATACTTTCATGTGCTTCCTTGATTGCTCTTTAATAACCTTTTACTTCAACTTGAAGGAATCTCTTTAGCACTTCTTATAAGGCAGGTCAAGGGGTGATGAACTCCAGTAGCTTTTGTTTATTTCAGAAAGTAGTTGAGTTTAATTTTTGAAGAATAGTTTTATCAGGTACCGTAAACTTAGGTGGCAGTTTTTTCTTTCAGCATTTTGCATATATCATCCCATTCTTTTCTACCCTGCAAGTATTCTGCTGAGAATATGCTTATAGTCTTATGGGGGCATGCTTGCATATGATAAGTCACTTTTCTCTCGCTGCTTTTAAAGTTCTCTCTCTTTTTTTTTTTTTTTGTCTTTGACTTTTGACAATTTCATCATATGTGTTTTGGTGTGGACTTCTGTAATTCATTCTACTTGGAGTCTTTCAGTCTTCTTGAATTTGGATGTCCTTTTTATTCCACAGAATTAGGAAGTTTTCAGCCATTATTTCTTCAAATAAGCTCTTTGCCTCTTTCCCTCTTCCACATCAAAGGCCTTGCGTATATATTAGTATGCCTGATGGTAGTCCATAAATTCCTTAAACTTTCTTCACTCTTTTTCATTCTCTCTCTCCCTCTCTCTCTCATTCCTTTGGATAATTTCAAATATCTTGCTTTGGAGTTCCCTGGTTCTGGTCATTCAGGTCTGCTGTTGAATTCCTCTAGAGTTTTTCTAATTGGGTTATTATATTCTCCAGCTCCTAAGTTTCTGTTTAGTTCTTTCCATCTCTTTGTTGGTATTCCCATTTTGTTCATGCATTGTTTTCTGAACTCATTGAACACCTTTATGATGATTCTTTTGAATTCCTTGAGGTAATTGATATACCTTTGTTTCTTTAATGTTTGTTTCTGGGCATTTATTTTGCTCCTACAGTTGAACCATGCTTCCCTCCCCTGTTTCTTCATATGCTTTGTAACTTTGTGTTGTGATCTACTCATTTGATAAAATAGCCGCCTCTCTCATTCTTTACAAACTATGTATGGGGAAGTGCTTTCTCCAATCATCCCAGCTTGAATTCTACAAGCTTCTTAGACCTGTTCTGTGGATGTGTTTCTCTGAACTTGTGCATGTAAATTCTCAGTTACTTGGATTTGCCAGTTTCTTTTTTTCAGGAGCTTGTAATCTCTTGCTACCTCTGGTGTCTGTCTGTAGTACTGCAGTTTTTTCAAAGCTGCTGCAAGCCTCCCAGGTTTTTGTTATTCTTGGTGTTTTTTTGAGTAGGTTTTTTTGAGTAGGCTGTATCCCCATCAGTCTGTGCTTTTGAGTTGGGTGAAACAAAAAGCAATCCTTTGGATAGCCATTCCAAAAATCAGAGTGTTGAACATATATTCCACTCAGACTTTTTCCCCTAAGGGAGAGGTTGCCAAGCTCTATTGGTTTCTGTCTGCTGTACCATGGGTCCTCTGGAGCGGATGGAAGCTGCCCAGCTCACTTGTGTTCTCACTAATTCTCCCTAGGGATCTAGAGTGTACCAGGCCCCATCAGCGCTCTGACATAGGCAAGGCACAAAGCAATCCCTTGGGGACTGCTGGGTAGCTCAGCAGTTGAGTGTCTGCCTTTGGCTCAGGGTGTAATCCTGCTTCTCCCTCTGCCTGTGCCTCTGCCTCTCTCTCCCTGTCTCTCATGAATAAATAAAATCTTTTTTTAATTATTTTTTAATTTTTTTATTTATTTATGATAGGCACACAGTGAGAGAGAGAGAGAGGCAGAGACATAGGCAGAGGGAGAAGCAGGCTCCATGCACTGGGAGCCCGACGTGGGACTCGATCCCGGGTCTCCAGGATCGCGCCCTGGGCCAAAGGCAAGCGCTAAACCTCTGCGCCACCCAGGGATCCAAATAAAATCTTTAAAAGAAAAAAAAAACAATCCCTTGGGCAATGCCTCCTAACATTTGATGCATGTTTCAGCTCTTTGCCTCCCCAGGGAGAAGCTAGGGACTGGAAGTTTTCTCCCATTTACACCATGCTGAACTCAGGGAGGACTATTGTGAATAAGGGCCATGAATTTTCCTACCAGCTTTGATGTGACTGGTTTTGTGCTTATTTGGAGTTCAGGAGCCTCTTAACTGGTTTCTGGATTTCTCATTAAGGGAATTGGCCTGTACATTGTTGAACCAGTATCTCTGCTGGAGGAGGAGGATCTGAGGCCTCCTCTTTCACCATTTTGCTGATATCACACCACTTGAGGTTATGGGTTTTAAAGCCATGAGCAACTCAAGTAAGGTTCTTATGATTATAGAAACAAAAAATAAGTGAATTAATAAACATATAAGGTAATTTCAAAAAGTCTTAAGAGTTTTGAAAAAGTAATATAGATTACATGATAGAGAATTGCCACCTTGGCTAATTAAATTAGCGAATGAAGGAATTCAGATATTTTAGCACAACCTGAAAGATATTTACCGGTTCATAGATGTGTGAATACCTGGGGAAAGGCATTCCAGGTAGAGAGGAGGGCAAGTACATGATCTGACTTATGACTTAAAGGAATCACTGTGGTTACCTGTGAGGTATAGATGTAGGTAGGCAAAATTGGAACCCCTCATGGGACCTAGTAGTCTAGGGTTGGGGACAAAAGTGATGTATGGGATGAGACATGGTCAAATGGATATTTTGAAGGTAAAACTAATGGTATTTGATATGAGGTGTAAGAGAAAGAAGTCAAGGATGATTTATAGGTTTGGGACCTTAAGAACTGGAAAAATAAAGTGGCCAATTAATGATACAGGTAAAACTCAGGTGGTTCAGGTTTTAGAGAGGAGCTTGAGAGTTCAATTTGGCATATGATTGATTTGAATTTCCTTTCAGACATCCAGGTAGGGAAGCAGTGCAGAATGAACAATACATTTGGTAGTTATCACATATTGATAATATTTAGAGCCTTCAGTTTAAATGAAATCACTAGGAATGTGGATGGATGAGGGACAGAATTATAGGCTCAAAGGTGAAGAGGATGAAACATCCTTCAGGGAGACTGGAGAAAAGCCAGAGAATGTAGTGTTTTGTGGGCCACATTGAAGACATGTTGCATGGTGTAAGAGATTAGCTGTGTAAAGTGTTACTTCAAAGTCTTGTTCTCTTCACCATGACCTGTAGAATGCAGTTAGCGCTCTTTCCTATCAGTTCATGATAGTGATTATTTGTGTACTTAGAAATCAGTAAGCACAAGATATGCCACAAATAGTTAATTCTTGAGCAGTTAGTATTATGCTAGATGCATAGGCCGTATGTGACATACACATTGAAGACAAGGCCTTATGACCATTTGGAATACATTATATACATATGGATAAAATAAACAAGATGTTCACCCAGCTTCAAACTTACGAATGGATTCTTTTAAACAATTTATTTATAAATATATTTATTGCTTGGGACTTCCCATGTGTTTTCACATAAAAATTATACTATAAACGAACACTATAGTCCAACACTAGGCAACCACAGCTATAATACAGCTAAATTGTATCACCAAGACAAGAGACTGGTCTACCAGGTTAGTTATTGGGTTTACTTATTTTGAATTAGTGATCCATGTAGCCTCTTTATGCCTCAACTTCTTTGGAAGGTAAATAATACATGTGTGATTACCGTTAAGTGATACTGTATTGATAATGGGCACAGGGTTAATTTTATGAGATTGTGAAGCACCTCAGGTCTTACACTACAAGTTTCAGATAGTTACTTGAGACAGAGCTACCAAGGGACACCCATCAGATGCACAGCAAGTGATTTAAAAAAGTGAGTGACATTCAGGTGTATTCAGTCATCTCCTGATGCCAGCACTCTGGACCCTCCAGAGACAGGATGTTGCTTTAATGTGATTATGCATTTCTCTTTCTCTCCCTGCCCAGTTTAAACCTATCATGCTCATTCCACCAGCATAAACACATGCTTAGTTGGAAAATGTTCAGGGGCAAGAAAAGCAAAGATCACTATGGATGTTGGGCCAACTTGCTACCTCTCCAGGCATTGGACCCATTCCCCACTAAATGAGGGTAATGGTATATTCATACTCTAAGCCTCTGAGCAGGAAAGACCCTCCAGTCTCATGCTTATCATGTGGATTTTGGAGCATCTTTTGTTTCATAGGTTACTGTGCTCTGAAATGCCCTTAAGATTGATATCCTCGTGTGAATGAAGATGAACAATACAGCATATGTGAATGACTAATGTAGAAAACATGAGGAAAGATGCCAGGCTCATTTTCAGTGCTGATGATTGTGGTGTGACACTCTTAAATCAATCTGAGAAGTGCCCAAGGGGAGGGTTTAATTGCATTTTTGTGCAGTAACTACTGGACAGGTGTCAAAGGGTAGCTCTATCATTCCAGTCAGCTTAGAACAATATATAAAATTCTATCAGGTTCTTGTTTCTCAAGAAAATGGATTTCAACCAATCCAGTATTCGCTATGACTGGTGAGTGTATGGGTGTGTAATTGAGAAATATGGGGAAAAGTTGGAGAAGAGCTAAGGATGGTTATGAATCACTATGTTTTGGGAAGTTATT
Source organism: Canis aureus (assembly GCF_053574225.1). NCBI lineage: Eukaryota > Metazoa > Chordata > Mammalia > Carnivora > Canidae > Canis > Canis aureus. The sequence continues at coordinate 68,135,937 of NC_135616.1, read as the reverse complement.
CATATACTATTTTTGCCGTCTTGATTTTGTGACATTGAGCCAAGAAATATAAACATATTAAGCAGTTTTGCCAGACTTCCTTTTTCTCTGTGTAATGTTAGCAAGTCATTAGTAAACTTACTCTGCAGTGTATTAAGAAATCTTGCCTGGAACCTGGAAGCGTAGCAATTTCTTTTAGATTTATTAATGGCAATGAGTCAACTCTGTTGAAGTAAGAAATACATAAATTGGGAGGAGGGGAGCTAAAACAGAGGAACTGCTGATCAGAATGTTATTGAAATGTTTTAGTATTGTAATATTTTGCCTTTACTGATGGCTGATTTGGGTTATGGGAGTTTGATTTATTCAAACACAAATTTGATTAGCTGGCCACTTTGTTGGGTGTGTGTGTATGTGTGTGTGTGTGTGTGTGTGTGTGTGTGTGTACAGAGCCTGAGATTTTCAATCCTGTCAATGATCTTTTAGTTACAAATTCAGAAAGGGCAGGAAAAAAAATCATTTGTTTTTAAGACCTATAATAAAAAAAAAGTTGCCTTTCTGTGGAAACTGGAATAATTTCCCTGTTTCCCCTGTGATTACTTTTATATTGAAGGTATAAAGCACTTTTTAGTTTAAATTTGTATCTGTTATGGAAATATAGGCTTAAGTGTACTGGAAAATCAAATGAATAGAGATCAGGGGCATTTTACTGAAAAAGTCATCAGAATCTCTAAATGTGGGAATTCGGTGGATGCATGTAATTGACAGAGGAAGACTCCCTTTGCTCCATTTTGAGCTGTTTTTTTCTCATCAGTTTTGAACTTAAGACCTTCAAAGCAGTGCATGAATAAATGCTGGTTAGTGTGGTATGCCCGAGGCAAAACTTCTATAAAAATATTGTCTTAGATGCTGTGTCTTTTTGATCTCAGATTTCTGCCTACTCAAATCCTATTTTAAGGACAACCTCTTTTAAAAGAACTTCCTAGATAGAGTGACTATGACTTGAATTAAGTTCCTATCTGATTCTTCTAGAACTGTCTCTTCTTCGTTATCTAACTAACATTTAGCTTTTCCCCTCTACTTGCTCTTTTGTGTCTTGCCGACTTCTTGTTCCACCTCCTTCTTTCTCTATATCTTCCTGTGCTTTTATTAATCTCTTTTCCTAATGCTGAGATGAAGTGGAAGGAGCCCAAAAGATAGACAGAGATGAATATTCTGGTAGAATATTAATATACCATAGAATAATATGGAATCCAGGAAAACATGGAAAAATGCACAGCTGGGGAAATGCAGATGTCAGTATGCTTGCTTCACATGTATTTTCCTGGCTCTCCAGAGTTGCAAGCACTCAAGGGTCTTGACCACATTTTATTCATTCTATACCACGGTGTCATTTCACGCAGGGCTCAAAGAACAGAATTTTAGTGTTTCACATGCAGTCCTTGTCTGAGGTATCAATCATCTCTGTAACAACGTTGCAAATGGTCACTTGAGCTTGGATACGGTGGTACAAATTGATGCATTAACAGAGGGTTGGTTATATAAACTATTTTACATGTAGCTCCTCAGTGCCGTATTGATGGCTATGAAGTGAGATATTAATGGCTTCAAAAGGCCTTGGAACGTGTTTATGTTATATGAAAATAGTTGAAAGCACACTTAAGTATTATAACTATTAACAAAACCAAAAACCGAGCAGCCCGGGTGGCTCAGCAGTTTAGCGCTGTCTTCAGCCCAGGGTGTGATCCTGGAGACCAGGGATCGAGTCCCATGTCAGTCTCCCTGCATGGAGCCTGCTTCTCCCTCTGCCTGGGTCTCTGCCTTTCTCTCTCTCTGTGTCTCTCATGAATAAATAAATAAATAATCTTTTTAAAAATATTGAATATATGCATGTTGTAAAAACTGTTTTAGGGCCTATGAGTGATCTTCTTTATTCTTATTTTTCCAAATGTCTGATAACTTGTATATTCATGTTATGATTAAAAATATCTTCCAAAATGATTATAATCAGGGAATACAACTTTAATGCCAAGTGGTTTGGCTTTTGCTTTGGGTCCTATTGGTGACATCCAACTCTAACTGTCTGTTCTTTCCTAACTCTAGATTTTAAGCTTTGTTTCTCCTAGGAAATAAATTTATACTTTCAAAAGAGCAAGAAAAAAAAGCTGTACATTTCATTAGTGTGTATAAAAATAGCTTTGACATGCAATGGTGTAATCCCTAAATAGAAGGAAGGACAGGGGAAGGTAAGCCAGATGTTTACTTTTAGACGTGCTTTCTAAAGTCTGGTGCATGGAAACCACTTCCCTTAGGAAATACTTTCTTTTTTAGATTATAAGAATTAAGTTTTTTGGGATACCTGGCTGGCTCAGTCTGGTAGACCTTGTGACTGTCAGTTTGGGGTCGTGAGTTCAAGCCCTATGTTGAGTGTAGAGCTTACTTAAAAAAAAGAATTACATTTTGTTTTGTTTTTGAATAAAAGGATGGTTCTTTATAAAAAGTTTCTAATGTGTGGTTAAACGTAGGTAATAGATTACTTGGAAACACATTCAAGGATTTTGAAAGCCTTTTAAAGAAAACACGAAATGTATTTTGATTCAAATTGTTTTCAACAAGAACAATAGATGAAAAACATTATTGGATATTACCTTTCTCACTTAAAAGATATACACCGGAGAAACAGTGAAAACTTGCTTCTTTACCAGACTCTAAATATAGAACGCTTTAATCACCTGTGTTCTGTATAAAATATGCAAATATACTACTACATCTTTTTTCTCCGCAGAAATCAAAGATATATTTTTTAAAAGAAAAAGATTATCAATGTTAGGTTTAAAAAACCTAACCTTTGTCAATTCTTATAACAGTTTATTTAATTGTAGAATGTGATTTTAGGTTTCCTTTTTCTTTTTAGAATTCATATAGATTCCTCTATTTTTCCTAAACAAAACAAAACATGTGTCATCCCCATATAACTGTAAAATTTTGGAAAAACAAAGTTACATGTAATGTATCTCAAATTCATTTATCAAATTGGAGGCTAGAATATATATTAGTATGGAATATTTGATATCAAATGATGACTATGTAAATTTACTTGTGCAAAATACAAGCATCTTAAGTATTAGATAGTATCCTTTGACATATGAGGTATGTGCAAAAGTTGGACACAACTTGAATTTCCAATAATAATTCAGTAGTACGCCGTGTTTTTTCAGAATGGAATTCTCAGCAAATAGGGTTTTACTTAATCTGAAAAGTATATATTCTTCAAAAACAAAAACGTACTACATGAAGTATATTCTTCATGTAGATCTATGAGCAAGACCATAATAAATTGATTGATGTTAACAGTTTCCTGCTTGTGGGAATGAGCCTTAATGCTGAAGTAATAGATGTCACAATGAAATGAGAGTTAGCATGTTATCACAAACTATTTATGAAAACATATGTACCATTCTTTTTTACATTAATATAAAGTTGTCATTTTGTAGACCAAAAAGGGCTCCGATATCGGCAGTTTTACATGGTTCAACTTAGTACCATCATTAGCTGAGAGCTGCCCTGAATAGTCTTGTGGAGCAATATGTTAATACATTGTGATTTTCAAGAAGTTGTTTGATACCTTGTTGGATTGTCAATGGTCCCAAGAGGTATTCTGACTGAAATATTATCTCATACAAGGAAGCCAATGTCAGTCATTACTTTAGTTTCCAGAATACCATGAAAGAACAAAAAAGGGAAGAAGATGGGTTTGGTTTCTGGGCATTTTCCCCAGTGGTAGGCAGGATGTACCATGGGCTACCTTTGTATTCAAGTTTACAGTAAAGCTTCTATAATAGTACTTCTCTATTGAACCTAATTTGTTATGTCTAAGAAGCAGCCCCAGTAATTAAGACTACTACATGTCACTGAATTAGAGGGGAAGCTTCTTTTGCAAATGATGTCTGTAAATAAAATTTCAAACAGATATGGCCAATAAACTTTTAAAAAACTACTTAGGAAATGGATAAACAAATGTGACTCCTCATTGATTCAAACATGCTAGTCAAGGTTGCCTAGGCTTCACCAGTGCAGTATGTGAATTATGAGCCTGTAAGAGTAAAGGCCATCTTGGGATTGTCTCTGGTTTTATGAGCAGGACCTTTCAAAGCAGATCATATCATCTGACATTAGGTGATAGTGGTGGTGATGTATAACCAGAAGGTTAAGAATGAGATAAATAACGATAGCCTTTGGCAACAGTACTCATATGTTACTGCATATAATTGATAGATGATGATTATTTATGTGGTATAACAATTAATAGTAATGATATCCACCACTGTATCTTCTCAAAGTTCTTCAGCAATGAGAGCATCATTTATTATTTTGCTTTTCTCATTACACATTCTTCAAGTCTTTCAAAATAATCTTGCTTACATACTTCAAGTGTTCAGATGTGATGTTGTGAATATGTGATTTGATTCTTTTCCTAAAGACTAGTTTCCTCTCAGGATGAAACTGGGTTCCCCCACAAGGAAATAATGGCAAAAAGAGAGAGAAAGAGAGAGAGAGAGAGAGAGTTGTATAATTATTCATTACAGAAATTTGGCAAGATAATACTTCTCTTCCTCTTTAAGCAAGTGTGTAATAGTACAGATGTCAGTTTAATTATAACTGGACTTGGCTATTATATCAATTTATTGGAAGTAGTGTTCTTTTCCAAATGAGAAAAAAATGAAATCAATCTTAAATACCCAGTTATAAGAACTTGCCAGGCCCAGTCAGAAGAGCATGTGATTCTTGATCAGGTCATGAGTTCAAGCTCCAGGTTGAGTATGGAGATTACTTAAATAAGTAAATAAAACTAAAAAAGTTGTCATTGAGCCAGTTACACATATATCATTGATGTAACTCAGCTAGGTACTAATACCTAATACCTGCAGTTCAAAATTTTTACATCACTTAAAACCTTCAAATTATTAATGTGACTTTTAGAATTATAGGTATGAAAATATACTTTTAAATGAAATCATGATTATGGTATTAACAGAGAAGGAATGTATGGAAGGCATTCAGAACATTCTGTATTGTTTTGATGAACATGAACATCTGAGCATCTGAGTAAAGGGGGAAAAAAGCAAAACCAGAACTTCTGGTATCACTTGTATTTTAAAATCTATGATATAGCCTATTTTTAAAACAATGTATTCACATCTTCCCTGGGGTTATTTAATTTTTGACACATTTTCCTTCAATGACAAAATAACTAGTCAAGAACTTTCTAACACATGAAAAAGTTGTTCCTAGGCATTGGACTCATGGAAACATTTTCATGATTGTCAGTGATTGCTTTGCATTCCAAGGCTAGTTTCGTACAATTACAAATAAGTGTGTTTTATCGGTGTTTGGTGTAAGAGATTAATATAGTTCCAAAATGCCAAATGACATTGAGACAACCTGTTACAACTCAAGAATGCACAAAATCACAGTAGAACTCTGTGAACTTCTGTTCTAAAGACATCACTGTCATGGAAACTGAGATTTTTCATCATTACTTTTATGACTAATTACCTTTATCATCTCAATGTGTGCAAAGCTCTTAGAGCTCTATTTCTGAAGTTTCAGTTTATACTCTTGACTAGAAGCATGTATTCAACTTATTTTTCTTGATGTACATTCTATGATTGTCTATATACTGAAGATCAAAATTAAATGTGAGTCCAAACAAGAGTATTTTATACAATCTCTATTATAGATTTTAAGTTTGGAAGCCCTCTTTAATCAGTACTTCAACTAATCATAGATTAGGATTAAATTCATAGGTCCAAATTTCCTTTAATCTAAACAATTCAACATATTTGTAGGTTGTCAACATGACTTGATTGTTTGCAAAAGTGACCTTTTATGGAAAAGTGAATTTTTATTGCTGATGAAGTTTTACTCTAGTCACATAATATGGCACATGCAGAAACAGTTCTAAAGAAGGCATTTGTTATGTGCTTTGATAGCCTGAGTTGATGTTGAAATCAGAGACTTTTAGATCTATACCAGTACTGGGCAACCAGTTTCCTGTGGATATAGACCAAGAGATCTTGTACAAAAATATAAAATAAATTCAAAAGAATAATCCAAATAAAGAACCTTGTGATAGACTCATTCGCATAGTGATCTGACATATTCCCAGTTCCATCTCAAGCCTCTGTTGCAATAATCACAGCTCTGTGGTAACTATTTACAAACCGTACATTAGGTCTACATTTGCTTCTTTTGCATTTAAATAATTTGTGGATGTTATCTAAGTGTCTGGGTAATGTTGCACCTCATCATTGGCAACAAAGAAATTGGGTAAAATAATGGTGCTGACCATGTAAGCTGTTTTGTCAATTTCTGGAAAAATTAGCTTGCTTCTAGTCAGTAAAATAATTAATTGTATTTAATGGGGTGGAGTCTAAAGACATGCCTTATCTTCTCTTGTTTACAACTATATCACCCATTTTTAAAAAATATACTTGGGATATATTTATGATGTATCTAAATCCACCATCCTTTTCCTTGATTATTTTACTGGAAGCATTAGTTTTCCTGGGAGTTACAAAGGTAGAGATTATGAGCCTATGCTTTCAATGTTTATATGCACATCCCTTCTGTTTATTGCTATCTGAAAATATTTCCAAAAACATTTTTAGATTTTTAAGTTTTATTTATAAGTCCTTTTATTTGCTTGTTCTTGTAGTTATTTAATTAAATGCCATTTTCATGCCAATAGTATATTTAATGATAAAACACTAAAAACATTGAGGATTTCATGTCACAAAAATACAAAGAAGTTTTATTTTTTAATTTTTATTTTTTATTATTTTTATTTAACATTGCTGTGGAAATACTGATGAATGTAATAAGGGATGAAAGGTAACAAAACATAACTTTTGGAAGATACAGAGGTAAATTGCCATTATTTGTAAGCTGTAAGTTGCTTACTTTGGTTCTCAAGGTAGAAAGCAAAATCAAACAAAAAATTTTCAGTATACAGCAGTGGTTCTCAAAATGTCATCTCAAGACCCTTTCAGAGGTCTGTTTTACTAAAAATGCTAAGATGATTTTGCCTTTTCCAATTCCCTTGTCTCATGAGTTTATAGTGGAGTTTTTGAAGGCTATGTGATGTGCTCTCCAGTGGGTTAAATGCAGAAGCATGTATTAGAATCTGTTTTCTATTAACCCAGAAATATAAGATATTTATAAAATTACAAAACAGTACCTCTCTTCTCACTAAATATTTTTTGAATTTAGAAAACATAGTTATCTTCATAAAAGCAGGTTGCTTATATTAACATATAATGGCCGCCTTGTTATTTTTACATGAATTAATCAAAACATCTTGAAAATTAGAAATTCTAGTAAATATAGTAAATATCAATAGTTATAACTCACATATAAAAAGCTCTTTGATGTCTTCAATAATTTTTGAGACTGTAAAGTGGTTTTGAGATAAAAAGTTTGAGAGTTGCTTGTGCAGAGAATGGGCAGGATATATTTGTGTATACAGCAGCAATAACCAGTTATAATTCAAAATGGGAAAAAGTAAAATGCCTAAGAATGACCTAACAGACCTGTGTGAAGCATGAAAAAGTACTCTATTTCAGGATATTAATGGACTCAATAAATGGAGATTCATACCATGATCTGTGATAGGAAGTTTCACTATTATAATAGTGTTCAGTTTCCTTATTTAACTTATGAATTTCACATGTATCCAAATAATGGAAATAGGTTAAACCTGTGGAAATGAAAATGTCTGTAAAATTTAACTAAATGATTGTAAAGTTAATGTAAGAATAATAGATTAGTAACTACAAAAATATTTTTAAAAGAAAGTCAGGGAGGCCTGCCTTATCTATATTTAAATTATAATAGAAAGGTGAAAAAAATCAAATATCTCAAAAGTAGCTTTATTGTGTGTTGTGTACATATATGCATATATATCTATATTTGTGTGCATTTAATATATAATAAAGGAAGCATTATTGTTTAACTTCACTCACAATAAAGGGTTTATAAATATAAACAATTCTTATCAATTCACTAAAGATAAAATATTAATATTAGAGGGAGGTAATAGCATTGCTAAGCATTTGTAAATTGTTAGGGGGCAACTGTAAATTGTAACAACCTTCCTGGATAACTACCTGATACTGTAAATCAAGTTCATTAAAATATTCATAATCTTTACTGTGACAAATTTATTTCTAGCAATATCTCAATGAAATATTCAGAAATGAAAAAACATTTATACATAAATATGTTCACAGCAGCACTTTTCATAAGAAATTTTAGAATAGCATATATGTCTACATATCTGGCAATGATTAAGTAAAATGGTAATGACAAAGAAAAACTATACGTAAAAAAACACTGAGTAAAAATAGAGAATACATATCATATATTTCATAGATCCAACCATGTAAAAATTATAGCAAAAAACCAGGGGTAGGTACCCTAACATGTTCACAGTGGTTTTCTCTGGATTCTGGAATTATAAATAATTTTTATTATCTTTGTTAATGCCTTTCTGTATTTTCCTAAATTTTTTTTACAATAAATATACGTTATTGTTAATTTTTTTTTTTAAAAAAGCATTACCGTTCAATTAACTTTACACAGAACTATTGAAGTTTTAATTTCTAGGGTGAAAGAAATCAGACAACTGAAATTTTATATTGCATTTCAGTTCTGGATTACATGCTCTTTTCCATAACTTCCTGGGGTAGTGCCTTCCATTTTCACAGTGTAGTTTTTGTTTGTTTGCCAGTAAACCTTAAACAAGTCACTTTACCTTTCTCTTCATCTTGCTTATCAAAAGAAGCTCCTTCCAATTTTAAAATCTGGAAATTAAATGATAAAGTTTTCTAAAACTATACGCAGAAACATCTTTTCCTACAATCTGTGTGTTTCTCTTTTACTACACAATTTTCTCCTATATTCTCTTCTATGTTTTGTGCTTCTGCATTTCCCCATCCCTTGCTCAGGATCTATGATTGAAGGGATTATAATGTTATCTTTCTGTCTGTCTCTCTAAACTACTCAAAGTGGCATCCAGATCCTACAGTCCCTATATGAATGTTGTTGAGTGATTGTCATCTATGGACCTTTGGTGATATTTTGGTGATGCTATATTTTAATAGAATTTATAAAAAGTCTGCAGAGATTCTAAGAATCTAGATAAACATAGACTAAGTGAAGTGTGATAGCGAATTGCTGTTGCCTTTCCTTCTCATCTTAACCTGTTTTGTTGGACCTTATTGATAAATACGCTGTACAGTCATATACAACCCAGGCTTGCCTGCATATGCTTAACATTCAAAATGATGAGCACTTTGAAAATAGTTGCTTTTTGATGAAGCTGTTATGTATTATTTAAATCTTAAGTTTGCAATCTGATATTTTAACTCTGTGGTACTTACTAAAAAACATGGCTGTATGTAGTAGTTAATTCAAGTAAGTCACTGAATATATTAATGGATGAGATACGGGTGCATATTGGTACAGTATGATGTGCTCCATACAGATCTATTCACTTGATATCAAATACAATTTTCTTATCATTTAATTTATTACATTCTTTAGAATAAAGTCTTAATCTATATTGTATACTTCAAATGGGAAAGCAAGCTTTAGAATTGATTCTCTTTGTCTAATTCATCAACTGGGTGAAATATACACTGTTTGATGCCTCCATGTGATTCATGTGTACTGATAAATTTCTTTTTAAACTTGCAGCAAATAGTGGCAGCAATAAATGCAGGGATTATACCTTTAGGAAACACCTCCAATCAAATCAGTCACTGGGATTTGGGAAGTTCCTTCTTCTTTGCTGGGACTGTTATAACAACTATAGGTAGGAGACAACTTATTTTGTTTTTTAATTTTGGTACAGCTTGTGAGCTAAACTTCATGTTTGCATTTTGCTTTTACAGTTGGTCAAATTGGTCTATGGAAGGTAGAAAAGTAGATTTTAGTAAATTGATTTGGAAAAGAGGGTTTAAAGGTTTGAACAAAGGAATGATGGAAATGAATTAGTTATTGTACTGGAATACTACGTTAAGTTTAAGATGTATATGAACCCAGGGAGCAGCACATTTGAGTCATTTGACTAATGGATAGTAATGTCAAGAAATGGCTTGAAATAATGGTTTTGGGGAGGGCAAGTAGTTTCAAATTTCCCTGCATCTTTGATTTTTTTAGTGTAGAAAAAAAAGTTTTGAGTACAGTTTTGACATTCTTTTCATGAAGCTCTTATTTGATATCACCTTTTTCAGTTTGTAAATTTTAACTCTACATTTCAGCAGACTGTTTCTGTTCTTATATGCTAGTCTGTTATGATTACTTTAGGGCTTTTAAAATATATATTGTTTTTGCAATAGCACAAACGTATAAAAATTAACAATGAAATAGGAAAATTACAAAAAGAATTAAAGTTAAAACCCTTGCTGTTTGCCTCCTATTTATATTGTCTGTTATAATGTTAAAAAGGACCACATAATGGAACATGGTCTCTTTTTGGGTTGACTGTGCATATGCTCAGCACCTTCTAGGAAGCAGAATGGGTATATATGGATGACTTTTCTTCTGGTATTTAGGCATTCAGTGCCCAAGAAATATCCAGAAGCTATAAATACAGACCCATAGTGAAAACCACACTTGCCATGCTTTGGGGATTGGGAAGGGTTACAGCTGTCTTATTTCATGAAAGGAGGTGGGTTTAAAGCATAATTTTCAAAAAAGGGAAGGAAATGACTCATCTCAGTTATGAAGGAATTTTCAGTGGAAGAAGAATTCTTCCCTTCTACATAAGCTTGTGATGAGATTTCCCATCATGGGCCTGATTTCGGGTTGTGAATTATGATTCTAAATGTTTTCATTTTCTTATGTGATACCATTGATAAATTATGGAGTAGATAAGGTTTCAACTCAGTACTTTATATTGAACTCCTAAGTAAGAGGACATGGACAGTGTATAGATGAACTCCTGCTTAAAATTTTCCTTTGAAAATTGAGTTTGTAGAGTCCTGTCATTATCCGAAACTACTGTAATGCCTCTTTGTACCCGATCACTTGCCAGTGAAATAAATACCTGAGCATGTTGATTTTTGCCTTTGTTAAGAGGTCAAGGAGCTATATTTACTCTTCCATTTCCACCAGCTAGGTCAAAAGTTGTGTGGCTGTGAAAACCTGGAAGAATGGCAACCTTGATTTCTAACCATAATGACAGGTTAACTTTGGAGCTTAGACGTCTTGGACCATTTCTACTATGGAAATAACTGTTTATTGTGTAAACTACTTAGAGTCTAGAAGAGGGAGAAAAAAAACAACCTCACAGACTGAGTGAGAATGGTTTGTTTCTGCCCCATGAAAACTCAAAAGTCCAAGTTCTAACTCATTATGACCACCAGTAAATCATTCTGCAAGAGACTTAGTCATTATACTGACTTATAGTTGCATCATATGTTTGTAAACAGTCTCATTTTTTGAATCCCAAATTCAGTAAGTTTTGCAGACATATACTTCAACACATGAAAAAAATAAACCATTATTACCAGCCTTACCCCAAATTATAGCCATTAAGCACAGGAGCTGATTATTCCGGTTGTTTAGGTAGCTGCCCAACAGCCCAAATCCCCTGCTGTTCTCTCAGACTTCAGTCTTAGGTGGATTAAGTCATTCTAGGTCACCCACATCTCCTCCACGGTCTTTTACTCCTAGGTCAAAATTATCTCCTCTGACCTTAGACGAGACTATGGTCTAGGGTAGGATAAAAATGTTGGCCTATTTCATCCGTGTCCATTTGACAAGTAAACCATCACTCAGCAAAACTCAAAGTATAATTATTAATCTTCATAGTGATAATAATGTGAGCTTTGAAGTGGTTTTTAGCAATCACAGAAATTGTAACCTCTAGCACTAGCCCTATTGCATTAGTCATTTTAAAAAAAAGGTTTGAGACAGTTTGGGAGGATAAATTGTAGTGGCTTTTATGGGGTGCCTGGTACAGGCAGTGCTTCACAGAGCTGCGTTAGCTGCAGCTGTTCAAGATTCGTCTATTCAGTGTTCTCAATTTCTCTAAGAAGCCACAGGGACTCTTACTATGCATTGGAAATATGCCTGAGGGAAGTTCAATCAAACAAAACAGATTATTAAAACCTAAGGCCTGGGGCAGCCCGGGTGGCTTAGCGGTTTAGCGCTGCCTTGGCCCAGGGTGTGATCCTGGAGACCCAGGATCGAGTCCCACGTCGGGCTCCCTGCATGGAGCCCGCTTCTCCCTCTGCCTGTGCCTCTGCCTTTCTCTCTCTCTCTCTCTGTTTCTCATGAATAAATAAATAAAATCTTAAAAAAAAACCCTAAGGCCTAATTGTAGAGAATCTCTTCATATATACCTACATACTTTTCCCAAAAATCATATACTTCCAAACCCTGCACAAATTCCATTCCACAGCTGCAGACTAAAATCCAATCTTGACTGTACTCATTCCCTCAGGCCTCACTTCCAGTCCATCAATCAGTTCTGTTGGCTCTGACTTTAAAGTACATCCATAATGTAACTACTACTCACCATCCAAACCATCCCCATTTTAGTCCAAGGCAGCATTGTCTCAGTGTCAGCATCCTTGCAGAAAGAAGCCTTCTGCTAAGAGCATTTCTGTGCTTTCAAACTCAGAGCAAACACTGTACTTCTCCCTGTCTCACCTAGTAAGATGCACATTCTATGAGGTTAGGGTTTGAGTCTTTTCTGTATCTCTGGTGGTTGACCTATAGTGGGTGCTTAACAATTGGAATTAATAACAAATACACATTCTAAATGGTATAAACTATGGCTTGTTGTAAATTACATAACACTAAATTGATAGCTATTACACTATGTTCTTAGCGCTTTCAACAGATTTTAGTGTCAGCTTGTTTGCTAGTTCGCTCCTTTATGTATTCAGCAAATAATACAGCACTGTCACTCTGTTACTATAAAGATGAAAGATCCATTACTTGAGCCTAAGTTGCCCACAGACCAGTCAGAGAGGGCAATGGACAAATAGTCATTTATAATGTATGGTGCCACATACATTAAGAGTATTTAATATATATATGAACTACACTTTAGGTAGATAATGGGATTTAGGTAGATAAGTGGATGGGTAAGGAAGCAACAGTATTTTCCTTTTCTTGGTAAATGTTGTCCTAGTTGCGACCTGAAAGAGAATTAAGAGGTTTCCAGGTGAATGAAGGCGGAAAGGGAACATTCTAGGCATTGGGAGTTTGTGTGGGAGAGATTAGGGCTAAGGAACATTATGTTCTGTTTGGGAATTGCAAGGTATCTAGAATAGTTGTTTTTAGTTGAAGGGATTCATCCTCAGGACCATGTAAATCGGTAAGTCACTATAAGTGGCTCCTGTTGGATCAGTGCTATTTCTGCCACTGCCAGGATATAAAGGACACAGTCGCTGCTTACAGTCCAATTTGGGAGATTAAATGTACACTTATGAAATAACTGAAGAATAAAAGAAATAAGTCTGTGTAAGTAAATGTTATGTGGAACCGTGGTTTAAACAATGGTTTAAGAATTAAGAAAAAGGAAGGTAAGTACGTGTGGGCTGGAACTGGGAGGGGAAGCTTAATTAGAGAAGTTGGATTTGATCTATGCTTCGAAGAAAATGTTTTGGTTTAGATTGTTGGAGGGGGAAAGGGCCTCTAAGTCTGTGACATGGCTAAGCAATACAAAGGTATGAGCTTGGTTTATTTTGAGGATAGAAAAGTGAGTATTTGAGTAGACTACAGGGGTTGTTTAAAGAGTAGTGGGAAATATTGAGTGATTCAGATGGGAAGGATACAGTTGAATAGAATGTGATGTTTGAGACTTGCTGTAATAAGATAGAACATGGGTTGGTTTGGGGTCTAGCTGTTGTTGGAAAGTGAAGTGACAGGTTAAAAGTGACATTAGAAGATGCATCTGTCAAGAAGAGGATAGGAGGAGATGGATGGTGGAGATAGCAATTAGGAGCCCATCCCAGACACCCATGGAAGGGGAATAGGAAGGTTGACTGGGATGGTTGAAGTTGATGCTTCAAGAAGAGAGGAAGACAAAATGCTAAAGTAATTCCATGTGAAACTCAGCACCGTAGTGACTAGTACAAGTTGAATATTGAAATGAATATTTAAGCAGCAGGCTTGCAACTCATTGACAGTGCTCTTTTCTCCTGAAGAGAAAAGAGTTAACAAATGGCCAAGATTTCCTACTTTGTGTCCTTTTTGGAAGCTTCCTTTTAGTAGCCCCGTTCCCCAACTTTTGCTTATTTATTCTTTAAATCAGACAGATTAGGAATGCAAGGTGGATGGGCTCCCTCCTGAAGCTCTCATTAGGGCTGGAGAGACCAGCGATCAATCAGGACATTTAAAAAAACAGCACCATTACAGATGACAATAAATGCTACCCAAGAAGTTCATGTGTGGTGATAGAGAGTAGTTAGGGGAGCCAGAGCAGGAAGGAGATGTTTGAAGACTGATTTAAGAGCTCTCTGAGCAGGTGACATTGAAGCTGAAATGTGAAGCATGAGGAAAGATCAGCTAGATAGAGAAGAGTGTAAAGATGCATTCAGGCAGAGGACCAGCAATGGCAGAGATCCCGAGTGGGACAGATGTGAGCATATTTGAAGAATACAGATGAGTCCTTGTGGCAGGACCTGGAGGAAGAAGCAAGGTTAGCAAGATTAAGAGGAGGCAGGAAAAAAAAAAAAAAAAGAGGAGGCAGGGCATGTGGGACTGGATAAGTCATGGCAACATTCTGAATTATTGGGAAGCCCCTGAAAGATTTAAGCACAAGAGAGGGATGATGTGACTCAACTGCCATTTGTAAGGCATGAGAGAAAGCAAGAAGACCAGTGAGAAGGTTATCCTGTTGAGGCATCTGGGTGGCTCAGTCCATTGAGCATCTGACTCTTGATTTCAGCCCAGGTCATGATCTCAGGGTCTTGAGATCAAGCCCTGCATTGGCTTCATGCTCAGCGGGGAGCCTGCTTAAAATTCTTTCTCTCCCTCTCCCTCTGCCCCTCCCTCTTCTCCCCCTCTCTCTAAAATAAATAAATCTTCAGAAAAAAAAACAACAAAGAAGGTCATCCCATTAATCCCTATGAGCGAAGACGAAGCCTTGAACTAAGGAGGTGGCAATGAGGAGGGTAAATCATGTCCACCTTTTACCCTCCTCACTGCCACTTTGACAGATACAGGATTTAAAAAAGAAATTTTACTGGTAGACCTATACTTATCCCTGAGCATAGTGCCAAAGGGGGACTATTTGTGTCTTGTATTTTAAATTATTTTAAAGCCAATAAGAAATCACTTATACTCTAGAACAAGCTGTTGGCAAAAATGATATAATGGGCAAGTGTATTCTATTTTGAGTTCAGTTTAAAGATCAGAATAAAATGTCAGATGATTTTATTACCTGAAGGCATTAAAATATAATGAAATTTTCCCCAGTGGAAAGTAAAGTAGAATGCCAGGACCAGGATTTGCCCAAGCTTATCACTCAGTCATGATCTCTGAGCATCAGAATGCAGATAACAAGGGCACCATTATAGTCTCTAGCAACCGTGAGATCCCAAAGCATCATGCTGGGAATTATGGAAGACATTTCCTTGGAGTAGCGGTTCTCCTATTTACAAAGGACTCTTGTTTTCTACCACTTGAGTGTAGGTATTGAAATCAATGATGTAGCATCCATGTTTATTTTTCCTGTATTTCGAACCAGCCACCAGAACCTTCGATTTGCTTTTACCTACACTGAATTGCTAAAACTGTTATGGCAATGCTCACCGATTTACTGCAAACCCACATTTTGCCTGTTTAACATAAATGCTTAATTGATTAGAAAAAGAACAACACTAAACAACCACCACCAGAAAAGGAAAAAAAAATGAAAAGTTTAGAGTAACTGTCAAAAGCAGTTCCAAATAACAGAAAAGTTAATATTGGAAAGGCAGAGGATATATTGAAAACTGTGAAGCCTTATGCATGTCTATTTTTTTTTAAGATTTTATTTGTTTACTCATAAGGGACACAGAGAGATAGGCAGAGGGAGAAGCAGGCTCCCTGCGCGTGAGCTTGATGCAGGACTTGCTTCAAAGATCCCTGAGCCCAAGGCAGACGCTCAACCACTGAGCCACCCAGGAGCCCCAACCTTATGCATGTCTTGAGCAGGGAATCTACCATTTCTGTTGGATATGGCAGGAAACTATAATTTAAAGAGTGAGGGAAAAAGTTGTAAGACTATTTTCTGTCCAATGTTGTGATTTCATGAAGCTACTATCAGAACTTGGAAATGAATAGACTTGAAACAGTGGTGTAGAATTTGACAGAGAGCATTCTCCAAGGGGATGATGCTATTGCAGCTTTGGATGTTGGGTGTTATCTTATTAATTTAGTACGCTCATGATTCTGTGGCATTTCACTAGTCTGTTGGCTATTCTCAGAGAATTGCAGACTGGATTTTGGACCCCCATTTTTTTTTAAGAGAATGAGGGTGGGGGGAGGGATTACAAACAGAGAGAAAGGGAGAAAGAATCTTAAGCAAATTCCCCGCTGAGTGCAAAGCCCCATGTGGGGCTCAGTCTCCCAATCCTTGATTTCACAATTCTGAGATCATAACCTGTGCAGGAAATTAAGAGTCAGACGCTCAACTGCTTAATCGACTGAGCCACCCGGGTGCCCCTAGAAACCCATTTTAAAGGAAAGTTGAACTGATTTCAGGCAGCTTAAAATGCAGAGAATCTTGGAAAGTGACTTCCAGCACTGACCCTACGATCTACTTGTGTTTTCTTTACGCCAGTTTGTTAAAGTGGATGATTATTTTTTCCAAGTAATAGTGGTACAGTTGAATTCTGGTGTGGTTGAAATACAGACATTGAAATTAAGAAATTGTTTTGGGTATTTGATTCCATTTCTCTTCCCATCCACCTAAATTAATGAAAATAAAGCCTATCTCAGGGTATTAACATATGTTCCTGCCATTTGAAATCTTCACATGAGTTTATTTATTTTCTAAGTTAACATGCATTTCTCAGAGAATATGTCTTATGAATGGTAGTTTGCAGAGTGCAAAATTACATTTGATAGGCAATAAAGCAGGATTATTGCATAAATATATTAAAGACTCCACAGCAGTAATGAAATAGCCATCCTTTCTGCATATGTATGCTACATCAGTCACAAGTAAGTTCAATTCAGAGCCCCCAGTTGTCAGAATCCTGTGCTGATCGAAGGGAATTGGGCAGCATTAGGGATACAATCTTCCCAGGAGTAAGGCAGCATTTTTGTTTGTTCTGTGTAGTAGGAAAAACACAGCAAGGTAGTCCAGATCTAACAGAAACCACAGGGCATAGTGAGAGGGGGGCTGCCTACAGTATCAGCATAGTGGTCATTCATTTTTTGGCTATGTTCAAATCAGGAATTGCTTGTATTCTGAAAAAAAAAGTTTTATATATTTCTGCATACTTTTGAAAAATTTGCAATAACATATTTTTAATCTTCTGGAAAGCCATCACTATCAAATGTGATCAAGAAATTACCCCAAAATTGGAAGCAAGCAATTGTCACGGCATTCATGCCCTGAATACAGAATCTATGTTTTTTCTCATCTTCTCCCCCTTCTCAACCATTGACATGCAGCACTGTTTATCATGGATTATAGATTTTATAGAGCATCTGACTGACCACCAAATATGCAAGTATTGCTCTGAATGAGATTAAAACTAAGTGAGGTGATTATCAGAAAAATACTCTTTGTAACTGTTTCAGATATTTCATTTGATAAAGAAGGAACATGATAACATTTGTCTGGGCCTGTCTACTTTTAGCTAGTAATTATGCTACATATTTGTTTTCTTCCCTATCTTTTTTGAGTGTGTTTGAAAATTTTTAGACTTGTGCAAACTTACTCTTGGTCAATGACAATTGGCTTTATTACTTATGTGGTACTATAAATGTAGCATAATATTTACAAAAGAAGTACTTGTGCCAGATGAAGTTCATGCATAAGGATGGTGGTCTGGGTGCATGTGAGGTACAAATACACAATACAGATATGTATTTCAATTTCAACTTGGAATTTCATGCAGCCAACTCTTGGTTCTAACATAACATTGGGTAAAACGTTGATAATAGGAATAATTGAACTGTCACAGTTCATCCAAAAATGTACACTAATTACTAATCTTAAACTTCTTTCCCTTTCAACTTGGTTATTAAAACAGAATATTACTCAGCCATTAGAAACAACAAATACCCACTATTTGCTTTGACATGGAGGGACCTGGAGGGTATTATGCTGAGTGAAATTAGCCAATTGGAAAAGGACAAACATTATAGGGTCTCATTCATTTGGGAAATATAAAAATTAGTGAAAGGGAATAAAGGGAAAGGAGAGAAAATGAGTGAAAATATCAGTGAGGGTGACAAAACATGAGAGACACCTCCTAACTCTGGGGAATGAACAAGGGGTGGTGGAAAGGGAGGTGGGCAGGGGGTTGGGGTGACTGGGTGATGGGCAATGAGGGGGGCACTTGACAGGTTGAGCACTGGGTGTTCTGCTATATGTTGGCAAATTGAACTCCAATAAAAAATTAAAAAGAAATAAAACAGAAACAACAAATGCACAGGTAAATTTAGTTGACGTGTTATACCTCTTCCTTCTAAGCTTAGGTTCCTCTCTTTAAAGGTAATAAGGTGAAATTTCCAAGGGCAAGTGGCAAGAGACGAAAATAGGAAAGAAGGGGGTATGAAATAAATCATAATCTGCTCAAGTAGCTTGTTCAAAGAATGTGTGTTTTCATAGTTAATTTCAGCGGCATCTATAGCTAATGGAAGCTATGCTTTAAATAAAAAATTAGATATGGGCATAGCCTCCTAATATACATTGTACTATAACTAAGTAATGTGCTAGACATACTTTTGTAGACACTTCACTTAGCTTTACTTACATAGTACAGCTTAGCATAAAAATATTTTTCTTTTTTTAAAGGAATGATAGAGTAGAAGGAATATCAGATATCATTGCAGAAAATCTAAGTACAGGTTTTTGTTTTTGCCACGAGCTAGGGTTGTATTCTTGAGCCACTCACCATTCTGTTATCCTTAATTTTCTCTTTTGTCAGTGGGGCTAGTATATCTCACAGAGTTGCTGGAAAGGTTAAATGAGATTATGTATGTGAAAATAGTTTGCATCCTGAATGACAGTATATTAATTTAGAGTAAACTGATTTTATTAGAGCAATTTTTATTACTTTACTATTACAATAAGCCAATATTATTTTTGCACCTTTATTTATATTACTAATGTTAACAGAGAAACACATTTTTCTTAAACCTTGAATGCACACATTTTCATTCTTATAATAATGTAGTATTTGCCTTCACATAACTTTTTAAGGTTGGCTCAAGCCAGTTATTAGATTTGACTAATTTCTTCATGTAGTTAACTTGTATTTTGATTTAATGAAATGAGTTGACTGGTTATTTAAGCGATTTATAGATAATCCAAAGTGTGATCATTGAAATAATATAAAATGTAACCTTGAGGTGTTATTATTAACTGAGTATAATAAAAATTAATATTTAAATAAATCTGTTTTCTATATGATTTTTTAAAAAATGTGTGCCTATATATTCATTAGGATGTGCTAAGTTATTTTCTGTAACAAACAATCCCGACAGTTTTGTGGTTTTACAAAATAAAAGTTTATTTTTTTAATTCATACTGTATAGCAATGTGGATTGACAGGAGTGCCCTGCCCATTGTTCTTGCTCAGAGACTTAGGATGAGAGCTCTGCCTTTTTCAGTGTCCTTTCCTGATGGCCCAGGGAGCAGAACACACTGAGTAATCAGGTTTCATGTAAGTGTGCACATTGTTTTCACTCACATAACATTGGCCAAACTGACTTCAAAAGCTTAAGTGGGGAAATGCAGTCCTACCAAGTACTCAGAAGAACCTAGATATTTGGTAATAGCTCTAATTGACAACATAAACAAATATACTCATTGAATACCCCTTCATAAAGGTTTCTTGATATCCAAGCAAACTAAACATTATAAGAAATATATTTTATATTTTAATTTGCTTTCCCAAACCTTGTCTCCTTTAACATCATTACTAGAACAGGATTTTTTATTTTTTGCATATAACATTGGCTCCTGTTGTGTTATTGAAGGAGACTTGTTCCCAAACCACCTCCCTGTGCAATGGTTTTATTAGCGAAACTATCTCAAAACAAAAATAAAAACTAATGTGTTAGCTTTTAGGCAGAAATGTTGCTGTTATTGGTGATATTATTTAGGGATTCCATTAGCATGTAGAGTTTTTTAGTAATGATCATTTAACAAGGTCAAAATCATAATGATAAAAACATTAAAACCAGGAAAATAAATTAAAAGGCTGAGTTATTTTTGATGTAGAGGAAAAATAATGCAGGGGTCAGCAAACTATGGCCTGTGGGCAAAATCCGGCCTGCCACCTGCTATGCAATTATTAGAGCACAACCACACCCATTCATTTTAGTATTGTCTTTGGCTGGCTTTATGCTGTAACAGAAACCATATGGCCCACAAAACTGAAAGTATTTACTGTCTGGCCCTTTACAGAAAAAGTTTGCCAATGGTTGACTGAAGGAAGGAGTGGAAAGCAAGGTGAAAGGATAGAGTTTGTAAAGAGAAGCCCTAGATTTGAGACTTGATTCTTATATTTATTCATTGTGTGATTTTGACTACATCATTGAAATTTTATGAGTTGTTTCCTCATGTGAATATTCTAAAAGGCTTCCTAATAGGTGATTAATAATAAATGTGCTTGCCATATCACAGGATTTGGTGAAGACTCAAAGAATAGTATATTTAATAATGTTTCACAACCATGTACAAAATATTGATCATTTTTCAAGAATATGCTGGTTTTTCCCCTCATTGTCCAGTGAAGATTGACATAAGTCTTGTGACTCAAGTTCTGTGAACCTCTGGAAGGGAGAAGGATAAGCTTCAAGGGTTTATAATCATGCTTTCTGGAGAGAGGGTACACAGATTGTATCAGATTCTTGGATCCACAATCCTCAAAAGGATTTAAAACCTTTGGCTGAGATAAATTCTACTTTAATGCTCAGGACATAAAATGTAATTTCTGTGGCACTTCAACAATTGAGGGGAAACACCATATTAGAGACATAGCAGCAATATGCTCATGTAGATAGCACACTAGCACACTAAATAATTGCTGGGAGAGCTGAGGCTCGTGCTTGGAAGGAAACCATGTGAAACTACGTTTCTCAAAATAAGAAAATCATTCTGTTGCTGAGCTCTGAGTGATATTAGAATGTCAGATATTTTCAGTTTTTCTCAACTCTGGCATATTCTGAGTTGTTTTCTGTAAACATGATAAAAAAAGTTACATTTTAGAAGACTAGAGGGCCACCAATTCCAGTCTATAACATTCTGCATTTCAAAAATTCAGACTTTGGGAACGAACTTCAAGAAAATGAAATATAAGTGCCAGGAAAAGGAGCCAATACATTTTTGGGGGGATACATCCCCCAAATTAGGGGGTATAAGTTGTAGATCTGTGATAATAGAAAGGAGGTTATTATAATAAAGATATTCTTGGTATGGATAATATTCAAAAGGAAAAAATCGCACAGACCTGATTATAAATTACTCTTCATAAACTTTATCTTTCTGTGCTGTTTCCTGATTGACTTTCATAAATGCTGAAAGTCTGAATATGTACCATGCTAATTGCCTTACAAAACTCATAGAAACTCTAGGAAAGATATAAATCAAAGTAACTCAAGATAGGGCTTTTGTTTATGTCAGTATGAAAAAGAATATTCTTTTATGTGGCAACATTGGGCATGAAAATAATGAGGAATTAATGGTATGCTTGCTTAAAATTAAATGCTACATACCTTTATTTAAAAATTTAATAAGGAGTACATGTGCATGATTAAACAAACAAATGAGAAACAAATAAGCGGTATAAAAATTATAGATTGGCAGTATAAAAATTATAGAGTGACAATTCCCACCTGCAGCTGACCCCTCAATCTCACCCTCTACAGAATCAGCCACTATTGCTCATTATTCTAGATATCATGTGGATGTATGTGTGTATGTAATTAACATTTACATTATCCCTTATTTTACAAGTGAAAACAGTTCTCTACTTTGCTATCTCTGTGTAATAATGGTCTTGAAAATTTTTTATCACTTCCTAACAATAAAGCATTATTGTTTTAGCAACTGCATAGTTTTCCATTTTAATAATATATCATATCTCTACCCCTCAGGTGATCATTATTTTTTGTCACTATGAACAGTGCAGCATTGAATGTTTAATTTTTTTTAATTTTATGATAGTCACAGAGAGAGAGAGAGAGAGAGAGAGGCAGAGACATAGGCAGAGGGAGAAGCAGGCTCCATGCACCGGGACCCCGATGTGGGATTCGATCCCAGGTCTCCAGGATCGCGCCCTGGGCCAAAGGCAGGCACCAAACCGCTGCGCCACCCAAGGATCCCTGAATGTTTAAATGTTATATGATGTATCTATTTATGTATATAGATATATGGAAAATATACCTGCTATCTGTATATGTGTGTGTACATATACATATATATATGTGTGTGTGTATATATATATGATTTCACATTTCCTTGATCCAAAACCACTTTTAACAGTCCTTTTGCTATGCTTATTTTTTTAAAAATCATGATCGTGACTATTTTATTGATCAAATTGCAGCTATAGATTGGTCATTTCTCCTATAGGATTAATCCTAACATATGATTAATAGAAAAATGCAGAAATGTATGAAAAAGGAAAGTAACTAGGGATGCCTGGGTGGCTTAGTGGCTGAGCATCTGCCTTTGGCTCAGGGTGTGATCCTGTGATCCCGTGGTCCCAGGATCGAGTCTCATATCAGGCTTCCCACAGGGAGCCTGCTTCTCCCTCTGCCTATGTCTCTGCCTGTCTCTCTGTGTCCTTCATGAATAAATAAATAAAATCTTTTTTTTTTTAAAGAAAGTAAGTAGCTATGGTTACATTTCCTTATTTTCCTGTGTGTGCTTTCTTGATATAGTTGATGTAGTTGATATCATATCATAATCACTGATTTTTGTTTTTTTAAAGATTTTTAAAATTTATTTATTTGAGAGAGAGCGCTCACGAGAGAGAGCACAAGCTGAGGGAGAGGCAGAGGGAGAAGCAGACTCCCCTCAGAGCTGGAAGCCTGATGCAAGGAGATTCCAGGTCCCTGGGATCATGACCTGAGCCAAAGGCAGATGCTTAACTGATTGAGCCACCCAAGCTTCCCCTAATCACTGATTTTTACAAATATTTAACATGATCCTTATGGATATTATAAACTTGAGCTGGTTGGCATAAGATTCTGTCATTGAATAGGTTATTAATCTTTCAAATTAAAAACTAAAACAGTGTCTCAGATCTTTTAAGATGAATTTCAAAGATCCAGAAAGTCATTCCTTAATCTACGTGTCATTTGTAATGGCTACTTGTTATATTGTGCCGCTTTACCGTTGGAGAAGGTAAAAAACAATTTCGTTCATTATTCTCTAAGCAACTTGATTCAGTCATCTAACTTGTATAATTCAATATAAGATCCAACATGTGTCACTCAAACTATGAGAGAAAGAATTCAGCATGCTATATAAATACCTTGTTATTATGAGGATTTATCTCACAATTATTAGCTTATGTAAATCGCCAAAGAGACAATTTTTTCAGGGAAGCTACATGAGTAGAATAAATATTTCCATGTTTGCAAATGGCTTTCTTGCATAAAAGATAATTTTGTCAGATATAGAATCACAACTTTTTCCCATCACAACCTCCAAGATATTTCGGTATTGTCTTTTGGCATTTGCTGTTAGGAGAAGTTTGATACTGGCCTGATTTTCCTTCCTTTATTGGTAACCTCTTTTCCATAACTGCCTCTTTTTTAATTAAAGATTTTCATTTAATCTTACACCGGTTTCATTTATTTTGTTAGTTTTTTAACCTTTGTTTAATTATATTTTTGACTATTCTATTCTAATGATTATGTTTTTCCGCCTCCGGAGACACTGATAATTTTGCGTTGTTCTTTGTTCTCACTTTTCTCTGTCTATAATTTGCCTTTTGAAATTCTTTCCACCTTTATTTTTTCTGTAATTCTGGACATTCTTTGTGTTCTGTAAACTGCAGCAATGGTTAGGATATCTATTTCAGTTCTCCTTAATTATCTTAAATACAGATTTTAATTTTACAATTATACAGTTTCTTTTCAATATTATATTGTCCTACCCATCTCTTTTTCTTTACTTAATTTAGTCTTTAGATCCCGGTGAATTCATTTTTTGTTGGTTTTAGGCTACAGATGTATAGATCTAAGGTTTTATTCTCTCCTATTGTGATTTCCAAACGTATACTGGGTTCTGCAGTATACCACTTTCAGAGATGCACTCTTCCTAGTATTCGTTCATTCACTTGGCAAATATTTATTGAGCAACTATTAAGTAGTGTCTAGATGGTTGGAATACATCAAACAAACAGACAAAAAACTAGTGAGAGATTTAACAAGGAACTAAATTACATGGCATGTTACATGTTAATTATATAGCTGTGGGGAAAAAATAGACTAGGAAAATAGACTAGGAGTGGGAGGTATAATTTTAAAGGAGTCTAAAAGATGATATCTCTTCTCCAGTTTTCCATATGACTTGCTTTCACTTTGGATCTGTGTTTCTAACCAGTGAACATAGAGGTGCCCAGAAGTTCGTTCTCCTTAATTCCATGTGGGTAGCAGGATAACAGAAGTAGAGTTGCTACCAATTAGAGCATTCCAGTCCACTTCCCTCTCCTGAGTAGAAAATCCTCCCATATTCTCCATCTATAGGCTCTGAATTGCTATAGAAACAAAGAGATAGTCTTTTCCTAGCTATTGTTCTGAGCTATCTTTGAGACAGTCCTATTGCCTTCCAGGGTTCTGCTTTTCTAATAGACTGGATTCAGGGTAAGGAACTTAACCCCAGGTCATCTTTGTAGCTGTGAGAAGATCACAGAAAGGGGGAAAATGTATTAAGAGTCCACGTTTAGGGCAAGGTCAGGCCTTCTTATAATTACTTCTTTTTGCATGTCTTCCTGTTTCACTTCAAGGTCAAATGAGGGTGTGCAAGAAATTAAGACATAAGAATGCTGCGTGGTGTCGAACAGTGGTTTTCATACTCCCTCCACACCTCACACCCCCT
This sequence comes from Canis aureus, assembly GCF_053574225.1. Classification (NCBI taxonomy): domain Eukaryota; kingdom Metazoa; phylum Chordata; class Mammalia; order Carnivora; family Canidae; genus Canis; species Canis aureus. Next base: position 68,110,655 of record NC_135616.1, on the reverse strand, counting down.
GAATCTTCTTTAAAGTAAACCTTATGAATTTCAAACAGATATAAAATGGATAAGTAGATCTGTGTGTGTGTGTGTGTGTGTGTGTGTGTGTGTCTGTCTGTCTGTGATGGGGCAGGGGGTGGTGGGTTGTATCCAAGGGCAGGCAGCTTGTTTCCACAGCAGGGCAGGACTTTGAGATCAGACGTATCTATATGTAAGCACTGGCTGTGCCACTTTTGATTAGCCCTTATTTGTTTTATTTAACATTTCTGAGCCTTGGCATAAATAAGTCTTAAAACACCTTTTCCAGAATGTTACTTTGGAGTCAACTGAAAAGAAGATACCCATTTTTGGATTAGCAAACTAAGGCATTGAGAGATTAAATAACATGGTTAAATCATGCAGCAAGTACATGGCATTAGTGGGTTTTAAACCCACAGAGCCTGGTACTTTTAACCTCTGACCTATATATTGTATCCTATGTTGAAAAAAAGTAGAATATATATGTTTTACCATAGGTTTTGAGTGAATTGATATCTGTTTATCTCTCCTTCCTAATGGTTAAGGATTTAGTTATAGGCTACACCTTTCTAGGTGAAGGGACTATGCTATTGTTACCTTTGAAAAATTTACAATTGGCAGAAAATTGGCTTAAAAAAGCACTGGGCTCTGATGTGCCCTCCAGCACTCTTTTACTTATAAGTTCTGAGTTAAGCAAGGTATCTCTAGCTACCTTTACCATGTGTGTGAGAAAACCTTGCATGACATTTAGGGTAAATGGCCTTACTATTTTGATGTTGAGAATATTGTTTTTAAACATGTAAATGCACATCCTTGGTTTCTTCTATTGTATATCTTTAAAAAATGAGATGCACAAATAAATGGGGAAATATAATTTGTCAAAATCAAAGAATGCATGGGAATCTAATCTCATAGTAGTGATGAATCTTAAAGATAGCAATGGCTGTTGAATTTAAAGTGCCCCTTAATGGTTTTCATGATATATTCTTTCATCTAAATGACCCGACTTCAGCTGTCATCACTCAGGGTCACTTTCTGGATAATTATATATCTTTCAGATAGGTTGACTGTCACACTCTCTTCTGTCTGACACAAGCAGTTGATGAGTTTTGCATTACTGCCCAAGGCAATAGCTAAAGCAAGCGTAGTTCCTTACACCCCAATTTCCACTAAATTGTATTAAGTATAGACATTCAGCACTTGAAAACTTTGCATTTTATGTCTTCAACCTATGCTACCTTGTGACCACCCAATACCCAATACTTGACTTTTCCTGGTCTCAGTTTTCCATGTTTGTGTAATGATGCAGTTGGAATTCTGTTGACCGTTGCAACTCTTAAATTTCCCATTGTTTAAAAACATGCAGATGCCTTAAAAATTTTCAGATGCCTTTTCTCCTTCAATTTATGGCACTTTATATTGTGAATATAGAAAAGTAATAGGCCATCTCAGACAAGATCCTGCCTAGTAATCCTCTGAGAGATGTGAAAGTAGTTCCTCCAAAACAAGAGCCTTGTTGTGAGACTTATTAAGTTTACCACTCGGAAAAGGGAGGAAATATTCTGATGGCTGCCAATGCCTCTTGGCTGTGTTAGTGAATGGTGAACTGCAAGAACTTAGAGCACTTCATTTCATGGATCACTTTATTGGTTCAAGTAGCTGTTTTTGTTCTGCTGCATAATCTGCAAAGTGAGGAACATAAAAAGAAAATCTTGACTCAACTCCTTCCAACTTTAAACATGTTTTGAGTGAGGAAGTAAAATCATCCTCAATGTCACATTATTTTTATCAGTCAATAGCTGACACTTATTCTGAGTGGTACCTGAGCCATCAAAGTGACTTTTTATCAGGAAAGTGACTTTAGCTGGTTGATACTCATGGACTACTCACCCCTATGGACTAATCACCATACTAAGACCTTTAGGAGTATTTTATCACATAATCCTCATCACAATTTTTCATCTGGGGAAACGAAGGCACAGAGTTGTTTGGGGTTGTTTTTTTTTAGTAGCTTTCTCAGTAATAGAGTGTTGAAGCTAGCATTCAATCCTAGATATTTGAGCTCTAGAGCCCATAGTCTTAACCACTGTGCTATAACTGACCTTGATATACTTGAAAATAAATTTGAATGCATGTGTTTGACTTATTTTAGGAAAATGATTAGAAATCAAAGATAGTATAGCTTTTTTGGCAAATCAGATTATTAAAGTCCACCAAATTCCAACTTTCTAAAATGCAGAAAAATTTAATTTTTGCATTTATTTTGTCATATTACTTTTAGGGTGGTTTGACGAGAGATGAATTATATAGTTTTTTCTTTATCATTTTACTGCTTATAGTGTTAAAAAATTGTTTAATGATATTTGTTAAAGAAGATAAGGCGAATTTTCCTTAGGACCATGGATGATAGGCATAAGGACTGCTGCCATGGACTTTTGTGGTATAGAGGAGAGAGATTGGGTTCAACTCTGAATACAGGACAAAGTGGGAATTTACAGCCAAGGATCAGGGAAAGAGTCAGTGGATAGACAATTACTAAAAGAAAATATTAAGAGTAAGGGAGAATTTGAGCTAAAACAACTATTGAAATTCTTGCTAAAGGCCTGTTGGATGATCAGATGTCACCTTGGCAATGGTGGAGAATGAAGAACCCAATCAGATATGGAGAATGATCAGATATTTAGGATGGGGAATTCTGTCTAAACTGACTTAGCAGGATTCGTGCTAGAAATGGACTTTACAAAGAAGGACACAGAATCCCAAGATTTAGTCAAAAACAAGAGCTCCAAAGAGCCTGACCTGGTCAATGATACACTTTTATTTATTGTTTGGTTTGGTTTGTGTTTTGCCTTTTAAGTAAACTCTATGCCTAGCATGGTGCTTAAACTCATGACCCCAAGATCAAGAATTGCATGCTTTACTGACTGAGCCAACCAGGCCCCCTATTTATTGCTTTTATAGTTTCTTATTTGACACTATGTATGATCAAGAATATGACATCAAATTATAATGAAATTTCTACAGAAAAATTCTTTTAACAATAACCATTAAAAGTATGATTTCCAGGAAATGCATTATTATCATAGAAGTTCAAATCATCATTTTATAATCTGTCTCAAAACATGGGAAAACCAGGGGCATCTATGGCTCAGTGGGTTAAGCGTCCAATTCTTGCTCTTGGTTCAGATCATGATCTTATGGTGGGGCTCTGCTCTGGGTAAGACTCCTTCTCTCTCTCTCCCCGCTTCTGCCCAAGCCTGCCTCCTCTCCCTGCCATGTGTGCTCACATGCTTGTGGTCTTGCTCTTTCTCTTAAAAAAAAAGGGGGGGGGGAGAACTTGTCACTCACATTTTCTTTTTTTTTTTTTTTTTTTGCTAAAAAGTAATTTCCCATTTCTTTAATATTGTTGGATCACTTTTCTCCTTTCTTGGGATAAAGGGAAAATCAGATAATAGGCAGTTAAATAGCACACGAATTTGCAGCCATTTATAGAAATATTTCATTACGCCTTGAATAGATCTTGTTTATTGGCTTCAGCTCCAGATAAAATAGTTGGCCAACATTTAGTGGTCAGGTTTTATCAAAAATGCATGTCTTTATGGGGCCCCTGGGTGGTTCAGTCAGTTGAGTGTCAGACTCTTTGTTTTGACTCAGGTCAAGATCTCAAAGTCATGAGATTGAGCCCTGATGTGGGCTTCATACTCAAGGGGGAGTCTGTTTGAGATTCTCTCTCTGTCTCTCTCTCCCTCTGCCCCTCCCCCCACTCACACACAGTGACATTCTCTCTCTCTCTCTAAAATAGATAAATCTTTAAAAACACTCAAAATCAAATCTAAAACAGTTCAGTGTGCTAAGTGGCATGTGGGAACTGACAAGGACTTGAGATGAGCTGTTTCCCTTCTCCTGGTCATCCTCACTTGGGGCTCTTCTCACCAGGGGATGGCAGGCAGTGCTCCAGAACTAAAAGTATTCTTACTTCTCCCCTGGCAGGCTCTCTCTCTTCCTCCTCCTGCCCCCTCACCAAGCACATCTTTGCATGGGTGAAAAGCGGATGGGATGTACTTCCAAAGCACTAAAGAAAAAGCTGGGGAAGTTAGGAAACAATGTGCAGGTAGATTATTATTGGTTTCTGGCAAAATTCCTTTGCAAAGGGAATTTCCTCTCAACTTTGAGCTTTCGATGTAGGTTATATAAGAGAATCTTGTTAGCACAAAGTGTTTGGTAGCAACTTCATCAGATGTTCATGATTTTTAAAAGTTCAAAAACCAACTTAAGAAATGTATATAACTTCCTATAGATCTGCAACTTTACAATGTGATGTAGGATTGTATTATATAAGTTGCAACTGAGGATAGCAAGGGAGCCATCTTGTGAAATACTGTTTGAACTGCAGGCCCATGGCATCTGAGCCAAGAGGAAGTGTGATGATGTTGAAATTAAAACAAAATGTCACACAGTCCTTTGATTTAGTGACTTTAATTGACACATTTATTTCGATGCATCTATACTTTCTTTTCCAGTCTAACTAGCATAGCAACTGTTGGCAGAATGGCATGTTCAGGTATGAATTCATACCTGGTGGTTATATAACTGAGAAGAACTCTAAGTTTGAGAAACAATATCTATAGTCTTGATCCCAGATAATTAGCTCCAAGCAATTAAGAGTTTAAATCTCAGCCTTAACAGTTAGCCATCTCTTTAAAACTGAACATAGTGTTTCACTTCAATAAACCATAGTTTCCACATTCAGAGAGCGGGGACAATTAGTTGTGTTTTATCTAACCGGGTGGTGAAAGTTTAATTAAATATGCATATGCAGGGATGAGCACTATGTCCAGCACATAGTGAGAGAGTGATGTTCAGTAAATAATAGTTTTGGCTATTATTTTTGGTGGGTAATGAAAATTATTTTATTATTTTTTATTATAGGCAATAAAAACAAAGAGTAATACCATAGCCAGCCTAGACGAGGTGCTGTGATTTAGGTCGTCCTAAGTACAGAGGGCCAGAGGCAGATTTCTTTGAGGCTAATAAAGATTTCTTTCTTTCCCCCACTTACATGGGTTTACTCCCTAATTTTTTATTCTTTTTCCTAAAGAGTCCCTTCCCCCACATTATATAGCTTTAGACCCATAAACCCTGTCCCTGTCACAAGGGTATAAATCAGAATCACTTCTGCAGATATTTAAAAATACATGTGTACATTCCCTTCCCCTCTCAGTGGAAGACAATAATTTTGTTGTTCTGGGGTAGTTTTTTTTTTAAGTTTTATATGTGATTCTGATGTGCACCCTTATTTTAAACCCAATGATCTAGAAGAACAATGCACAACTCTGTGAAAGTTCTGAAATGGATACATCTTTTTATCAAGACACTATTTAATTATCTTTTAATTAGGATCATAGTTTTCTGGAGCCATGTTTTTTCTTTAGTGTTTGGTTCAATTCTTTGCTGTATAGCAGAGCTATGACTTTGACTAGTTTCTTAAAAAAGACCAGATGTGATTATCATTTCACTTCGATTTCTGAAAGACTTGCTCTTTTTTAAGTTGCTAAGTGAGCGCACCCTGAACTTATATTGTTCTTTTTCTCGCCTACTTCTGACATCTTATTCTTATGCCCTATGATATTAATGCTTTTTCTGCATCTAAGATAGTTTAAATTGTTTTGTATTAGAATAATATTTTAATTATTATTGTTAGAGGTAATTTTTAAAATACCGTTTGCACAGATCAAGAACTTCTCTTTTCCTTGTCAATCCTGAATAAAATTAAAAGCAATATAAAAAAATAGTACTGTAGAATTATTTAGATCTGAGTACATCTATTTCATTAAAATATGAGGCATTAATGAAAGCCCATAGATAATTATTTTTCATCCAACCAATTTTCTTGAAATCTGCTCTAAGCAAAGCACAACATGAGGCATGTAAAAAAAAGAAAAAAAATTAACACAAAGTCCAAAGGAGTTTATCAGCAAGAAGAGGGGTAAAAGCATGTCATTAAATGGCGAGAATTCATGTTAGAGTGATACAGAATTCCTCCAAAGGCAATAGAAGGAACTATGTTTGCTGAGAGAAATCAGGGTCCCACCTGGTTGGAGGGGTAAAGGAATGGCCGGTATTGGTAGAGGGAACAGAAAGGACAGACAGGATTTCAACATGATAATTGAAGGGCCAAATTGGTACCACCATTGGAATAAACAGCATAAAACATATAAAGAACAGAAACATCTGTTCATTTTCTTCAACAATTATGACTCTGGTGTTACTGGAAGGTAGGACAATTGTATAACAAGGAATCCTGAGAAATAAGGAGTGGTGATTTGTATGGGATATACACGTTTAATAGGAACACCAAGACTGAAGCTGCTGTGCTTTGGGGAGAACGAACTATTTTGAGATGGATTTGGGTGAGAAAAGGCTGTTTGGAGGCCTTGATGCAGTGGCAGTAGAACTGTTAAGCAGGGAAGGGAACCCAAGAGTGGTGCTGAAGGGCTCCACCTCACTGCCTACAAAGTTCTGTGGCTTTAGGATTTGGGCACGAGGGAGATTTGAGAACTCCGACTGTGTGGTGATTGATTTAAGCCCTAACAGGTTGTGTGAGGTTGTGAATGTCGCAGGGGGAGGAGTGTAGTCCAGATGACAGATTTCAGGGGTCCTCTCACACATTTGATGTGGGAGAGTGGGGGCTGGGGAAGGCCTAGGATAAGACATATATATACAAAAACTTTGTAGAACAGCCTGAGCTACTGTAGAATGGGATGGAACAAAACAGAAAAGAGCAGAATAACATACTGTTTTCTTTAAAAGATCATGTGTAGGTTGGAAATGGAGTAATTATTCAATTGAAGTGTTAAGTAAATTGATCACTCTTCTGGAGGGACAAATATTTCACCCTGTATGAAAATCCATACCATGCAGATGAAAGACACAAAGAGGTTAACTGAACTGAACCACTTTCTTACTGAGCCCTCCTGATGATGTTTCTTCCTTTGCCTTGAATGCACACCCTCCCCTCACCCACTCTTTACCTGGCTCACCCTTGAGAATCTATCATTACTTAGGTTAGATATTAATTTCTTCAGGAAGTCTTCCTACAGTAGCTCAAGCTGTTCTCTAAAGTTCTTGTATATGTCTTGATCAGATAACTTACAGGTCTCTCATATTTCCCTTAATATTTTAAATAAATCATTTTCCATTTCATTTAGCATATTTGAGGTAGTGCTCAAATACTATAATGCTCTTGATTTCTGCATATTTATCATGCCTTCATCTATTTTGCTGAGCTTTTCTCTATACAATTTTCAGTATTCCCCTGTATTTACTGGATATTTAATTCCACCCACAACTAATATATTTGTCTTTTTTTTTATAATAATTATTCCTCTTATATGTTTACTGCCATTACTCGTGCTAGAACTTTCCGAATAATACTACTTAATAGTTGTAAAATGGATGTCCTTGTCCCCCCTAGATTTTAAGGGAATTCCTCTTGTGCTTTAATATTATGATATTAACTGTTTTGAGATAGACTTCTGTGTCACGATAAGACAATTTTCTATTTCTAGCTTTCAGAGAACTATAAGAAATGGTGTAGAATATTGTCCAATGTCTTTTTGATTTATAAATGTAATGTATATATAGAAATTCTTTTTTATTATTGTGCAGTATTTCAAATAGTAGAAATGTCTACAAAGAATTATATTGTACACAACCATCTATTCATCTACTTTCATCAAATCTAACATTGCTTCATGCTGTTTCTGTTTTTTTTTTTAATTTCTATTTATTTATGATAGTCACAGAGAGAGAGAGGAGAGAGAGAGAGAGGCAGAGACACAGGCAGAGGGAGAAGCAGGCTCCATGCACCAGGAGCCCGATGTGGGACTCGATCCCAGGTCTCCAGGATCGCGCCCTGGGCCAAAGGCAGGCGCCAAACCGCTGCACCACCCAGGGATCCCGTTTTTACTGTTTTTGAATGAAACAATATAGGAAGTTGAAGGCCCTTTATTACCCTTCCCAGTCTCACCAGGTAGCCAACTCCACACACCCATTCATTAGCATTCATTGACCCCTTGATCTTTTCTACCCCTTTGGCAGATACCCATGCTTCCAGATATGTTTGAATCTATTTCTGAGCTTTCAGTTCTGTTTTGCTTGGTCTGCCTCTCCCTGTCCAGTACCCCATTGTCCTAATCATACTGTTTTTTAATACCTGCAGTAGGTTTCGATATCATGTATGACAAACCTTCACAGATCATTTCTCTCCCCAAATATTCAAATATTTCTTAGCTATTGCTGGCCCTTTACCTTCTTACAGATTTTTATAAAAGTTCATAAAATTCCACTGAAAACTCTTTCAAAATATCTATTGCAATTATATTATATTTAGCATAAATTTAGTAACATTAACATACAATATTTCTTCATCTCTTCAGGTTTCTTTTTATGTCATTTATTTTGCAACTTTTTTGGTAATTTTATCCATAAAATAATTATGTGTTATTTATGATATTTATTCTTAGCTATTTTGGTTGTTTCTGGGAGCATAGGAGTATTGTGGTATATGTGATTAGAGCCCAGACATTGGACCTAAAATACCTGGGTTTGAATTCCAGGTCTCCCACTTCATTAGCTGTGTATCTTTGGGAAAATGACTTAACCTCTCTATGCTTCAGTTTCCTCATTAGCAAAATGAGAATATTAATACCTACCCCACAGTGGTTATTATGAGTATTAAGGGGATTAAAATCTTTATTACTTGTAAGAGTGCCTAGCACATAATAATCACATACAAATTATTGTTATTATTGTTGTTTCTCTTTGAATCTAGAAAACTTCTTGGCCTTATTTTTTTCTTGGCTTTATTATATAGAAAAGTATATCATCTAAAAAACAGTAATAGCTTCAACTTTTATTTTCTCATTTTACATCTTCTTTTAAGCCTATAGCATTGACCTACAATAGACTATAACGGAGAAGCCATGAGGATGATGTATTTGTCATGATCCTTACCTTAAAATCAGTGCTTTCAAGCTTCATCTTAAGTATAAGGCAGCTATTATTTTTTTAACTTAAAATCATGTTAATATAATTTCCTTCCAATTCTTATTTGCTAAAAGTTCTATCATCAATGGGTATTCAATTTTATCAAATGCTTTTTCTGCATCCTTACATCTATAAAGCTTTCCAGATTACACTCAGGCTCCCTCAGGTCTATAATTTTTTAATCTCATTAGCCTTAAGAGTACATTCAGACTTACATTTTGTGATTGATATTAATATTGTTATGTTGACTTTCTTTGGATAAGGATTTGCTGACAAATCTTTTTTCATCCCTTTATTTTCATCTGATCTGTGATATTTATAGAAATTCTAATCTCTGAGTTTAATGTATTTACATAAATAGTGATTGTTTATATATTTGGATTTAAATATATAAATAGTGATTGTTTATATATTTGGATTTTTTCTTGTTTATGTCACCCTCTTTCTTTGTCCTTTTTTCGTTACTCTCCTACTCTTTTGTTGGAATGCTAGTAGTTACCATTCTTCTTCTTTTTTTTTTTTTTTTCTTTTTTTTAAAGGGAAGCCTGGGTGTCTCAGTAGTTAAGCATCTGCCTTGGGCTCAGGGAGTGATCCTGGAGTCCTGGGATCGAGTCCCACCCACATCAGACTCCCTTCAGGGAGTCTGCTTCTCCCTCTGCCTATGTCTCTGCCTCTTTCTTTCTCTCTCTCTACGTGTCTCTCATGAATAAATAAATAAAATCTAAAAAAAAGTTTTAATGACTTTATTTATTTATTCATGAGAGACACACAGAGATAGGCAGAGACATAGGCAGAGGGAGAAGCAGGCTCCCTGCAAGGGAGCCTGATGTGAGACTCGATCCCAGAACTCCAGGATCACGCCCTGAGCCCAAGGCAGATGCTCAACCGCTGAGCCACCCAGGCGTTCCATTACCATTATTCTTGAACACATTTTTGGCTATTGCTTTATATCGCTAACATTTTAGCTAAACTGCTTATTTATTGAACTTCCCCATTCTCCCATCCATCTTGTTACTATTGAGTACTGTTAACTTACAGTGTTTGTGTGCATTTTCATGTATGTGCACGTATTTCGCAATTAATAGTTGACTATATTTTCTGATATTTTTTTCCACTTTCATGCCCACTTCTGTTTCTCTTATGCTATGATTTCCTTCTGGGTTCCGTTTCTTCTTTCTGATGTATATAATTTCCCAAGCACACCTAGATAGTGATTTTAGAAAGAGTTCTCTGGGGGTGGTTTCTTTGGACTTTGTATATCTGGAAAATGCTAAAATAGGACCTTTCATTCTTCTTTGATAGTTTAGCTAAATATAAAGTTTCAGAATAATGGTTATGTTTTATTAGCACTTTGAAGATATCAGGACTCCATTATTTTCCAGTGACTGTTCTTGCTCATGTATTGTTCCTTTATAAATCTTTTCCCTGATAGCTTTTTAGATGTTATCTTTATTTGTATGTTCTTTGATTTTCTGTGATGTGTCTAGGCATGGGTATATATTTATTTAGCATATTTAACACTAAGAGTACACTTTCAATATGAGTCCACAGGTCTTCAATTCTTGAGTTCTCAGCTAACAGTATATTAAATATTGTTTCCTTGCTAGTCTTTCCATTTTCTCCTCCTAGAACTCATATATAATTGTTGAGGTCTCTTTGTCCTTCTTGTCTCTGATCTCTTAATATTTCTTTACGGTTTTATTTTAAATCCCTTTTCCTTTGTGTTAAGTTCTATGTGAATTATTCAGTATCACCTTCAAATTCATCAGTCCTTCCTTCACCCATATCAGTCCATTTCATCCATTTTATTTCCCTAAAAGAAGTTAATATGATTCATTCCCAAGATTTCTCATTTATTCCTTTTCTTATCTACCTATTTATATTTTTGTGCCGATTTATCGCATAATATTAATAAAAATTTTATTATTTTTTTTAATCTACCTCTTTCAAAATTTAGCTCAGAGTGTCCCTTGAAGTTATTTTCATTTGGAGTAAATTCCTGCTGCAGGTGTTGATTGTGTTTGTGTTTCTTAGCATTTGATTTATTTATGGACTTCTTATTCAGAGGCTCATGTTGAGTAGGATGGTTTGTATTTCTTTCTCTTTTTCTTTATCTCCTCACTCTTCATTTGTCCTTGGGTCTTTGCTGAATTTCCTGATACAGTACATTAACATTTATTGTCCCAGTAGGAAATTATTTCAGGCTTTCCTTGCGTCTATTCTGGTTTTAGTACTTAAATGCTGCATATAGCGAACAGTTATGGCCTCTTTCTAGATTCAGCATGTGAATAGACCTACCTTCATTTCAGATCAAAGTAAACATGGAATTAAACTTCTGCTTTTTAAGTGCAATGTTTTAATGGGATATTTCTCATACACACACTGTCATTCTTAGTTTTCTGTGTAGTAAGTCTTTATCCATTTATGTACCTTCACTAATATTTAAAGAAAAGTTGGTAGGGGTGACTGGCTGGTTCAGTGGGTGGATCTCAGGGTTGTGAGTTTGAGCACTGACTTGGGTGTAAAGATTACTTAAAGATAAAATCTTTTTTAAAAAGTTGGTAGATAACATATTTATTTGATTTTATTAAGAATTTGGAGTTTTTTTAATTCTAGTGTTTTCTTCATCTTTCTGTCCCAGGTATCTAGCACAGTAAATGGCATGTAATTATTATTAAATAGTTTGTCATTGAACAGAATTAAATCATACTGTTTGCTGTGATGATATTTGATTTCTACTTTCTTGCATGTAACTTAGTGCTTAATGATATAGAATTGGTCAGAGTAAAATAGTAGAATGCAGTATTTTTCTTACCTAAATTTTCTCTCCATGGGGTTGGAGTAATAGAGTCCTACATCCTAATTTTTTTATCAGAATTACTTAGATATTTTTAATGTGTTTAATTCTAGAAGGATCCACATAAATTCAATTTCAAATTATTGCTTTTACAATTACTTCAATAATGTAATCACAAACTACAGTCTTCACATTATTATTTTTTTACAGTCTCCACATTAAATGCTGGCTAAGAGAGTAAAGATTTTCATGAACTATGTATTAGTCAAGTAAAACTCTTAAATCTGGAGTATATACACTACAACTGATGAGTCCAAATAGTTTAACTGTGTTACTTACTACCAGTAAGTCTCATTCAGAGAGGGTAGAAAGACTACTGTTATCCCAAAATATTGCTTATTACTCATTTAGCCTGACATTTTCCAATGGAAACACAATTGTTTTTTGAAGTTGGCCAGTTGACAGGCTTTTAGTAAATCTCAAATACACAAAGCCAGTAATGTACTTGGGGTTTATCAATTTATCATTATGAATATTTGATATTTCTCCACAAAAGATGTATCTTTAATAGTCCAAGTTTTACATAATAGTGATGGAAGGCTAAATTAGAATATCTCAAATCACAAATGCAAATATGATAGATTCAGTCCAACTTAAGGCCTGAAAATAAAATGAAAGCTTGGCTCTTTGACCAAGAGGAGCCCTAGGAAGACTCATAACAGAGGTGTTTGGGTCTCTCTTCACTGCCTCTTGGCAAAAGCATTTAGCCTTTATTACATAGAATTTATGCTCTTCTTTTGACATACAGCATCATTATATTTTTTGCATAGCCATATTTATCTTTAACTTTTTAATAATTCTGTCCTAGAAGTTGTGCTTAAAGAGTCATTCTCCTGCTATATTTTTATAGTATTTTATGGTCATATTCTCTTTATATTTTATGATATAATCTATTCAAAATTATTTAGTGTATAATGTAAGGTAAGGACATCATTTATTTACAAGAAGCCTACAGTTTATCCCGTTCCTAGTTACTGGATGATCAACTCCTTCTATATTGATTTGAAATATATTTATCAACTATTCATTTACATGCTGGGGTCCTTTTCTATGCTTTCTATTGTTTTACACTCTTAATTTGCCACAAGTTTTAATTGTTAAAACTATAGCTAACATCTTTTTTTAATTTGGAGGTAAACTTTGCCTCACATTAGTCTTTTAAAATATTTATTGACTATTATTGTTAATTTTATTCCAGATGAATTTTAGAGTCATCTCTTAAGTTGTAAAATGTTTAAAACTATGGAATTTTGATTGCAAAAATAGTAAATTTATTAATTAGTGGGAGAGAAGTTTAATTTTTTTATTAGTGCCCACACAGAGATATTCTATTTCTCTGTATTTTTTCTTTACCCTCCTTATAAAGTATTGTGAGTTTTTTAGGTCTATGTGCCAGTCAACCAGTGAAGAAATACTAATTGATTGCCAATTTTGGACTAATTAATAAGTTAGGAAGATTTTGGAATCATAGTTATAAAAATATATAAAAAATAACAAATCAACTTCTACACTCAGGAACTCAAAGTCAAGTAGAGAATACAGACATTAAATGAACTCTTACAAATAATTAAGTGATTGCTAAATGTGCACAGTGCATGAACAAGTGTATTATTTATTTGTAATATTAGTAAATGATCCCAGAAAATGGCCTGTTCACTTGAGATTATTCAAGTCAGAGTGGTACGTTTGGGTCTCCTGCTAGATGATCCACTTAAAATGGACTTAAAGTAGCTTTTCAGGAAAGGCCCTTCCCTTAGAATGATGTGAAGCAGAAATGATAGCTGTTCTAGTGATATACTCACCTGAATATTAAGAGTGGACCTATAGGCTTTGGCTTGGCTTCCCTCCAGGTCTCTGGCATAGACAACATATAGTCTCTTAAATTTCACTGTATTTTATTCTGTAGTATATTGGTAAACATTAGGTAATGGGAGGGGAACCATAAATTATAGTGCTTGCCAATTTCTGTGGTATAAATATTCCTACTAGAGCTGATTCCAAGCTACTAATGTGAAGTCAGCTGACTTGTAAAACCCCTGAAGATTTAATAGTTTATCTCTCAAGGTTGAGCCCTAGTATATACTATTGGAACCTGCCTCCTCAACCCCTAACGTCCTATCCTCTGGTTTCTGCCTAATGCCACCTCCTCCAAAGTCATGTCTCATCCCTGGTCAGTCTTGTCTATTCCCCCAAGCTCTTTGGAAGCCGCTCCTTTTCCTCTCTAATTTTGCATATTTTTTTTTGTTTTTTTTTTTAATTTTGCATATTTTATGCTATAAACTGAACTCTGCTCTTCTCAGGGGATACATTTTCTTGCGTATACCTTAATTTAGGAGTTAAAAGAAAACAAAACTTAATACTGTTTCTTTAACCTTTTCTTCTTGCTGTAACAATCCATTTCACCCTGAGGCAATGAAGATGCTGCTAATGCATCAGGGAGAGTCAGGAAATCCAGACAGTCACAAGGATTAATATTCTAAAAGCTTAGCATATTGCTTAGAATCAATGGATACCTTTGATAAATCCATTGATAGTATCAAGTCATTTAACCAGTGCCCTTTGATTGGTTAGAATGTGTAGTACATCTGTGGAGGGAAGTCTGGTCTTATTTTACATAGAGAAGAGAGGGAAGAAAGCACAAGGAACCATCCTCTGAAGAGCCATTTCATTCTTTCACCCAGGGAAATGTTTGGGGAGTTATAGGCATTCCCTTTATGTCAGAAAACTGCTGGGTCTCTGTATCTGTATGTCCATGCGAAGTGGTCAGTGTGTAAAGGATGTCACCTAGGAGGCACAGATTCATCATAAAGCTCAGTATGATGGTAATGAAAGACATACTTGGAAGGCAAAACAGAAGACATGCAGAGAAGATTCATATCATGATGCTTCATTCCTCTCCCTCAGTCTCTCGTATGCTAACTTTGACGTGGAGGTAGTAAAAATGAAGTACAGAGATGCCACAAGGAACCGGTCTCCATTTTTTTGATCAATGAAAGGTAGATTGGCTTTCCTTATATCCTGAAGTCTCCTTGAATTTTGGGTCATTGCACTGGTGATGTAAACAGGCTTTCTGAGAAATCCTCTGTCAGCTTTTCTGAAAGATGTTCCAGTGGCCTCCAGGCTGATTCTGAGTCAATGATGGATGAAAACTTGGAGCCTTTGTTTCTTACGCCCCTTTAACTTAAGTGGAGCAGATCAAATTGAGCTCTCTGACGGCTAGAATTTTATTTTTGAAACAGTAGAGCCTATTTATAGCAATGCCACAATCAGAATTTTTTTTTAAGTTGTATTATTACCGATCAATCTATCACAGCTGCTAAATCAGGAAACAAATGGGTGAGCTCTGGCATGCTGCCCCGGCCAACTGCTCTGTCCCATAGAACCAAGGGGCCTGGACAAATCAGAAGCATAGCTCCTGGCTTGTTTTATTAACACTGTTGCTCAAAACACTCAGACAAACTCACCACAAGAGAAGCCAATAACTCAAGAGTTATTGGGGGGTTGGAAAAAAGAAAGGCAGAAATTTATTTCAGGTGCCGTCAACCAGAGGAATGGCAGGTTTAAGTCTTAACAACTGACTTCTCCACCAGTAAGATGGACACCTAGAGTTTTATAAGGAATGATTAAGGGTAGGGGATTACATTCAGGAGACCAGGCAGAGATGAATGATCATGGGTGAGGGTCAGTAGGTGTTCAACCTATGGTCATGGGCAGGGAAAGGGGACCTGTGGGGTGAAGTCTTTAGGCATTCCATTGCTATCAGTGCTTTTCTGGTCTGGTGGTTGGAATGTTTAAAAATGGTAGTAAGAAATAAGCACAATGTATTTTAGTTAAATCATGATTTAAGCAATCTTGTCTATTTCTGGTTTTAACTATTGGAGTCTACAGTTGAGCAAGAGGGCTCACTGACAGTATCCTTTATCTTTCATTTCTGACCCTTCCTAGAGGTAGGTTACTTCTTATGGATATGACTCTGAAGACATTTGTCCTCTTAATCGAAAAGAGAAAATGGGATGGAATAGGATAACTCAGATGTTGGCCCTACTTCAGACCATGTAGTTATTCATCTGGAGAAGCAACAAAGAACAGGGTTGGATCTTAGCAAGACTCTCTGGAATGGTCAAAGAACCCATGTCAAAACAGCCTACCCTGCTGATTTAGCAAACCTTTCTTGTTTTTACTACTCTACTAATTGATGGTAGAATAGAGGACAGGGTTTAGATTCTTGAGTTCCATTCCTGGATAGCATTCAGAAATGATACACTGTCCCAGATAGTTCAGCTTAAAATTTTTCCCTTAAAATTACCTTGATACAGGATTTCTGGGCCCTTTTCACACTTGCCCTGGATGGATCCTTTGCACATATTGCTCTGGTGTTCAGCACTCCAAGGCATTAGTAGATAAGAACAGATGGGAGGTAAATGAGTTAAATGTGTAGACGCCATATGTGAAAAGTTGCCTTCCTCTATCCATGCTATTTTGTCAATGCTCCTTCTCAATAAATGACAATGAAAGCTCTATAGTTAACAGTATCTCTCAGTATAGAGATACAGAAAGAAATTTAATGAAAATATTGGCTTTACTGCATGTGTTACCCCCTGGTTTTCATCATCTATTTTAATTGGAACATTAGCTATACTTTGTAGATTGTTGAAATATTTTCTTATTTGCTTATTGCTTATTTTACATTAAAATATATTTAAAAGGGATTCTTAACTAGTTGAAACCTATGAGTAATATCTTTTGATATTGGGGAATTTCTGAATTACTCTTGAGGTTGTTAAAAAACAAAAGTTAACTGAGTAAATTTGAAGATCTAGTTGGCTTTATTAAATGATTCATCAATTAGGCAGTATGCCCTCTAGTGAGCAGAGGGGAGCTCCGAGGAATCATACAGCAAGCAACATTTTTAAAAATAAGGGTGGGGCAAGAAAGTTATTAATCTAAGAAAAGGGTCTTCCAGGCAAGGTAGCTTTCCCTGAGAGGGAAGAACAGGGGGTCTTACGAAGCAGATCCATCTCATCTTCCTTTGGGGGAGAGGGTGATGGAGAAGGCCAATGTGGCTCTGATAGGATCATTCCTAACCGACTGGTTAAGGTTAAGACTAAGACTGCATTTATGGGTGAAGTTGAAACTGCAGCTAGATGAGCTATTAATCCCCAGTTTGGGGATTTAGCCTAAGTGGTGCCATTTTCGGTCTATGGTTTTGTAGCTGGGGCACGGGAGTGCAAGAGCATCTGGCTCCAGGGGTCCCAAACAGACCAGGATCAGGCGCTCACTGCTGACAAAATCCAAAGGCAGGGAGACGAGTGGTGGTGAAACCAGAAAGGAATTTATTTCAGTGAGGTCAACACCAGGAAGACAGAGGACTAGCCTTCTCAAAGACTGTCTCCAAAACACCACTAATACTTACAGGTTTATGTGGGAAATGTGGGACAAAGGTAGGTGGGTGTATGCAGGAAGGTAGTGAAGGTTAAATACATCCTTGTTTTGGAGTCAGTTATGGGCAGAGTCTTGCTGGCTCAGGGCAGACTTTATGGCTTGAGGGGGTAGTTTCTGTCTTCCACTTGTGCCAAGCCCCAAACTGGAAAGAAGAAACCAACCAGAAAGTTTGAGGTCAAAATGGATATAGCCCAAGTCCTTTTTCAGTTGTCTTGTTTTCTTTTTAACAAGATCATATGTTTTAAACTATTACTCATTTATAAACAACTGAAAACAATTTTTTTTTGTATTTAGGATTTGGAAATATTTCACCGCGCACAGAAGGGGGAAAAATATTCTGTATCATCTATGCCTTACTGGGAATTCCCCTCTTTGGTTTTTTGTTGGCTGGAGTTGGTGATCAACTAGGGACCATATTTGGAAAAGGAATTGCAAAAGTGGAAGATACGTTTATTGTAAGTATAATAGCCTTTTAACTACATATGTTGTTTAATTTTTTTCAATTAAACTTTTCTGTCACCTCAGATATGTTAGGCAATCAAGTTATTGGGTTTTCCGTAACCTTTTATGTGTACCTCTCTTAGCATGAAACTCACTTTATTTTTATACTTAATTTGAATGAGTAAATTAGTGCATGGGAAAAATCCCCAAATATGCAGAAATGAAATAGAAATCTGACAATCCTTGGTTCCAATTCCAGAAGTCTTGTCTTGCTGTATTCTCTTAACCTAGTTATTTTACCCTGAAATCTCCATTTTGTTATTTGTGTAATGTGAATAATGGTACTGGCAATGGAGACATCACTTTGAGAGTTAGAGATAATGAATAAAAACTTGGG
Organism: Canis aureus; assembly: GCF_053574225.1. Taxonomy (NCBI): domain Eukaryota; kingdom Metazoa; phylum Chordata; class Mammalia; order Carnivora; family Canidae; genus Canis; species Canis aureus. The sequence continues at coordinate 68,092,470 of NC_135616.1, read as the reverse complement.
GCGCTTGAATGGCTGAGTCAGTTAACTGTCAGACTCTTGGTTTCACCTCAGGTCATGATCTCAGTGTTGTGAGATGGAACCCTGAGATGGGCTCCCCCAAGCTTAGGACAGTATCTGCTTAAGATTCCCTCTTCCTCTCCCTCCCCTTCTGCCTCCCCACCCCAACTTATCCCCATTTATGTACATGCTCTCTGTCTCCCTCTTTCTCTCTCAAATAAATAAATAAATAAATAAATAAATAAATAAATAAATAAATATAAAATGAATTAATTAAAGCTTAACAGCTAGTAAATGACAATGTTTTCTAATTTAAAATTTGCTTTGGTACCTTTGTTCATTGCTAGTGGCATTCTAAACTTATATAGCCCCTTTGTGAAGGACACCCTATTCAGCAAACATAATAAAGGTGATCATATAATTTAATTCAGTGATATCATTAACAGAAACTTATCTAAGGGATGTAATTCAGTACAACCAAAAGTAATCTACAAGAAGATTTTCATGGCTATATTATACTCAATAGAAAAAAAATAAGTGAAATGAAAATGCTTTTATTAGAATGGTAAATGAAAAATAGTAATAATACCACTATGATTACAAGCTTCCAGTCTTGAAGAAAAAAGTTGCATGAGAGGGTGGGATTATAAAGGACATGTTACTACCACCTCAGCATTACAAATACATTTTATTGACTCTTCAAAGATCTTTTCATCTTTTCACAAACATTTCAACAAAGTATTTTACATTTAATTCTATTGATGAAATAAGACCACTGAGTATTGGTTTTTCAATTCATAGTTCCAGTTTTGGGCATTAGTCATGATTGATTGATTGATTGATTGATTTTTTAGTTATGTTTTATTTTTAAGTTCCAAGTTCACACTCAGGTATTTCTACAGTTGGAATGGAGTAGGTATGATTATTCTAAAATAGGAGTTTAATCCTGTTTTGGGTATTATACTTTTCTTATAGTGATATAAAAGTTATCTCCTATTTATATTAATTGACAGGGAAGATTAGTGGTATCAATATTAACTTTTTTTGCTTAAGTTTTTTTTTTTAATTTGAGTATCATTGACACATAATGTTATGTTAGTTTCAGGTGTACGACTTAGTGATTTAACAAGTTTATGCATAATGCTACCATTTGCCCCATTGCATTGCTATTACATATCACTATTTTTCTTACATTGTGCCTTTCATTCCCTTGATTTACTCATTCCATAAGTGGAAGCCTGTATCTCCTTCTCCCCTTCACCCATTTTGCCCAGTTGCCCTTCCCCTACCCCTCAGACAACCATCAGTTCTATGTATTTACAGTTCTGATTCTGCTTTTTGTTTTTGTTTATTCATTTTATTTTGACAACAAATTTTGGGTGCCTACTGGATGCCTGATAATGTTGTTGATGCTGTAATTACATCAGTGCATAAAATGCATCCTGTGCCCTGGTGGTGAATACATTCCAGTGGTCATGAATCCGGGCTTAGTACTATAAACACCGCTGTGAGAACTTTACAAACATGAATTCACTTAACCTTCACTTGTGCTTTAAGGATGGTGGACTAGAGAAACTTTTTTTTTTTTTCACTTTCCACCCTATGATTTCATAGATCTTTATCTCTAGGAAATTTTCAAGTTCTAAAACTCAGTGGTTTTTATATGGTGGGAATGTGACCTATGATTTTAATAGCAGATAGGACAGATCCAGTTACAGATGAAAAATATAGAGTGATTAGCTTCAAACGAAGATCTGGAGATAAACTACTGTATGTACAAACCTAGTATGTGATACAGTGGAGATTCTTGATAAGAGAAGAAGGTGAAAAGACAGTTGTAGCATAGGGGTGTTGAAGATTTTTCCTTGCCCTATGTCATGTTTGATTTATCTAGTTGTACAATTTAAGGTCATGGAACACAGACACAATTCATCTGGGGAATCAACTGTGGACTTTAAGTCTGTAGGTGTTTCAGTTTAATTGGTTGAATAATGAATGATAGGAAATCAACAGGAGTGGGAGAAATTTTTCATAAAAATAATTTTATCAATTCTCAATACTAAATATTTAGCCCATCATTCAGTTTTGTTTATTTTTATATATTTCTAGATTATGTTTGGCCCACAATCAGTAGTATACCTATAGAATAGAAATATTTCAGAAGTAATTCAAGTAAACGAAGAATGATGTACATATGAAACTGTATTCTCAGAGCAAATGTAATTTATTTTGAAAGTATTTTACCTGTTGTAAAGGTATGTAAGGGTAAAGTAGCATCATCATTAGCATTTGATTGTTTTGAGTTATTTGTGTTATACCCAGTTTTTATAAGCCATTTGAAAATGAATTATAAAAAGAAATAAAATAACATGCTCATTTTGCTAATTTGCTGAAAAGAGTATATTAGGTTAGCTTTGCAGGTATGCCAGTAATCAATAAATCTCAATCAGTTTCTCTCTCTTGCTTTCTTCATTCTCATCCTTAGAAGTGGAATGTTAGTCAGACCAAGATTCGCATCATCTCAACAATCATATTTATACTGTTTGGCTGTGTACTTTTTGTTGCTCTGCCCGCGATCATATTCAAGCACATAGAAGGCTGGAGCGCCCTGGATGCCATTTATTTTGTGGTCATCACTTTAACAACCATTGGATTTGGTGACTACGTTGCAGGTAAGTTTTTCCTGGCACCGACACTACTCACCTAACCCAGGTCCTTCAATTAGACTTTTCACTTGGGTTTGCAGCACAACATAGTGTCTGTCTTCATTTCCCAGGCCTGCTGTAGCCAACAAAGTGCTGAAACTGGGTGGCTTTAAACAAAAGAAATTCATCGCCTCACAGAATTTCAACATCAAAGTGACAGTAGGAACAATGGTCTCTCTGGGACCCTAGGTGGAATCCCTCCTTGTCTCTTCGGGCTTCTAGAGGAGGCCATCTGACCTCGGCCATCCTCCTCCGTTACTCCTGTCTCTGCTTTTGCGATGTCACATGGCATTCATTCTCTCCGTGTCTCTGTTGCTGTGTCCAGATATCCCTCTTCTCATATGGACACTGGTCATACTGGACGAAAAGCCCACTCCACTCCAGGATGAGTTCAGATTAACTGATTACATCTTCAGATGTTCTGAGGTACTCAGGATTAGGATTTGGGAAGACCATTTGATCTGCCACAGTGACAGAGAGACAAAAGTCGTTCTGTTACAGTGGAGATAAGCAGAAGCGTGCAGTTGAACATTTATTTTCATTCTAGGAAAGAAATGTAAGCTGCTATTTGTTCAGAATCTTATATTCCCACCCTAATTTCAGAAACCAGACAATCTGCCTCTTTTTTTTTTCTTTTAGTGTTAGACAAATTCGAGTTTAATTTATCTTTGCTCTTTTTACTTAGGCCTTTTCATGTCTCAGTTTTAAAAAACACCTGCCAACTTCAGAAGATGTTCTAACCTGCTTAAAACCTTTTCTCTAAGATATTTACCTCATTTAATTTTCAATTCTCAGGACAGTATTGTTTTTGTTAACCAATGTCCACACTTTTTATTTGTGTTTTTTGTTATTTCCTTTTCTGCGTGTCATTGCAATTGCAGTTTGCTTTATTGTTGTATCGCTTAGGTCTTAACTTCCTATTACTTTAACTCTCTCCTTACCATTTATATTATCCAATTATCATTATTGTTCTAATTCCAATTTTAAATGAATTATAATAATGGTTGTAAAACTAAGCACAGTGGTGTTCTGTCATGGATTGTTTTGCCCATTCATTCTTTTTTAGAAAATCCAATTTCAAGTATTAGAAAAACATGCTAAACACTACAGTAAGAATGTGCTTTTAAATTTTGCAGGATAAACTCACCAGCCTAATTTAATTTTAGGAGAGTTTTATACTTTCTGGCTGTTCACTGATCTTTCTTGTCTCAAACTTCTTAAATGTTTACAGAGAAAAAATATTTTGCACAGTTTTATAGAATCTCAGAGAAGGCTGAGAGTTTATCTGTTTCTATTGATTTGTTAATTATTGTTTAATCTGGCAAAGCCCAAATTCCCATTGAAGGTGGAAATATTTCCATGAAGGAAGCTTTGCTTTTGGTCAAAAATACTGTGCACACATCTCTGTACTGATGGAGGCCCCAGAAGGGGAGAATGCATCACTTTGCTGGAAATCCTTTAGTTTTCTAATTAGCAAAATGTAGCAAGAAGAATATCATATATTTCTAGCTCTTTATAACTTCTGCCCTAAAACATCTATTTTTCTACCTCTCATTGAAGGTGTATGATTGACTTAAGTAGAAGTGGCAAGGGCATTAATGTAAGAGAAAGTAAGACACAATGAGATGATAACAAGATTCAGACCTGGGATACGTTAACCTTGGCCTCTTGCACCACTTTATAAATATCATGAATAAAGTCTTACAACAGCTGTGGAATATAGAGGTATTTAATGAGTAGTCTAAGGCCAACAGCCTTGCACTGCATGTGTTATTTTAATCTTTTACAGTAATGTGACATTTTATTCATTTATTTTTCAGCTTTCTTGAGATATAATTGAAAATAAAATTATAAGATATTAAAAGTGCACACCATGGTGATTTGATATATGTATACATTATAAAGGGATTCTCACCATCTAGTTAATTAACACATTAACATGTGCATCCCTGCACATATTTATCTCTTGAGGGAGTAGTAAGAGAATTTAAGTTCTACTCCTAATAGTTTTCAGTACTATAATATGGTGCATGTGTTATTTTAAGAAATTTACAGACCCTGTCAGTCCAGTATGTGTCCTGGGCTGGTTAAAAAAAAAAAGTTATAGATTAAAAAAAAAATGGGTGGAATCTTAAAATAGTGTTGTATTTGTGACCACAGTATAAAATGGCTTAGAAAAAAAGAACAAATATTTTTACTTTGTGGTTTTGTAGAAGATGGGAAAAAATACCTTTTTTAAAAGATTTTATTTATTTAGAGAGTGTGAGTGCACACACAAGCAGGGGGAGGAGCAGAGGGAGAGAGAGAAAATCTCAAGCAGACTCCTGGCTGGACAGGGAGACCAATAAGCAGCTCGACCTCACAACCCCTCATAACCCTCAGATCATGACCTGAGCCAAAATCAAGGGTTGGAGGCTCAACCGATTGAGCCACTCAGGCATTCCACCTTTTTTTTTTTTTAAAAAAAAAAAAAAAAACAAAAACTAACCTTAAGAGATCAGCATTTTGAAACTGGCTAGATCATGTGAGAATATCTTGTTTGTATGAGTGGGGACCCCAAATTCAGAGTCATGGCACAGCACTGTTGGGGAACATGGTCACAAAATGATATGTGTGTAACATTAAGTATCATCTAACAAACATCTTTATTAGTACTAGGTTTGTATTGTATTGACCGCCTCGCTAAATCCATTACTGTGATTTTATTTTTATTTTGCAGAGGAGGTAATAATCAAAAGCACCAGAAATATGCCCTGCAAAAAATTAGCAAAGGAATGAGATTGGATTAAAGTGACAAATGTTGAGAAAGATACATTAGAGGAGTGTTCTTACATGCCAGGTCCTTGTGACCAGAGAGAGAGTGGTTTTGGAAGGAGCATGTGGATGAGGCAGATATGGCAAAGGCTGGTAGGAAATGTGTACTCTTTGCAAGGTTCTTTGGAAAAAACAAAGATCTTGAGTTCTTTTTTAAGGATCTGGGAAAAGAATTGTCTCACTTAATTCAGTAGAGTGAGTACACATAAATAGCTTTTGCTTCTGGGTACTTTGTGGCCGTGAAGCAAAAGTCAGCTATTGAGCAAAGGCAAGTATCCTATCTGGGAAATACCAGTGTTTACTTTGTAGAACCTTCCCTTTTGAAGTTCCATGTCACTACAGATAGTATTCTCACATAATTTTGGTATTTTTGCCAAGGAAAAAAAGGAAGTATTTCTCCAACTTGAACATCTCGCCGATTAGGCTATAAATCTCAAAAGAACACAAAGATATACCTCCTGTAATGCACACTCATCATCTGATGCCCTTCTTACACCTGCCAGCCCTGCTTTGAGTAGGATGAAGGCTCATTCACATTGTTTTATTGAATTCCTTTGAAGACCAATCAACATATTCCTCAAACTGATGCTATTAAGGGAAACTAAGTAAATTTTGGAAAGTGATATATAAATGTTTAGGATACAAGTTGTAATCTTGGTGTAATTATTAGAAGCATTTCAAGAGCAACAAGTAAAGATGTGATGTTTTAGACCAGAACTCTGAAACAGAGTGCTCATTTTCAGGGTATAAGCAAGAAAATCCATGCCAGGTATACTTTCTGCAATGGGAGGCAAACAGGATGACTTCTGTTTTCATGTATTGTTAAGCCTCATTCCTTACTTTTTTTTTAATATGTCATAGTGTTCATGATATAATATATAAAAGCATAATAGATTTCTTTTTTTTTTATTGAGAAACAGAGAGAGCATGAGTGAGGAGGAGGGACAGAGGGAGAGGGAGAGAGAGAATCTCAAGCAAGCTCCATGCTCAGCACAGAGCCCCACATGGGGCTCGATCTCATGACCCTGAGACTATGACCTGAACAGAAATTGAGAGTCAGACACTTAACCAACCCACTAAGCACCCCGAACATGATAGATTTCTGGTTGACAAATAAACATGCATTTAAATTTGCATGTGCATAACCTTTTCACTGTTGGTAATGTTGAATCAAAAGCATTTGCAGATCACTAACTAGTAAAGACAGATTGACATAATGTTCAGGTCTCATTGTGTAAGTGACTGAACATAGGAATTCATCATTTAGTAATTTTTCTGCAAGAAGAGACATGGAAAATTTTAATTTTATCCTTATATTTATGCAAGGGAGGTGTTTTAGTTGCTGGTTGGTTACATTAGTGGTTGGTGTGTGCTCCTTCCCAATAGGTTTTTTTGTGTTCTTTATTAGCTCTCAATGTCCTAGAACTCAAAAGAACCCAGGAGGCCACAGAGTACTCCCACATTTACTTTACACATGAATAAACAGACCCCTATTACTAAGACTAGTGCTTGCACACAGTAACCCTACCTAAAAAGTAAAAAAAGATAAAGGCAATAACTTAGCAAAGTGTCATTTACTTGATTTTAGCAGTGCCTATAATTTATAGTTAAATTACACAGGCAAGTTAAAGTTAATGGCAAAAATTATGTTTGAGAATTAAGTTAATATCCTGTGTTCTATTTCTTGACTTTTGCCATTTTATTTTTCATTTGATGAAAAGTCTGAAGTGCTAAGTTGTTAAATCATGCTTACCTTGTGGACTGAGAGCTAAAACAGCCTAAGCAGTAATATTAATTATGTGGAAATGTGGGACAGATTAAGTTCTATTTATTCAGGCTTGCCTCTACTGGTCTTCAAGGTCGGCGATTTGTTTTTAAGTGGTGATTCTTCAAGTTTGGTGAGAAGTCAAATAATTAACCAAATTTAAAAATTCTTTTCCAAAGCCAGTATCTTTATATATGCTATTAGGGTAAGAGTGTCAAGGAAAACATTTCCACATCTTGTTTTGAAGCTGTGTAAAGAAGTTCTCAAAAACATCCCTTTCATAAACCAGATTTGTTCATAAGACATAATTTGAATGAGTGAAAGCCAGATAAAAATTTATAGTTTCACAAAGCAATGACCTCACATTACCTACTCTTCTAATAAAAACCAAAAGTTTTAGCCAAAAATTTAGATCTTCTAAGAAATCTTCATAGTTGATCTTAAGAAAACACATTTTCCATCAGAGTATAAATTTATTTGGCCATCCAAATATATCTTCTTGGAATTTGGATCAATGAAATTTAGTATATTTAGTTGAATAGTGAAATTTTCCATATCTCACGGGTAGTTATTGAAAGTGTAGGGGCCCAGGGCAGGCTACCCTGAGATGGACCACTGTGGCACAAAGATTATTTCAATTTAAAAGTAATCAAAACCCAACACATGTAGAAAAAGCTTTCTGCCTCCCCCAAAATTGCCTAAAGACGCTGAAAAGGAGAGCCTATATCAGAAAGAGAGCTATTAACAGAGACTCCCCTTTACCTAAGAAATGTACCTGCATAATAGGACAATCTTTTGTTTCTCCAAACATCTATTCTCACCTTTCTGATATATCCCTACCCTCTCCTTCCTCACAAATGCTTCATGTTGCCTTATTGTCTTCGGAATTTCATATTTGCATGGATTCCCTGCTTGCACACCTATTAAACTTGATTTTCCCCTGTTGAATCTGTCTCCTGTCAATTTGATTCTAAGTCCAGCTAGAAGGACCATTGGGCAGAGGAAGGTCTTCCTCTGGACTAGAGCTTGCTGAGTTAATCAGGCTTTATGCTCCTCTATACAGAAAAAAACAATTTAGGACCTCCCAAGTTAAAATTCTTCTGGTACTTTTACCTTTACTAAATTTTTACAAATTTTCACAGTCGTATAGTCATTTGACATCACTTTTTTTTTTTTACTTGGAAAGAACATATTTGTATATCTCATATTAAGAATAATGTTTCCTTGGAATTATATTTTCAAAGTCATTATTGGAAATGAAGTTTTTAGTAACCAAACTATTGCTTTTCCTTATGCCTGAAAAGATGACTCATTCGGTAGAGTGCTTAGAGCAGGGGGATTTTATCATGAAAACATGTAAATAAATCTCTGCTCGAAAATCATAGCAGATTTTTTGGAGAGACCCACTAAAAAACAGTTCCTGATGTTGCCTAAAGGTTTTGCAACTGTGTCAGTGGCCAGTTCTTAAACTTCCTGTTATTGAACTGGTCAATAACAGTAAAAATTTGCCAAGAATTCAGTAGATAAGAGGGAAAGTAGCTGATGAGGACTGAGATCTACTGAAGAACTGTCATCACCACCACCACCCCAATGTCTCAGAAAAATCACTTTTACCAGAAAGGATTTATGTAACTGCCAGAGAAATGTATTCATCTTTCTTCTGTTTCTTCAGATATTTAGTGAGCACATATTGTGTATTAGATACTATGCTTAGCACTTAGTGATAATGACTGCTCTAGTTCCTTTTCTTTTGGGAAAGAATGGTTGAAATTCAAAAGCAAAAACTAAATTCAATAGGGAACTTTTCTTCCTGGTAGTCATTCTGTTTTATAATATAGGAAAATACTGCTAAGTCTGGCCACCTCCTGATTCAGCCAGCAACTCTCAGAGAATTCACAAGAGAATGGCTAACATCTGCATGATTAATTAAATGGGATTTGATCCAAATGGTCCAGAAGTCCTAGGATCTGACAAACTAGGAAGTTATTTAACTTTACAGATTCAGAATGGATATATAGAAGCATTATGAAAATATGTGCAGAAAAAAAATGAAAAGGAAAACATTCAGTGATGGATAGTTATGGCTTAGTGAGACAGGCGGTAAATTGTACTAAGTGTAATGAAAAAGATTTCAAATTGCCCTATATTGAGACCTGATGGTAATTTCTAGGAACAACTGTGCACATCTTAAGTACTATCGGTTTCCTTCCTTGTAAAGGATGAGTGAGTGACAGTGTGTTGATCTTTCTTTGTGATCATGAAATTTACTGCTCTTCTAAAGGCTATTTTCCTAAATTTAAACCATGTACCTAGCAGGAAATGGACAGCATCTTGAATGCTGAAATTAAAAACCCCCAAATATAGGTTCAGGTATTGGAGAGGCTTAGTTACCAGTTTTTGCCTTTTGTTTTTCTGACTTATTAGCATATGAGAAGTTCGACTTAGTTAGGTGAGTTATGGTTTAATACTGAAGTCATTCTTCCATTTGTTAAAAAGAAAGCAGAATTTACATAATTGAAAGAGCCTCTTAGTTCTTGAAGCCCTGAGAAAATTCTTCATTCAGTTTAATTGTTTAACATAAAAAAGAAAAGCGTATTAAGCAGAAAATAAGTTCCCCCCTTTATATGGCAGGATAGTTTTATTTAATAAAAAAGTAAAGCCAAACAAAAAATTAAGATCAGTATTTGATATCTAAATTAAAATACTTAAAGACCAGTACAAAGAAATGATGCCCATTTTCTTTAGAGCAAAGTTCTATGTTTGTATCTATATTCTGTAATACAAATATTACTTTAAACCAGAGGATGGGGGACACCTGGGTGGCTCAACGGTTGGGTGCCTGCCTTTAGCTCAGGTCGTGATCCCGGAATCCGGGATCAAGTCACACATCAGGCTCCCTGCAAGGAACCTGCTTCTCCCTCTGCCTATGTCTGTGCCTCTCTCTCTGTCTGTGTCTTTCATGAATAAATAAATAAATCTTTAAAAAATAAAATAAAATAAACCAGAAGATGGGGTCATGGAGTTGATGATTTCAGTTCAAAATAGCTAGATGATTCTTTAAATCCAGAATTTATCTTCTTTTTTTCTTTATAAATGTTCTGTGGTTCAGAAGTATCTCAGGGAAAGAAAATTCAATATAAGTAGGAGAGGGCATCACATGCTCAAGTTCTTTGGAGAACAGGGCCAACTGCTAGAAACTGTTGAAATGAGGACAGAAGTAAGGTAGTGAGGGTCCTGATAAAATAGTACTTCTCTTCAGACCCACCTGGTTTCTAGGTAAGACTGTTGAGGGGAAGAAGGGGTAGAGGCACACCTCATCTGACTTAGTGTTTCTAGCCCTAGCTAAGTGTCTGTCATGCAGTATGGACACAAAAGGCTGGTGGATAAATGATAGGAAGAACAGCTGCTGAGATCATAGGTGACATGGACAACCTGGCCAATGAATAAAAACCTGTGTTTTGGAGCCAGGGAGCCCTGGCTTTGAATTTTAGCTCTCCTGCCTCCTTTCCTGTGTGGCCTGACACATGTTCTTCTACCTACTGAGACTGTGACTTCCCTATTGTAAGTGGGACTACTTACTGTTGGAATTTCTAGGAGCCAATATGAAAGTGGTCCTCTACTCCTGAGTTCTGAACAGACTGTGAGAGTGATGGCAATTGAATTATCAGTGTCATTACTGATAAAGGCAGCTGGAGATGTGGCTTCCATCTATGGCAAATGGTCTTACTAATAGCCCTGTCCTGTGTCAATGGAAATGTGAAGAGTGGGAATACAAACCTCCTCAACACCTGCCTCCCAAGGCTTTAGGATGGAATGATTTCATTTAGGTGGGCAATCAGGAAGTCTTAATTTTCACTCTTCTCTCTCAAACAGATTTTGAATATTTTGGAAATCAGCTGAAATGAGCAGAGACTGGGCTATATAGGACTACTAGGCCTTTATTTAAACAAACAAACAAACAAATAGACAGACAAACAAACCTGGATGTGCCTGCTGCAGCCTGATGGGCTGTTCTGCCCCCTAATGAGTGATTCTTTGGGGCCAGGTAGGAAATGGCTTTCTTAATGCAAGATGGAGAATAGTTCCAACTGAATGTTTAGGAAACCCACTATTGCTAAAATGAGTTCCAGCAATAATGCCATAAGTAATAATAATAAATAATGATAATAATAATAATAATAAACCTTTCTTGAGCTATATTTTTAGAAGTTTAATCTGCTAGATCAGATTAGATTCTGGCTAATTTCCTTATTTAAGAACTTAAGAGAAATCCAGAGAAAAATGGCACCATCACCATGATGAGAGTCAGGAAGAGACTTATTTTTAACTACTTGGAACAGTTTGTAAGATTCCTAAAAACTTTGTACCTCCACCCCTCTTTGCTATTTTTATAATCATTGTCTGCTCACCTACAGTAATTAGCTAGTAAGGTCTGAAAATGGAAAAGACGTGCATCCACATTTTCAGTAGCCACAAGCTGCTGATCCTGCCAAGTAGGTGAGGAACCCAGGAGGGGAGAGCAGGTCATAGCATCCTGCAGGCTGCATCTCAGGAGTCTGTGGAGGGAGGAAAAAATGAGAGAGTGGCTGAGTGGAGATGGGGGTGGAGGGCATAGGCAGTGAATCTAGGACAGAGAAATTCCCGTAGGTTCTTAATCAGCAAGAGACCCAGGTACGGGTTATGCTAGACTAAAATTGACACAACAGCCAAAAAATTATTTGTTGACATTTTCTGACTAACAGCTCCTTTTAAGTGAGTTATCTTAATATTTCAGCTATTTTAATTTGGATTTATGGATCAAGTGGTCGAAATAATTTAGAAATTCATTCATAAATCTTGGCTATCAGAAAGTAAGTAGGACTTGTGGGTTATTTGACAACACTCTTGTGTACATTAGTTTTACCTAGATCCTTTGATGGCTGATACTTTATCCTAAAAGTGGCAGTACAGGATGGGGAACATTCCCCATCCCTGTGCTCAGGCTTAGAATACGCTGAAACTTGTGGGATGAACATTTTACCCAAATATAGACCTTTTGGTGATTAAGCTAATTTACTCTTTTCAAACTGTGACATCCTGTTTATAAGAAAGAGGGCTTATAAAAGTCATCTTGAGTATGAACTAACTTTTAAAATCAACATGTTGGTGAACTTATGTGTTAATAAGTGAGTCACAACTATTTGGATGAAGATTTTCTGGTTTTGAAAGAGAAAGTACTTGGAAAAAAATGTCATTTTGGTTTCATTGAAATGGAAACATTTGAAAAATGGAATTTGCTAGTGAGCCTATCATATAACAAGTTTCCACACACACTTCTCAAGTCACTTCTGTGAATTTGTAGAGCTGCTTCTCCCTTGGGCCAAGTCTTAACCATCATGAGATGTGTTTGGGCCTCCACAGTCCTTCCCAGAAATGATATTTAAAAAATTTTACACAAGGTAAAATTTCTACAATATTTTGAAAATAACATTGTTTATTCTTGAAACTGTGTTTTTCAAATTATTATTTGTCCCAAAAGAAAACTGAACTTGTGTCTATTCATATTACTTGCCTGATAGAAAAATGTTCTCTTTTTACTCTGACCCTTTGATATTTGAAAATGTCATCGTGGGCAACTCAAAGTCTAATTTATGTGTAGTGACGCTACATTTGATATTTTATATTTGACTTTAATGTATACTTGCTATTTATTAGCTGTTCTTCTCAATGTATAGATTGAATTTTTGTGAATTGAGTACAACCATGACCCCTCTGAGCATCCCACCTCTGTGTTGTTCTTACTACAGTCTTTGTCTCCTGCTCTGCTCTGTTGAACATTAGATCTGTAATTTAAGGATCCTACTTTGTACCTCCACTTGTTGGCACCTCAAACATTTCAAACCTATCATGTACCAGTTGAAATTAATATTTTTTGAATTTATTTGTTTTACTTATGAATCTCTACACCCAACTTGGGGCTCAAACTCACAACTCCCGGATCAAGAGTTGGTATTCTTCTGACTGAGCCCACCTTTTTTAAGTCACTGTTTCTTCCTTTGTGTTTCCTGTTCAGTTGCTGGTACCATCTCCTAACAGAGGGATTCTGATCATCCTAAAGCCCTTCTTTGATGCCTCTACTGCCTTTTCTTTCCATTCCAGCCCTAACTCAGGCACAATAAACTCTTGGCTAGTTCAGAACAAAAGTTTCTTACAGGACTTCTCTACCAACCTTCCTTCTCTGCAGCTGGATCTTTCTGTGCATATGGTCAAACATGAATGATAGGGTTATCATCTATCAACTTTACCTATGCCCCATCTCATTAGGAACAAGTTTTTACAATCTGATACAACTCATTTTTTCTAGATTCCTCTCTTCTACTCAACTCCCTGGCTGCCATCCATGTGTAGTCTTAGCTACGAAGAGTCCTTTGAATATGCCGCATATTTTTACACTGAATTTTTCATGTTTTGATCTTCATTACTGAGACTCCCCTTCTTTTTTCTTCCCCTTCTCCTTCCAGAAGTAAAAAAAAAAATCATTTCTTCCATGTCATCTTATAAGCAGGGGACATGTTTTTGCTTCACTTGATCTACCCCATTATGAGTAATTGTCTATATGAGGCTTTCTCAGGTTAAATTGTGAATTTCTCAAGAGAGAGACTGGTTCCTGTCTCTCATGAAGAGAAGGAACTGTTTGGGAATTACTAAGTCCCCCATTAATATGTGCTGAAGTAGGGATGTGTTGAAATATATTCAGATTCTCAGAGCTGCAGTTTCTGTATCAAATGGATGGAGAAGTAACAAGATTAGAGTAAAACTGAAGAGATTCTTTGATAAATTTTTCTAGAAAGCCAAGGATTTAAATATGTGAAGTATGTGGGAATTCCTCTGAAAAGTCAGAAAATAATGAATGGCAGTATATCCTCTCCAAATTACTCTTTGTTCCAATTAGACCCACCGAGGCATTGTCTCAGGCATTTGTTATCAATCCATTGTATTGGTGATTTTAGACTAAGAACCAGTTTCTGTCCAGGTCGACTTTTAATTGATCGGTTAACATGTATTGACTGGGTAGCATGAATTGATTGGCAGTAACATAAATATGCTAAGTTAAATGCATACCCAGGGAAGTGTTATTTCTGTCTTCTACTTGTTACAGTAGAGGTGGAAAGAGATACTCATGGAATACTTAAGTGCTAGACTAGTTGAGGCAGATTATAATAAACAAAAAAGAAACATAGAACAAAGAAAGATTATGATCTAGAGATGTAAATGAAAGATCTCATTAAGAAGAACCTAGTGACTGAATATAACACTTGGATGTTAACTAACTGGGATTAAAATAAAAACTTAAAGGAAAAAAAAGAAACCTAGTGACTGGTTCTTGAAAAACAGATAAGGATAGGAAAGAATCCCATATGAAGAAAATAATGTGGATCAATTAACAAGGATTTCTGTTGTGTAAGCCAAAATTCAGTTGATGCCTTTAGCAAGTATCCATGTCGTTTTCTTTCATGAATATCAAGTTATTTTGTTCTGCTTAATTTTTCTCACACAGGTGGATCAGATATTGAATATCTAGACTTCTATAAGCCCGTCGTGTGGTTTTGGATCCTCGTTGGGCTTGCTTACTTTGCTGCTGTCCTAAGCATGATTGGAGACTGGCTCCGAGTGATATCAAAAAAGACAAAGGAAGAGGTAAGAGTTAAGGAATGTGCGAGAAACACTCCCAATTAAGGGGCACCTGGGTGGCTCAGTCGGTTAAACGTTTGCCTTAGGCTCGGGTCATGATCTCAGGGTTCTGGGATTGAACCCCACTTTGGGCTCTCTGCTCAGCAGAGTTTGTGCTCTCTCTCAAATACATAAAATCTTTAAAACAAAACAAAACCCCTCTTATTTAGCTAATTCAGTAAAAGTTATTTTTCATCATTTTTGACATTCAAAAATAAATGTTATTTAAGAGTTTTAATATTTATATGTTTGGTGTGAATTTGATGTATGTTAAGTGTAACTCACTTAGCAAATACTGGCTGAACACCTCTATGTACCAGATGCTATAGAGGTGCCGAGGCTAATTTATAATGAAAAAAGATGTAATTTAAAATATTTCCCTCAATATTTTTTCCATTTTCTTTTTATATTTTTCCTGAAGAGCACAAACTAAATGTTATTCCATAAAAAGAAATACAATAGAAAATGCTTATGTCAAGATCCCAATAGCATTAAAAAGTGAATGTATCACATTATATTGAATTGTTTGACTATATTGAATTATTTACTTCTTTCTTATAAATATCTCTATAAATGTGTGCAGGTACACAGGTGCCCAAAGCTGTATGCATTATGGCCAAGTTCCCTGGATACAGAATTCATATGTTCAAAAATACATTCTTTAACCTATTTTATAGCAACTATACCTATAGAAATGAGCATTAACATTTTGACCCATAAAGATTTGGAAAGTTTAACATTTCAATCTTGTTCTTGAAATTTTATACTTTGGGAATTACATTTTGATTTCATAGTTACAGGCCCAGAAGTATTATCAGTTTGAGTGTGACAGAGTTGTGTCTTATTATGAATTTTGTATTTTTGGTTTCTAGGTGTTAGCCAACTTTACCAATTTTTTTAAAGAACAAATCTGTAACACCTGTAACTGTAGTGCCTATTGTCTTCCTTTACTTATCCCTCCATTTCATTATCTGGTGGTGATCATATGCCAGGAGACACCAATGTCAAAATCTTTGATACAGCAAACATTATTCCTTAAACATAAACACAAAAGAAATAGAATAAGATAGGAAACGATAAAATTAAGTTTTTCCTTACAAATAAATTGTTTCTTTGAAATTCATCAAGTCATATAATTTCTTAACAGTACCCAAGGTGCCTATAATATGTAGAAAGATGTCGTTATCCAGCACTTCCCTTCATGGATATCATATTCCTCAGTTAGAAATTCACATAGTCTGTATGCATTAATCTATGTCTTAGTTGCACCATAAAACCAAAATCTTTTACTATAAATATATAAGCAAGGCAGTGTGCGTGACATTCTGGTTTAAATCATGAGAAAAATTTTGCTTTGAGCAAGACCCCAATTGATTCACCTCCTTCTTAGATTCATTTTGTGTGTGTGTGTGTGTGTGTGTGTGTGTGTTTGTGAGAGAGACAGAGAAAGAGAGAATGAATGTGAAAGAAAGACAGAGAGAATATTATAATTGTTTTAACTTCACTGTACTTTTAAGGATCTTGAGATGCTAAGGGAAAAAGGGAAATTATAACTAGGAAATGTTTTGGGTAACATAACTAAAAAAGACTTCTCAAACATCAAGCTATAAATTGGCTATTAAATGGATTTTTTAGAAATATCCACAAGTGTTTATTTTTTTAATTAATTTTTAAAATTTGACACACAATGTTTCATTAGTTTCAGGTGTACAACATAGTGTTTCAACATCTCTATACAAATGTGGCTACTATTTGCACCATACACTGCTATTATAAAATTATTGACTATATTCCTACGCTGTGCCTTTTATCCCTGTGGACTTATTCATTCCATAAGTGGAAGCCTGTATGGAGATTCACACTCCCCTTCACCCATTTTGCCCATCCCCCCAACTCCCTTTCCCTCTGTCAACCACCACTTTGTTCTCTTAATTTATTGGTCTGATTCTTCCAAGCATTTATTTTGTAAATAAAAGAGAATTCAACAGAACATATCTCCTACAATTAGATCGGACAAGTTCTGTGAAAGACACATGCACACATATTATAAGTGTACTATACATGTATAGTATATATGTATACTATATACTATATACATACATGCATCTGTAAATACTAAAAATATTGTGGAGCACAGTCAAAAAGTTTGAAAGCCACTAAGGCATGTAGAGAACAGTGGGAAATTTTGTTTTTATGACACTGGTATAGACTATTTGATCAAAGTTTAAAACCTGTGTTACTAAAAACCAGTGTTTTTTTGTGATAGGACTAGCTGGTACAAAGCATTAACACATTTCTCCAGAGGAATGAGATAACAATCTGCCTTAGTCTGCTCAGGCCGCCATAACAGAATATCATTGACTGCAAGACCTAAACTACAGACATTTATTTTCTCATGGTTCTGGAGGCTGGAAGTTCATAATCAAGGTGCCAGCAGGGTCAGTTCCTGGTCATATCTCTGTCCTCAGCTTGCAGATGCTGCCTTCTTGCTGTGTCTTTGCATGTCCTTTTCTCTGGGCAGCTGCGTGGAGAGAGAGCCCTGGTGGGCATCAGCCCTATCCATTCAAGGATGCACCCTCATGACTTCATTTAACTCACATTACCTCTTTAGAGGCCCTGTCTCCAAAGACAGTCACATTGGGGGTTTAGGGCTTTACAGGACACATTTGGGGTCATAACACAGTCTTTTGAAATAAAGTTAAATTTCTACATTATCTGGTTTATTTAACATGGAAGACAAGTTCAATGTGATCTTCATGATTCTCAAACAGAAGTGTGAGTCGGATCAGTGTTTTCATGCTATTAAACACTGAAAAGTAGTAAACTTTTTTTTTTCTTACTATAAGTCTTTGAGCTTTCACCTAACCTTTTGAATTACCTGCAGTTTCTGGTGACTGCATGTAGAAAGCTCATGTGAGTAAAGGCTATGAACAAAAGTTACTGTGAGCCCTCCTGGAGCTGCAGCTGCACCTGCTCTGCATGATTGAGCCAATTGCAATAGAGCCTCAGTTTGAGCAGATGTGTGTTTTCTAATTTATTTATAATGCAATTTAGGGAAATGACAAAATTGAGTTACAGATTCAACAGAGGAATGTGAAGAAAGAAGGGATAGACAATTTATAATTTATCTATAGATGATCAGAGCCAAAGTTTTTATAAACGGAACTAGTACAAAAATGTCTATGGTGATGGAAGAAGGGTTATTCAGTTATTTTATTTTGAAATAACTCATGAAAGGGTATAATGAAATAAAATACAACTAAATACAGTCTAGTTGTCATCTTTACGTAGATGGACCATGCATACTGGGTGACTGATCACCGTGTATTCTTACCTTCTGTACCTAAACTATTCCAGATTCTGTAACCTTTACAAACTTCCTGCATGTTCAGAAGCAACAACTATGTCTAGTTTTCAGTTTTGATAACAAAAAATGCTATGTATTTTTGGTAACTTGAAATTCTCTCTATTAAAAATGTAACTAATACAGAATATACAAAATATCATATAGCATTAAATTTGCAAGTGATAATATTAAAACACATGCTTTTTTTTGAATCACTGAACCATTTATCATTTTATTTTATTTTTTTTCCATTTATCATTTTAATATGAGTTCAGATACACTTTATTTCTAATTAACCTTCAAATTACAGCAGCTCATGAATTTAATATAAGTATTCCTGCCATTCCATCCCACCCTGTCACTGAGTCAAAGAGTTCATAATACATATACAAAACACACACCTAAAGAGACACAAGCCTTTGTAAAGTAAATACTTTTTTTTATAATGTAAATAACTATTCCTTTTTGGAACTTTCTATATCCAGTTCATGTCTTTTCTGAAATTGGGATATTCACACTTTAATTAGACATAATGTTTATAAAGCAAAGCATTTATCTCTTTGAAAACTCAAGTAATTCTTGACAGCAATATTTTTCTTACTGATCTGAAAAGAACAGAGTGTGGAAGGCCAAAGAGGAAAAGTCACTTCAAATGATCAGAACAGAAGAAGACTGATAATCTCAGTTATGTATTTTTTTAAGAAACAAATATTCTTAAACCATCTCAGTTGAGTATAGATACATACATCTAATCATATGTGGCTTTATTTCTGTCTTTTTTTATCCTAAAGTATATTTCGTTTCCAAAGATGACAAATTTTATTGAAAATATGGTTTGAAATAAGGAGAAATTGTTTTTAGTGAACATGTTGATATAAAATATGTTGGTATAGCTAATCCATTCTGAAATGTTTGCAGAAGAAATGGTTAGTTGAAGCAACAGTGCATTGTTTCAAAATGTCACACATAATTATAGTTGATCGGCATTCCTTAAGGGAAATAATAATGACCTCAATCATTTTTCCATGGAGACACATGAGTTTCTGTAAAAGTATTTGTTTCATTATTTTAAAAAAGTTTAATGGAGAGTAAGCACATGGTCAACAAGAATTGGTATGACTAATTAGCTTTTCCTGTTAAGCCATGTACCCTCTTCTGAGAAAATGGTGTTTGCATTTAGAAAAGAAAGGTTACTTAGGTATTCTGGGTAATACAATAAAACAACTAGCTGAGGCAGGTGCAATAAAAATAAGATGTGACCACAAAAGTCAGAAGGGAAAATTTTAAGCAAGCACAGAATAGTGCATCCTTATTATGCATAGTTTCCTACTGTTTACATCCCTTGCTTTGAAAAGCCTGTGATTTCTATATAGTTCTTGTACTGATTAATGTATATATTCCAGCGTCTGGAGTGTTCCGTCCATATGTGAGACAAACACCACCACAGCATGCCAGTGTTGTCAGACCACAT
The DNA here is from genome assembly GCF_053574225.1 of Canis aureus. Lineage (NCBI taxonomy): Eukaryota > Metazoa > Chordata > Mammalia > Carnivora > Canidae > Canis > Canis aureus. Next base: position 68,072,662 of record NC_135616.1, on the reverse strand, counting down.
GGGGCGCTGCAGCTGGCCCCAGTGAGTGGACAACCAAACATGACTTCTTTATCAATATCATGTTTTGTACTCTCTGGAGGTGTTCATTGTAATGGAGAAGCTCACATTAGTGGGTTGACCTTACATCATAGTCAGCTGCCTTTGGTTGGGAAGCTGTAGTGCCAGCAGCCTTGCAAGACTGTGCCTGGAACTTAGTTTACCCCCAGGGACCTGAGAATATGGAGGAAGATGATTTTCTGCTGCAGCTGAGCTGGTGGCAGCATTTCGTCTTTTCCGAACCTCACTCGGGACAGTGAAGCCTCCCTCCTGTGAAAGAGCTGGGACTTGGCAGCCCTTTTTTTCCTGTCCAGGATCCGCAGTTAAAGATCATTTGCAGCCTGAGTCCTGGAAAGGTAGCAGCAGACCACCTTCAGTTATTTCTTATGGGAGAAGTGCTTTTAATATGAAAGGCTTGTATGCCATTTGAAATAGGTTAGACTTTATTTTGAAGACCTCAGGGAGCCACTGAAGGATTTTAAGTAAGTGGAATGAATGAGCTTGTCAACAGTGAGGAAGATGGATTAGAAACAAAGCTGGGTGCAGGAAATCGTTCGAGAGAGCTTAGTGCAGGAATCCAGGTACTGAATGAAGGCTCTATTGTGGCAGTGGGATGGAGATGAAGGTATGGGTTTCAAAATTATTTGGAGGATAGAAGGAATAGGATTTGGTAACCCATTAGCTTTGGTCAGTAAAAAGAAAAGGGGTGACATCCATGGTTCTGGCTTTGGATGGAATTACAAAACACAGGAGAATGAGAAATTCTGAGGGAGGAATGAAGATGCCATTTTGGAGATGCTGTGATGGAAGGATGTGTTGGATATTAGGTGGCTAATGCAAGTGTAAACAAAGTTAGAAGGATGGGAGCCGGAGAAATAGTTTGGTGGTGATGTGGGGGTGGCCATCGCTACATAAATGACAGTGTAAGTTGTGAGTATAGATAAATTCACCCAATTAAGATTTGTAAGGTAAGTCAACAAATAGAGCTAAAAATGAAACCTGGAGTAATAGCTTCATTTAAGGAGGAGGGGGTGGAATACAGAGACTGTAAAGGACAATTTAGTAAATCATATATTCAAATACATTACTTCATGTGTGCCTGGGTGGCTCAGTGGCTGAGCATCTGCCATCAGCTCAGGTTGAGGTCCCAGGGTCCCAGGATCAAGTCCCGCATCGGCCTCCCTGCAGGGAGCCTGCTTCTCCCTCAGCTGTCTCTGCCTCTCTCCGTGTGTTTCTCATGAATAAATAAATAAAAACTTTAAAAAACAAAAAACAAACAAAAAAAACCAAATACATTTCTTCACAGTAGGGTCTGTTGGAAGGACAAAGGAGTGGAGATTTTGAAGAGAGAGTAATTGAAGTGATGTATCAAATCAGCTAAAGACAATGGGATTCGAAGAAAAGGAATCTAGCATAAGGCAGATAAGTAAAGTAACTAGAATTCCCTATGAGGTTATGCTCCAGGGGTGCCACCCCTGTAGGGAAAAAAGTGTAAGCATCACTTCCTGGAATTGTGCCATGGAATGGGTATTCTAAGACGGTTCTTTGGGCACATCCAGCACAATTCCCAAAACCAATATATTTTTTAATGGAAATAAAAAACTTTTTATGGAAATAGGAGCCTTGGAGCACAAGTAATAGAAAACTGTGTGCATGGTGCTGCCTGAGGTCGAGCAGCATTGGCAGCCCTGATCCTGGGCACTGCTGGGCATGCATACATGGTGAGTATGGGTGGTGATGGGGTGGCAGGTGAGCTGTGGAACGGTGGTGTCAGGTTGGCAGGACAGGAAAAAGACTGGAAGCATGGAAACCAGCTGGGAGATTATTTAACCTCGAATTCATTCCTAAATCATTCATTTAAAAAATACTAAGTACTCTATGATGAGTGCTGCATTAGGTTCTGGCAGTAACTTCATTGGTGCTAGTTTGAGGCTGATGTCTTTCTTGGGAAGATTCCATAGGTGGTGCATTCCCTAACTGATCTTTATAATGTTTGCTTTTATTTTCCTTCTAGAGATGGAAAAAGGAATTTTGACTAAAAAGGCATAGTCTTGGATTAGTTCCTAAAATATCCTGCTTTACTTTTTTCTTTTTTCTTTTTTCTTTTCTTTCCACCCCACACCCTACTTCCCTTCCCTTTCTTTCTTTAACTTTCAAAAAGCATATCAAACTTTGTAGTTGTTGCTTTGATTTCCAACATGGTAGGGGGGAGGAGCATTATTATTTAGTTCAGATTCTTTCTTGGTATATTTGTGGTGTTCTCTGTTGAGATGCTAAAGTAGTTATAAATGATTTAAGTTGGGCTATGGGCACAATATACAGTGATCATAAGTCTTCACAGGTTTATATTCCAGTGCATATAACTCTTTGGCTAAAGGGATAAAATAAAATAAAATAAAATAAAATAAAATAAAATAAAATAAAATAAAATAAAATAAAATAAAAAAAGAGGCAGGCAGTATCACAATGTGTTACTTAAAACAAGGCAGAAATAAATGGCTCTTTTCTGTCCTGTGGGGAAGGAGGTGTCTGTCACTGTGCTATGGGGAAAAGCTCAGAACAGTCAGACTTTGAGGTTCATCTGCTGGTCTATATTTGACTCTACTTGGTTGTGCCAGTGAGAAAGATCCTTCTCATTCCAGGTCCAGCCCATTTAGTAAACAGGAGATCTAGTTAGTAAATCAGATATTTTTAGGAAATAGGAATTTGGGAAGGAGAATCAAAATAATAAAAGAACAAACAACAATGTAAAACTTAAATTATGCTTTGAGGCAACAGTAACTCTTACACACCAACCAGTATGTGTCTAATTTTCAAATGAATTTTATGGACAGCCATTTCTATAGAACCAAGACCCCAAATTATGTCTCTAGATCATCCTAGGATTATATTGCATACCATGAACCCTTGCAGATCCAACGTTAGAAGTTCTTACAAGTCAAAATATATGCTAAAAACAAAATAGTATTTGAGAGTGGTAAAAATGGAAATACTTTTCTTCAACAGTATGCTTTATTTTTTAATATTAAATGAGATAATGATGCAGAGTGCTCGGCTGTCAAATAATAATTGCTAATAAGAAAACTGAAGCACAGAGAGGTGCTCAAGCAGTGACTTGCTTGAGGTTATAAAGCTGGTAAGTGGTAGAATCAGTCATCAGCCTAGATGCTGTATTGCCTCCCCGGTGCCTAAAAAAGTTAGTTATGTGTTGTTGTTATTGTTCTTTTTTCTTACTATTATTTTATAGGTAGGCAATATTCACCCATTACAAGTAAGTACCCAAATCTGACCCATTACTATGCAGCTATAGACAAGGGCTTGTGAATTTCCTTTGGTCACTGATTGTACTATGGTACACGTCAGTGACCTCTTGAAGCCCTAAAATTTATACATTCTTTAAAATGAATGGAAATGATTTGTATGATTTCTAAGAAGTGCATGGGCTTTGGAGCCTTAGAACTGAGATTTAATACTGTCGTAACTATTTACTAGCTTTGCAAACTTCACCAAAATACCTAATTTAGGCCTGAGTCTCCATGTTTTTATAAAGTGATATTTAACCTTCTTTATGAGTCTGCTTTATAAAGATTCAGTGGGTAGAGTGTGGGATGTGGCTAAATGCTTACTAGATGCTTGCTCTTTTCCTCCTGGATTTCTGAAGAAATTAGTATCAAATTACTGTCCCAAAGCAAATAATCCTGTAAAGCTCTAAACCTGTCACCTAGATATCATCATATATTATTCTGAAATGCTATAAATCTTATATGTCCAAATATCTCATCTGGTTGAAATAAAAAGTAAACATAAAAGAAAAAGTAAACAAGAAAACATTACAATTATGTATATTGCTAGAATTTAATCACAAATCCAGAGTCCATTTGAAAAGTCTAGGAAAAATGGATGCAAGAATTTCAGGTATGTTGGATGTTCTATGGACTTGAAAACTAGGTTCTGCATTAAAAGTTCCTTAAATCTACCCACATTACTATTATCTTCATTTTTTTTCTTAAATTAGAGCTACAGATTTTCTGATGTCTTGTTGCATGGACTGACTGAGGCACAATCTATTTGTATTTTTCCTTTTATTAACCCAGGAAAGAGTAGATCAATTGTTACTTTAAAAAAACACACATGCGAGAAGATTCCTTTTTTTTTCTCTCTCTCTTTTAGATTGAACCCTCACTATTTCTAAATTGTAACTTCTTTTGGCTCCAGGTATTTCACAGAATGTCATCTCGTAATGGAAATTCAGAGTAATTTTTTCTATTCATTTGTACATAATAGGAAAATAACTTAAGTTAATAGTTTTTGCCTCAAAGCACTTTATAAGTAATTTTATTTTCTTTAGCTAGAGAGCATATTATGGGGATTTAATGCATCAAGATATAATGTTTTCTCCTTTGACTGTTTTGATACCGTCATCAGTTCTGAGAATTTGTGTTAGGAAAAGTGGTCACCATGAACTTTGCTTTCAAAATTGTTTTTGGACTTTCTTCACCAAACCAACGTATTGTGCTTGCATGTATTCAGAGCTAAAGTCAATCACATTTTACAAAACATCAAACTTGTGTTTGCTGAGAACACAAGCAGGTGTGTTTTCAAAGATGGATCAACAAAATAAATTTGTTTCTAGTTCCTCTCCATAAATGGCTCTTCGTAAAAGAATATTTGTTTGTGGTTGGTTGGAGCTGAGTAGGGGGCCCACTCTAAAGTTTAATCATGGATTATTTTGTCATCTTTTGCAACAAAGTGTGGTGATTTGTTTAGTGTTCACTGGATGGCACCCTAATTGTGGTAAAGGAATTTAGTTCTTCCTGCCTAAACTTGATTTGAACCAAAAGTATGGTTTCCAATTAAAGATACTGTGTGTGTGCGCGCATGCGCGCACACACACACATACAGATATAAAATCTGTTTCCAAACAAGGAAGATTACCTAGTCCACCAGTGCAATTCATGAAATATGTGTCTCCTTCCAGACACATGAGGATTGCACTTCCTCTTCTCCTTGTGGTTGGTGAGACATGCATAGTTCTGGCCAATGACTTGTGCCCAGAACTGATATGAGCAGAATAAGATTTAACTGCACCACTGAGCCCCTCAAGAGCTTACTTGCCTCTGGCACAATGACTACAGGAGATTGTGGTGCAATGTCAGCCTGGGTCCCTGAATAACCACAGGAAGCAGAGTCCGCTGCTAATTAGCCTGAGTGAGAGATTAACCTTTGTTGCTTAAAGACACTAAAATTAAGGGGCTGTTTGGTAGAGATTATAACCTTCTCTATTTTGACTGGTCTGGTAAAACATAAACATTGGTCTAATTCAAGAAAAGAGTCACAATAATAATAATTTGGAGGATTAAAATTTTATGTCCCATGCTCATATTTGTGAATTTTGTATTAGTTTCTAACTCTCTGATGGACTTAGATATACTGTCTGAATTTATAATATTTAAGATATTATGTTATCTGTTTTTATATTATTTGAGATTCACTAATGGTTTTGTTAAAACAGAGACATCAAGGTAACATTTGAAGCAACCTGCTTTTTAAGGAAACTATAGATGGACTTTAAATTGTACAGAGACCAGATATTCCTGTTTCTGTAACAAAGCAATCTCTGCTCTCATTTAGGATTATATATTCAATCAGGATTGGGCCCAATGATATTGAGTCTGTTCTATATGTAAACTTTCCAGAAGAAAGACTATTGAACTGATGTTGAATTTCATAAAACCAATGCATATAACACCAGAATAATCATGATATAAAGTGGCAAATATCCTTATATTATTTTTGAAATTTATTAGGTTGACCTGTATCAAATTGTTGACATTCAACCATTTTTGACTTTAAGAATCACAATTCCAGGGGTTCAACCTATTATTCTAAGGAACTGTATTTACAAACCAGTTTCTACAAATATAATAATTTTTATATATATTACATTATATTATATTATAATTTATATTATAATCTATACTATACTATATAATCTGTATTATAATCTATTGGATTATACTGTTGGATTATGATCCACACATTAGGCAAAAATCATATTTGGCTAGACATTGTTTATTTAGTACTTGGCTAAAACTTGCCAAAATGCTATTCAATTATGTATAAACTGTAGACTGGTTATCTCAACTTGAAGACAACCCAATTGGTTGTACTTGTATGTTCCACAAATTTGTCCTCCTTACACTTGTCAATTGTCACTCCATATTGTAGTTCTGGATTTCTCTTTTCTTTTCTTCCCTGGCTATGTCATAATTGCTGAAGCTCTCTCTGGAGCCACTTCACTCCAATCATGGATATAGATCACTGTATGCAGCTAATATGAGCCTGAGACAATCTATAAGTTTGTGGAAGACTTGAGGATAACCTAAGGAATTATAGAGCAGAAGTGAACAATGTAATGCTAGGTGGTCAAAATGTACTGCTCCTAGAGTCCTTTGGTCATCTTCTCAAAGTGTCCTGCCTCAGTCATTTTTCTCCTCAATTTCTGGCATGGTGGCATATTGTATGGGTCTCTTTATTGCTCTAGACAAGTTTATTCTGTTGGGTATTCCCTCTCCTGAGTGCAGGGACCAAACCAGCAAAAAACCAATTGACATGATAATATAATATACCCAAAATATAAAGAATATACAATATATGCAAACATATTTCTCCTGAATGAATATACACATTTAAATTATTAAACATCATATAGGTTTGGTCTAAAGCAACACCATTTGGACTGCTTCCTCAGGTAAGAGTGTCTAAGAACTAGGAAAGGTACTTGACTTATTTGTCTGTGATTAAACAAAACACTCACACATGCTCTCCAAAGTAGTCACTTTCATAATGAGGTGGATCCAGCTACAAGGATAAACTCTAGCTCCAGAATATCAGCCTGATTGTGCTCCCTAAAGTGTCTGTTTTTTTCATCTTTAAAGTTAAAAAGAGAGAAAAGAAAAAGCTTCTTACATCTTGTAGCTAAGTATCTCTGCTACACATAGTTGTTCATTACTACTCTGGTTTTACTACTTACATAACTTCTCTCTACCAACAAGCACTTAGTTATCTTTTGATGAAAATGTTTGTATGAAATATTTGGTAGAAAACTTAATAAAAATCAATAATATTGGGAAATCTTACCATACAAAGCAATTTATTCCCCAAACTAGAAGCTTTATATATAAATATGATGGTACTCTTCACAGAATTTCTCATAAATGCCAAGGTTTATAATGTGTTGGTGGTCCTTTTGGTTTCCCGGTGCCTATTTGTGAGAAGCTATAACATTTATTTTAGTGAGGATACTTTTATGCTATCAGGTGACATATACATAAAAGTTTTGTGCTGGCCATTCATTCTATTGGGAATGCCCTTTGCTTTTCTCCAGGATTATCTATCAGGCTCACTTACCAATATTTTCAAGTCTTTTGTTTGGTTTTTAAGATTTTATTTATTTGGGAAAGAGTGTGCGAGCACAAGTAGGGGGAAGGACGGAGGAAGAAAGGGAGAGAGAATCCTCAAGCAGACTCCCCCTGAACATGAAGCCTGAAGTGGGGCTCGATCCCAGGACCCTGAGATCATGACCTGAGCTGAAGTTGGAGGCTTTAACCGATTGAGCCACCCAGATGCCCCAAGTCTTTTTTTGTTGTTGTTAAACAACTTCAGTGTTTAATCATGAAAACAGTTTGCCATTCCGAAAACACCTTTTTTTTATATTAATTTATTTTTTATTGGTGTTCAATTTGCCAATATATAGAATAACACCCAGTGCTCATCCCATCAAGTGCTCCCCTCAGTGCCTGTCACCCAGTCACCCCCACCCGCCGCCCACCTCCCCTTCTACCACCCCTAGTTTGTTTCTCGGAGTTAGGAGTCTCTCATGTTCTGTCTCCCTTTCTGATATTTCCCACTCATTTTTTTCTCCTTTCCCCTTTATTCCCTTTCACTATATTTTATATTCCCCAAATAAATGAGACCATATAATGTTTATCCTTCTCCGATTGACTTATTTCACTCAGCATAATACCCTCCAGTTCCATCCACGTCGAAGCAAATGGTGGGTATTTGTCGTTTCTAATGGCTAATATTCCATTGTATACATAGACCACATCCTCTTTATCCACTCATCTTTCGATGGACACAAAGGCTCTTTCCACAGTTTGGCTATTGTGGACATTGCTGCTATAAACATTGGGGTGCAGGTGTCCTGGCGTTTCATTGCATCTGTATCTTTGGGGTAAATACCCAGCAGTGCAATTGCTGGGTCATAGGGCAGGTCTATTTTTAACTCTTTGAGGAACCTCCACACAGTTTTCCAGAGTGGCTGCACCAGTTCACATTCCCACCAACAGTGCAAGAGGGTTCCCCTTTCTCCACATCCTCTCCAACATTTGAGGTTTCCTGCCTTGTTAATTTTCCCCATTCTCACTGATGTGAGGTGGTATCTCATTATGGTTCTGATTTGTATTTCCCTGATGGCAAGTGATGCAGAGCATTTTCTCATGTGCCTGTTGGCCATGTCTATGTCTTCCTCTGTGAGATTTCTCTTCATGTCTTTTGCCCATTTCATGATTGGATTGTTTGTTTCTTTGCTGTTGAGTTTAATAAGTTCTTTATAGATCTTGGAAACTAGCCCTTTATCTGATATGTCATTTGCAAATATCTTCTCCCATTCTGTAGGTTGTCTTTGAGTTTTGTTGACGGTATCTTTTGCTGTGCAAAAGCTTCTTATCTTGATGAAGTCCCAATAGTTCATTTTTGCTTTTGTTTTTCTTGCCTTCGTGGATGTATCTTGCAAGAAGTTGCCGTGGCCAAATTCAAAAAGGGTGTTGCCTGTGTTCTTCTCTAGGATTTTGATGGAATCTTGTCTCACATTTAGATTTTTCATCCATTTTGAGTTTATCTTTGTATATGGTGCAAGAGAGTGGTCTAGTTTCATTTTTCTGCCTTTAGGGAAGAAAAAAATCTTCCCCATTAAGCTAATCAAAATTGCAAATACTAGAACTTTTTACTTCTTCAAAAAATAGTTCGTTGCAATACTGCCCCTCCATTCAGGATCTTTCCTATATATACAGCATCACATTTCGAAGAGAAATCAGTATCACAGTAATACTTGATAATTTCATTTGACATAAGTATTTGTTCAATGATTTTTTTCACCTTTGGCTTTAGTGGCCTTTCCTCTTTCACACATTAAAACTGCTGCTGCGGTAACCAGTATCTGGGAGGGAACATTCACCTTTTTACCACATACCATTTTGAGGCCTCCATCTTGGTCATCCCATTCAAAGTGGAAACTCCTCTATCCCCAGCACTCTTGATTCTCCTTCACTTGCTGTATTTCTTTCATCATATTTACCAGGTTCTAATATCCTATGTGATGCACTCATTTATTAGATACCATTATTTATTTGCTTAATTCTCATCCTAGAAGGTCTTGTTCATAAGAGAAAGAGTTTTTGTAATTTTACTACATCAGAATCAGGTAAAACAGTCCTTGGCATATAATAGACTTTCAATGAATGTCTGTCTAGTTGAATGAATGATAAAGGATAGAAATAAAATGGTTCAGAATTCAGAGGAAGTAGAATTCAAAATCCAGAAAAATTTGGAGAAATCTAAAATAACCCAGGGTTGGTTTTTTTTGTTTTTAGTTTTTTGTTTTTTCATACTTACCGTCAGGATTAGTGTATCTTGGACTACTTTAGTGATAAAAGAGGAATGGGCTAGATTTTCCTCTCTGTCAAGTCAGAAATGCTAATTTAATTTAGTTCATTTTTTACATTTTCAGTGTAATCAAAGTATACCTATTTTGGTTGCTTTTATTCATTCTATTATTGTTTGCAGATATAAATAAATTATAATTAATATGTAAGGGATGATTTCGTGATTAAATAGTTTGTCTTATAAACTACTTAGAAGTTTCAATGGGCTAAAACTATTTGTATTTCAATTTTAAAAACTTGAGCAGCTACTCTAAGATATAGTACAAAGTTTGATACCATCAAGCTGGAAGCTAGTTCAAAAGTTAGTCTCTAGCTGTGATCAGATGTCAGGAAAATTTCATTTTTATTCCTGATGCAACAGTTTTATGACAGTATGCTTCTTGTCAATTTGCATACTTTTATTGTTTATTTTGCTTTACTTTAAAATAATTGGTCCTTATTATTCCTTTGCAGCTACCTTAAAGAGTACCCTCCACTCCCAGCCTGGACCCATGTGAAATATTGCTTATAGGCAGTTGATTTTATTTTAAGCACCGGGAACTTATTCCAGAAGACTTTAATATTTTTAAACTTTCTGTGCTATGTAAAATTGGAGACTTGCTGATTTGAAGGTCATTTATTTTATTTGAAAAGTGAAATGTATGCATGAGTGAAGAAAAATGCAGACAGGAAGGGGAATTCGTACTTAACTGACCTGTTTCTAGAAAACACTACACATAATGATAGTACTGGATAAAATGAAGAGAGTGCTTGGAGAAATTATTTTCTTAACATGGAATTAATTTAATATGGTGTTCTAAAGAGGAATTGGTATGTTTTCCAAGATCTATAATTGGAAAATATAGTTACCTCTAATGCATCATGCTAAATCTGTTTTTTTAATTAGAAAAATTTGGGCTCAAAAAATGCTGGCCTCAAAATAGTTTTTAATTTCAAATAGCGCAGGTTTTCTTCTCCCATTAGAACTAGCAGGAATATTCTTTATTGGAAATGGTATATCTGAGATTCGATTTAATTCACCTGGATAGTAATGAATGAGCTTTGGGAAAGAAGTAGTACCACTTCCCCTCCTCTCAAAAGTCTTACACACTAAGAGATCCTCAGAACAGAGGTGCCTGGGTGGCTCAGTTGGTTAAGCATCCAACTCTTCATTTGTACTTGGGTCATGATCTCAGGGTGGTGAGACTGAGTCCCAAGTCAGGCTCCATGCTCAGTGTGGAGCCTGCTTAAGATTCTCTTTCTCCCTCTGCCCCTACCCCTTTATCCCCACTTATACTTTCTTTCTCTCCCTCTCTAAAAACAAAACAAAACAAAACAAAAAACCCTTAGAACACTGATAACATTTCTGGCATTTGCATGCTAAATTAGATATATTGTGCCTCATTAATAACTACATGTAAAATAAAATATTTATAGTTTTTATAATTTGAGAAGGAAACACTTGGGAATGCCTACTTGACTGGAAGAAACATGTTCCTGGCTTTGAGATATTATGCAGTATAAAGCCAATCAAAAAATGAAAACGTGGGTTGCCTGGGTGGCTCAATGGTTAAACGTCTGCATTGAGCTTGGGTTGTGATCCCGGCATCCTGGGATCAAGTCCCACATCAGGCTCCCCCACAGGGAGCCTGCTTCTCTCTCTGCCTATGTCTCTGCCTCTCTCTCTGTGTCTCTCATGAAGAAATAAATAAAATCTTTAAAAAAAATGAAAATGTGACCAAACCAAACCACTTTGTCCACCTGATACACAGAAAGCCATAGAAACTGACACTGAGCTTTTGCAGTGAAGAAAACTAGGCTGTTAATTGGTGTGGTGCCACCCAGGAGAACAGGGAGGTAATGCTCAAAAGTCCTGAGCTCCCTGATGGCTTCCAAGTGATGGTTTTTAAAGGCAAAATTTTGGGCATGGGTCTCCCGAGAAGCTGAATGCCATTGATGGAGGCCCATGAGCTCATGTTAGCAGGTGTTCTGGTGCCGCTTCACCTAGTCTCCCAGAGGTCTTTTCCATCCCAAGAGACTTGGAATCTAAAAGATATATTAATTCTTTATGTTAGCGATTTCATTCATTCATACATTTGGTGATTATATCTTTAGGGACGTGTTAGTTAACTACTTGTGAGCTAGTGGTGTTGCATTCTGACTTGTTCCTTGGCCAGTCCAGCCGTGCTTAGGGGTGATATGACCTCTAATGTTCATTCTTTCTACTAATGTGACAAGATTGATGCTGCCTTCAAAAATGCTTCACATAGTTTTATATCCAAGGCAGACAAAGGTCCTGTTATCCTGCGTTTGACCAGTGGGAAAGCTCACATGCTTTGCACAGTCTTTTCATGCAGTGGGAGGGCGATACCATTATTAATAGATTTTTTTTAATTTATTTTTTATTGGTGTTCAATTTACTAACATACAGAATAACCCCCAGTGCCTGTCACCCATTCACTCCCACCCCCCGCCCTTCTCCCCTTCTACCACCCCTAGTTCGTTTCCCAGAGTTAGCAGTCTTTACGTTCTGTCTCCCTTTCTGATATTTCCCACACATTTCTCCTCCCTTCCCTTATATTCCCTTTCACTATTATTTATATTCCCCAAATGAATGAGAACATATAATGTTTGTCCTTCTCCGACTGACTTACTTCACTCAGCATAATACCCTCCAGTTCCATCCACGTTGAAACAAATGGTGGGTATTTGTCATTTCTAATAGCTGAGTAATATTCCATTGTATACATAAACCACATCTTCTTTATCGTAGGAAGCTTAGTGAAAAATGGCAAGTTAGAGCATCCATCTTATCTAAATAAGCAGATTCAACCTTACAAAAAGTCCCCTTGATTTTACAAGTGTAAGCTATGGAATTATTATAAATGTTATTGTTAAATAGTCATATGCTAAAGCTGGGTCTTGTAAAATAATACTTCTTTAAAATAGAGGAAGTTTAGAAATATAAATTTGAAGTTGCTTCGAGTGCCCCTACCTTGACAAATAAACCCTAGGTTCTTATGATGAAAAGTGTGGGTTCTGTAGGTTGAAAGCACAGAACTCAAAAACATTTCAGAGGTTCTTGGGAAATGTTAGTTCTAGAATTGAAAATTTGATGAGCATTCTCTGTTTAACCTGTTTGTCCTGTTGTCCATTTGTGGGTCCTTGCATGCATTCTAATTCCACTGCCAACTGACCCAGAAATAGCGTGAGATGTATATATCTACTCATTGCTTGTTTGGCCCTGCTTACTATTACAGATACATTCCATTTGTCCACATTTGGCATCCATGAGTAGCATTATATTCTTGCATTTACTGAGGTCCCAGGTAGCTAGATGATTTGTCTCACAGAGGAATCATATGTATGGCCTGTCCCCATTGGACAATCCGACAATTCGAAGAGATTTTTAAACTAAAGAAATTGAAAGTTTTCCTGGAAGTTTCCACCTCCATTATTTAAAATGCACAAGCAACCAACTTTACATCTGAGGGAAAGGAAGAGAGAGAAGCTAGTAAGAGGGGGACTTGGGAATAATTGAAGCCTTTAACAGCCCTTTTATGAATCCACAAGATGTTAAAATCAGACCCAAGTAAAAAGTTCCATCTCCTCTCTTCTCTGAGCATTGGTTTAATGTGAGTGGTAATGGAGCAAGGCTTCCTTAGTCAATATCAAATCAAAAGCAATACGTAATGCTGGCAAGGTGCCTGGAGAAGCATTTGGATTTGTCATTGCTTTTCCTCTGCCTTTTCTCAACCTTCTTGAATATTCCTTGCCCCTTTAGTGACTGATATAATTTAGGCTTCATAAAAGAACCAGACCAAGGTATAATAGAGACCCATTATAACACAGCTCTCTGTTAAATGGATACAAAAAAATGGGTCAAATTGTGTTCTCAAAAGCATGAGGTGAGATCATGAATGCTGTACATGAAAGTCAGCCTGTCTGAGAATTTAGCAGTGAAGAGAATGGGTTCTACTTCACTCTTTTTTGGTATAGAATTCCTTACTTTTTATGGAGTATGAGTAGATGCTTTGGACAGCTTCTGACTGCCACAGGCAAGTGGTGTTTGTGCCCAACATGCTACCTTTCCATATACTCTTTAGAAGCATTTGTTGAGGGTGCCTGGGTCGGTTAAGCATCTGCCTTTGGCTCAGGTCATGATCCCAGAATCCTGGGATCCAGCTTCTCCCTGCTGAGCAGGGAGCCTGCTTCTCCCTCTCCCTGACTGCTGCTCTGCCCCCCGTGCTCTCTTTCTCTCTGTCAAATAAATTTTAAAAATCTTTAAAAAAAAAAAAAAGCATTTGTTGAAAGGATATTAAAGTATAGCTCTTTGACTTTACTTTCACAATGAGTGCTTCCTACATTTTATTCTTCTATTCAGTAGTGGTGGTGTTTTCCCCTAAATTCTAAATTTATAAGCCATCAGTGGATACACCTGCAGAGACAGGTTCACAGATTTCTGATCTGTATGTACAATACTCAGGGTGAGCCCCTGCACTCTTCTGGGGCAAGAGGCTAACCTGTGTCTTTGTCATGCCCCCAATATTTCCATCGCCCCGTCTTTTGCTTTTTATCTTTTCCTCCTGTTTCTTATGTAGCCTCATTACAGTTTGGTCACATTAACTGAAATACAGTGTCATGCTTGTAAGACAGATCATGTCCTACACAGTGAACAACATTTCTGTAGAACTAATTTGGCAATGCGAGATTGGGTTTGGAGAAAGGCAGCTGTGAACACTTGCTTCATGGGTAGTGAACACTGCATTATTAGACCCTCTCTGCTCCTTTTGTTGAAATAGAGAGTGAAGAAGAATTCTAATTTTGCATTATTTTCTAAAACTACATGACCACTTTTATTTTTTTCCTAAATGTTTGGTTTATACATTCATTTAAGAACAAAAGCATGATTCTTTGTAATCCAATTTAAAGATGGCAATATAAGGGCATCCTATAGACTGGGCTGTCCAATAGAAATATAATGCAAAGCACAAATGCAAGCCACATATGTAACTTGAAATTTTCTTATAGGCTCGCTAAAAAAGTAAAAAGGAAAAGATGGAATTATTTTTAATAATATATTTTATTTGACCCAATATATCCAAACTTGGATCATTTTGATCTATAAATGAGATATTTTACATTTTTTGCAACAAAATTTCAATATCTAGTATGTATTTAATACTTACAGCACATCTCAAATCAGATTGGCCATGTTTGAAGTGTCCAGTAGTCAGAATGGTAGCAGTCAGTGGAATGGACAGCCCTGCCAGACTAAGATCCGAATATGGATTATAGACAATATTACAGAATATAGACTAAGATTCTCTGGCAGTGACCTGTTTTAAAACAAAGCTGCTTCTTCTGTGCCAATGATATAGATTGTGTTTTTCCTTCTAAACGTATAGTGTCCCTAAACAATATCGTTTCAAGGAATTAGAATGGAGAAGAGTAAAGGGCAAATTGCAAAGGCAATGAAATAAATATGTAAATTCACAATGTTTATTGCACATTACCCAAATGTGTAAATTACTTACGCTTTCCCTTATCTGAAGGAATTCTTGGAGAATGTCTTTTTTATATTTCTGTTGATACCCCGGCCTTTTGTCTGATGTGTCAAAGTGAAGAGATCTACAATCATATCAGAGGATTTCCATAAATGCCAATGACCCACACTCATGCAGTTGTACATAGGAGAGTTTACTCTATGAGAGAAAATTCTGGAAGCAATATCCCCTTTGAAAAACAAGTTGGAAATATAATTTTCCTGATTCCACTTGGACAATAATGAATATTTTCTCTTACATTCCATTTGCTTAAATATAATAAAGGTGTTTTTTAACTGATAGAGGATATACTCAAAGAAAAATGTGTTAACCTCTAAAAATAATACCAGCAAAGAACAACAACATGAAGACTTCTTCTTTACTCAATTCTTTGTTACTCATGTCTCATCTTTCTTTTGTATGTGTATGTGCGTCAAGTTTTTATTGAAATTCTACTTAGTTACCATATAGTGTAATATTGGTTTCAGAAGTAAAATGTAGTGATTCATCACTTACATACAACACTCAGTGCTCATCACAACAAACATCCTCCTTAATACCCATCACCTTTCTAGCCCATCCCCTCCCCTCCAGTAACCCTCAGTTTGTTCTCTATAGTTAATAGTCTCTTATGGTTTACCTCCCTCTCTGTTTGTATTTCCCTTCCTCTATGTTTATCTGTTTTGTTTCTTAAATCCTGCATATGAGAGCAGCTGAGTGGTATGGTCAGTTAGGTGTCTGCCTTCGGCTCAGGTCATGATCTCAGGGTCCTGGGATCGAGCTCTATATCAGGCTTCCCGCTCAGTGGGGAGTCTGCTTCTCCCTCTCCCTCGGCCTTTCCCCCTGCTTGTTCTCTCTCTTTCTGTCAAAGAAATAAAATCTTTTTTAAAAGTTCTGCATATGAGTGAAAATATATGGTATTTGTCTTTCTCTGACTGACTTATTTTGCTTAGCATAATACATTCTTGCTCCATCCATCTCAAGGGCAAGATTTCATTCTTTTTGATGGCTGAGTAATAGTCCATTGTGTGTGTGTGTGTGTGTGTGTATACTACATTTTCTTTATTCATTCATCAGTTGATGGACATTTAGGCTCTTTCCATAATTTGGCTGCTATAACCATCAAGATGCATGTGTCCCTTTTATACAGTATTTTTGTAGCCTTTTGGTAAATACCTACTAGTGCAATTGTTGGGTCATAGTGTAGTTCTATTTTTAACTTTTTGCAGAACCCTCATACTGTTTTCCAGAGTAGCTGTACCAATTTACATTCCCACCAACAGTATAAGAGGGTTCCTCTTTCTCTGCATCTTTGCCAACATCTGTTATTTCCTGTCTTGTTAATTTTAGCCATTCTGACAGGTATGAGGTGCTATGTCATCATAGTTTTGATTTGTATTTACCTGATGATGAGTGATGTTGAGCATCTTTTCATGTATCTGTTGGCCATCTGTCTGTCTCCTTTGGGAAAATGTCTGTTCATGTCTTCTGCCCATTTCTTAAATGGATTGTTTTCTGAATGTTGAGTTTGATAAGTTCTTTATATATTTTGGATACAGTCTTTATCCAGACTGCACAGTCTTTATCTGATAAAACAATTCCAAAAATTTTCTCCCATTCTGTAGGTTGTCTTTTGGTTTTGTTGATTGTTTCCTTTGCTGTGAATAAGCTTTTTATCTTGAAGTCTCAATAGTTCATTTTTGCTTTTGCTTCCCTTGCTTCCAGAGACGTGTCTAATAAGTTGCTACAGCTCATGTCAAAGAGGTTGATCCCTGTGTTTTCCTCTAGGTTTTTGATGGTTTCCTGTCTCACATTTAAGTTTTTAAACCATTTTGAATTTATTTTTATGTATGGTGTAAGAAAGTGGTCCAGTTTCATTCTTCTGCATGTTGCTGTCCGGTTTTCCCAACACCATTTATTGAAGAGACTATCTAGTTTCCATTGGATATTCTTTCCTGCTTTGTTGAAAATTAATTGACTGTATAGTTGTGGGTCCATTTCTGGGCTTTCTATTCTCTTCCATTGACCTATGTGTCTGTTTTTGTGCCAGTACCATATTGTTTTGAAGTCCAGAATTGTGATGTCTCCAGTGTTGCTTTTCATTTTCAAGATTGCTTTGGCTTGGGGTGCGTGGGTGGCTCAGTCAGTTAAGTGTCTGCCTTCAGCTCAGGTCATGATCCCAGCAGCTGGGATTAAGCCCCAGTCAGGTTCTCAACTCAGTGGGGAGCCTTCTTCCCCCTCTCCCTCATGCTCATGCATCTCTCTCAGATATAGATATATGTATTTTTTTACAAAAAATAGTTTTATTAGAGCAACATGATATTATGATATAAAGCACTACACCATTTGACACAAAGTTCTTTTATAAGTGAGCACCAGTGTACAGTTCTATAGCTTCCTCCGCTGTCCTTATTACAAACAGCTGCCTAATCTCAGCCTAAAGATGAAGTGCAACATTCTTTCTACAATATGCTGAATACTCACTTCAGTTTATTGTAGAAGTTTTCTAAACAGACATCCTTCTTCTCGCGGATGGACATTTCATCTGAAAACTTACAAACGGTCTTGTGCTTATCTGACAGTACCCAATAGGCTGGTTCCACATCCGTCCCACAGCCATGACACCAGATCCACTGGGCAGCCACAGACGGACTTTTTTTTTTCATAAGCACAAAAAATTTATTTTGAATATATCATTTTATACAGTAATTACTTGAAAAATTGCTCATTACTTTAGCTATTTACTTAATAAATCAAATTATCCAAACAAAATAAACATGGCAATACAAAAACGTAAGAAATTTACAAAAGCTATACAAAATAAATTATTTAAAAATTAGACTGATACAGTCTGTAAAATCTCTTCAAGAGAATTATACACTTAGAAATCTATGTAGCTTTTTTTAGGGGATAAAAGAAAGGATGCTTTAAGGCTTCTTTGAGAGTAATCCTTTTAGCTGGATCATACGCCAACATTTTCTCAATGAGGTCAAAGAGAAGATTAGATTTTATATATATATATAAAATCTACTACCTTATGACATATATATATATATATATATATATATATATATATGATAGATGATAGATAGATAGATAGATAGATAGATAGATAGCTTTGGCTATTCAGGGTCTTTGGGGCTCCATACAAATTCTTTGGGGTTTGTTTTAGCTCTGTGAAAAATGCTGTTGGTATTTTGATAGGGATTGCATTAAATCTGTAGATTGCTTTGGGTACTATAGACATTTTAATAGCTTTTGTTCTTTCTTCTTTTTTAAAGATTTCATTTATTTGAGAGAGAGAGCACGAGCAGGGGGAGGGGCAGAGGGAAAAGTGGACTCCCCCACTGGGCAGGGCACCCAAGGCAGGGTTCCATCTCAGGACCCTGAGCTCCTGACCTGAGCCAAAGGCAGGTGCTTAGCCGACTAAGCCCAGTTTTTTGTTCTTCCAATTTGTAAGCCTGGAATGTTTTTCCATTTCTTTTTGTCATCTTCAGTTTCTTTCATAAATATTCTATAGGTTTCACAGTACAGATCCTTTACTCTTTGGTTAGGTTTAATCCTAGGTATCTTATGGTTTTGAGTGCAATGGTAAATGGGATCGATTCCTTGATTTCTCTTTCTGCTGCTTCATTATTGGTTATAGAAATGCAACAGATTTCTGTATGTTGATCTTCCATCCTGCAACTTTACTGAGTTCATGTATCAGTTCTAGCAGTTTTTTGGTGGAGTCTTTCAGGTTTTCTATGTAGAGTATCATTTCATCTGTAAATAATGGAAGTTTGACTTCTTCCTTGCTGGTTTGGATGCCTTTTATTTCTTTTTGTTGTCTGATTGCTGAGGCTGGGACTTCCAGTACTATGTTGAATAGCAGTGGTGAGAGTGGACATTCCTATCTTGTTCCTGACCGAGAGTAAGTTCTCAGTTTTTCCCCATTGAGGATGATATTAGCTGTGGATCTTTCATATATGGCTTTCATGGTACTGAGGTCTCATCTTCTTTTACACACCCTACAACTCTCCAGCCACTCACCTATACCTTGCACTGAGAGTGATTCTGATAATATACCTGAGATGGGTTTAGCCCTAGAAACCTAAATAACTTTTTCCTTTGACTATCATAGGAAAAAATACCTATCTGGCACTGCTTGGAATAAAATTTCCAATATTCTTACATTCAAAAGTTATTTAATGGCTTTAATTTTTAGTGAAAGGGAAAATAAGGGAAGGGAGAAGAAATGTGTGGGAAATATCAGAAAGGGAGACAGAACATAAAGACTGCTAACTCTGGGAAACGAACTAGGGGTGGTAGAAGGGGAGGAGGGCGGGGGGTGGGAGTGAATGGGTGACGGGCACTGGGTGTTATTCTGTATGTTAGTAAATTGAACACCAATAAAAAATAAAATAAAATAAAAAATTAAAAAAAAAAAAAAAAACAATCACCCCCTCAGTTTACCTATTGAACCAGATTGATATGTGCAATTTAAACATTTTCATAAATTTAGAATAAATGGCTTAAAGAAAAAGCAATTAATATTCTCTGCACAGCTTACTTTTTTAAGCTCTCTGGGATAGCCACTGTACTTCAGGCAGAGATTGGATCCGGCAATAAAAAGATGACACATTAGACATACTTTTGGGCTCAGTGACCAGTGTCCAATAGGAAACAGGATAGACAAAAACCAGTAGCCACAGTACAATACATGGCTATCAAAACATGTACACTAACAGGCTTTGAGGGCATCTTTGGGGTGGTGGGAGAGTACAGGGAGGAGTGGAAGGGACTAATGGGCTAAGACACTAAGGGACCAAGTGTCTATGAGGTTCAGTGGGGTCGCAGTTTAGAATAGTGATGGCTAGAGAGCAAACAGCTAGAGAGATTGGAATTATGGTCAGAGATTAGGTCCAGGATAGGGACCTGTGAATGGGTGCCCATCTACAGCAAAGGTTAAAGAGCCAAGAATGATGGAGGTAGACATGGGTGAAGCTATTGTGCAACATGAGTCAGTCACGCAGAGGTTGAAAGTCCCCCAATATGGTGGAAGGAGCTGCAGAACAGCCTGCCTGACCCCCCTCCGCAGCATCCTACCTAGATGTTTGCCTTCCCTCTCAATCTCCCAGTGATCCATTTCCTTTCTGCAGTGGTCTCCAGAAGTTTTATCATAAATAATTATTTGCAAAATATATATATATATTTGAGCCTATGTCTCTACCATATGCATGTTTAGTTACATATATGTAAGTTACATATATGTGCTACCATGTTCCTGCACCAACATATTAGATATAGACTTAAAACACATGCAAAGGGAGAAATGTTAAAAGATGAAAATGAAGTCATTGAAAAATGTTTAAATTGTGTTCACTGATAATAAAAAACTTTTTTGCTTTTCCCCCAAAATTATTAATAATGAAAACAGTATGATTTGAATGTCCCATGGTCTTGGATTTAATGCTCCATGTTATGGCCATCCCTAATTCTACCTCACAGTGCAGTTTATTTCGATTCTTGATTTAATGGCTGTCATGTCTGGGAAAGGTAACTCACATAGATCCAAATGTAAGAAGGATGCTTTTTTAAAATTTTGCCTGTTGAACATTGTACTCACTTTTTAGTATCATTTCACAAATTGTGCAAATGGCTTTCTTGCGCTAGGAAATAGCCATTTTTACTCATGTCAAATGAGTAAATCTTTTTAAAGATTTTATTTATTTGTTTGACACACACAGAGAGAGAGTGAGAGAGGGCACACACAAGCAGGGGGAGAAGCAGAGGGAGAGAGATGCAACTCGTCTAGCCAGACCCCTGCCTTAGCCCAGGGACCACCACATGGCACCACTTGCCGGATATACTGCCCCTAGGATATCTGCTTGTTACTACTACAGGTCCAGCCCTTCTGAGATTATAGCCTTCCAGGTGGAGGAGAGAGGGGCCTTGTTCTGGTGTAGGAAACAGGCCTACTAGCTGCAGAATTCAGAGATGTTGTTTGGGAGAAAGCAGCTCTGATCACAACCAGCCACATTGAAATGTCCATCTGGAAACTTATTTCTAAACACCTATTTTAAAAAATTCCTCTTCTGGGGCCATCGAGGTAGTTCGTTCAGTTAAGCATCCCACTTTGGGTTTCTGTTCAGGTCATGATCTCAGGGCAGTGGGACCAAGCCTGAAGTCTCATGTGGGGCTCATACTCAGTGTGGACTCTGCTTGGGATTCTCTCCCCTTCCCTGTTCCTCCCATTCTTCCCCTCTCCCTGCTCATGTGCCCTCTCTTTCACCCTCTCTAAAATAATTTTTTAAAAACTCTTTAAGACAAATTCTTCTTCCATTGTACATATTTAAAAATTTTTAAATTTGTATATTGTATATATATCTTCTATCCCTTAAAGGGATAGAGTAGATGGATTTTTTCAGAATATCTGCCCTGTGCATCCTATAGAAAACATTTGTCATCACAGTGAGTCTCACCAAATTTTAAGAAAAAAAAATTGCATAGGTGATCTTTAAGTGTTATACCAGGAGGCAACTGTTAGTGCCTAAGATTTTCATGGCTACCTCCCTCCTTTTTACTTAGTATAACAGAAATACTACTATATAAAGATGATTTTCTAAAAGTAACCACACTGCTGATAGCCTGTGGCCTGTACATTCTAAGACATCTGAATACATGGACATCAGAGAGGTGAGGGAGCCCTTGCCAGCCTGCCCATGGTGCAAATCCTACTCTTTCCTCCTCATTCCTCCACGGTCCACAGGCACCAAGGAAGGGCACTAGTGTTCCATATGTTAAATATTAGTAATAGCCTAAAAAAAATAAATAAAAATTGAAGTCCTATCCTTGTCTCTGAACTTTCAGGACTTTTCTGTCAACATATGTGGTGCATGTACAGAAACCAAAACTCAAACCTGACACTGTTATTCTCTGCTTCAAACTTCTCAATTGTCTCGCATTGCTCTGAGAATAAATTCAAGATCTTTGAATTAACTTGACTTCCGTGGTCATGCACAATTTGAGCCCTGCCTGCCTCTCAAGCCTCATCTTGTGGATTCATTAGAATCAAGCCACATGGGCCTTCTTTCAGTTCTCTGATTACACCAAGCTCTTTTTCACATGTATCCCTTGCCTCCTGCCCCCTTCTCTCCCTGCCCTCCCCTCCCCATGTGCTCTGCCCTGGCCTTGAGCAGTCTTCTCCAGGCTCATCACCTTGGTGACTACAGAGATCATTCTGATTTCGGATCAAATGTCACATCTCTCCAGACATCCATCTGACCCCACCAATCTAATATTCTTCCTCCTATATGCTGTATGACATTCTTTACTTTGGCTTAACTGCACATAATCATGATTTGTAATTATGTATTTACTTATGAAATTATCTGTCTGTCTCATCCAGGAAGCACTAAAAGGGCAATAACTTTTCTCCTAACACATTCTAGCAGGTCTTTGCATCATGACTCTCAATGTCTGAAATTTACAGCATTCTCCCATAATACTCTCTACCATCCTCTTGTCTTTTATCTGCCAGCCTCCTTGTGACACCCCCAAATTCCTCTGGCTTCTGGGACACTTATTTGACAAGCTCTATTAAGTGCCTACAAGGTACCTGTACTGGACTAGGTGGTTGAGATAAAACAATACACAAAATACTGTTTGGAACAGTCCAAAACATAGGAGTGGTCTTTCACTTGTATTAGCATCAATGTTGAATTTATTTCATATAGCAGGAGTTCACAACCTTTTCTGGGTCACATACCCTTTGAGAGTTTGTGAAGAGCTCTGATCCCCTTCCCCACTAAAAAAATGCACAAATTCTCCTAGTGTATAATACAGTTGCAAGAGTTACACATAGTCTGTGAAGCTCATGGTTGGGTAACACATCCTAAATCAATCATGTTAAAGAATACCAAAATATTTACTTACTCTTTGCAAAACTGTGGAATAAAGAGGAATAGGTGAAGTGGAGAATAAGGAAGTGAGCTACAACTTGTGTCTCCGAAGGAGGTGAATGGAGTGGGTGGGAGGAAAAAACCATGCCACGTGTCACTTTGATGTCTCCCTAGTTTTGCTTCACCTAACTGCTTAAGGGCTGAGTTCTTAAGGAAGGAAAACAGAAGAGGAAAGGAAGCAAAAACCTTTTTTTAGAGAACAGGTCTTATGGTCATAAATGAACATAAAATGCCCTTTTGTTATAAGTAAGCTACTATTAAATCCAGGTTTCTTGAAAGAGTTTTGAAACGTCATCAGATGTTTTGATTTTAATTTTTTTAAAGATTTTTAAAATTTATTTGAGAGAGAGAGACAGATCAAGCAGAGGAGAGGGGCAGAGGGAGAGGGAAAGAGAGAAGGAAAAGCAAACTCCATACTGCTCCTGACTCAGGGCTGGATCCCATGACTGTGAGATCATGGCCTGAGCCAAAACCAAGAGTCAGAGGTTTAAACGGCTGAGCTGCCCAGGCACCGCTGCTTTGATTTTATTAAATATATAATGAATATATTTTGTGGAAAATGCTTATAAAGTTTCATCATCCCTTTATTCAGTTATTACTTTTGACTGGTATTTGTCACACAGCTAGATACTTTTAAGAAAAACAACAAACACACATGACCCCACCATCAGCCCCACCCCATCATAGAGTTTCCTCATTGTACTGACAAATATCTACCTACTGTAACCCAATCATGAGTATGTGAAATTTTATAAAAAATACATAAATTATTTTATATTGTTTTATGAATTTTAATATCTCTATCTTCACACTACAATAAAATGTTATGTAAGTTGGAGAGCTCCATAATAGAGATTGTTAAAGTAACTCCAATATCAGACCACTGGGGAGAATTTCAAGAATGTTCAGTGATATGCTGACAATATGTAACACCTATAAGAAAAACTAAGAAATTGGGTCTACTGTACAAGTGAATGTCTGATTTTGTAGCCCCACCTTATCGTTAAAGTAGTTAACATTATATATAATACTTTCACATTTTTACAAGAAAGGTATTTTAAAATCACGGTATTAATATTAGTTTTGTTATTTTCCTTGACATTGTTTTATTAAAACTATTGTACTCAGTATTTGCACAATTATGTTAATATGTGTGGTATTAAGGAGTGGAGACATAGCTAACTAAAAAAAGTAGTTTAGATTAAAGAGGCCTTATAAATATTACATATGCTTTCCTGAAAACCAGAGAAAAACATCATGTACTATTCTGTCAAGATAATGTGACATTTAGTAATCCTTTTAGCTGTGTGTGTGTGTTTTTTTTTTAACCAGTGAGTAAAGAGAATATTTGAATTGTTCTTTTTAACAGTGCAGTTCAACAATGCAACACAATGTCAATACTTCGGAAAATGAATTAATAATAATTGTCAGGAATTATAGTCTAGGCAACCTCTGAAATTGGAATGCAAAGTAGGCTTCACATTATTTTTATACATTTCACCAGAGGAATGCTTTCAACCCAGCTACCTCAACTCAGCTTTTAGTATTTAATTTGCCTCAAGTCACTAAGGTATATAAGCATTTGAGCACTGAGAAAAATTAACACCCCACTATCAAAGGGACAGAAAAATGCATTGGACAAAGACAAGAAAAACCTCTTTAGTTTTATTCCTGGTAAAGAAAATTACATAATGGCCATTAAATCCTAAATGGTCAGCTTTATTTTAGATCCTTTTGAAGACATTCCTTAGAGCGGTGCCTGGGTGGCTCAGTCGGTTAAGCGTCCAACTGTTGATTTCAGTTCAGGGTTGTGAAATTGAGCTCCAAGGGCTCTAGGCTCAGTGTAGAGTCTGCTTGGGATTGTCTCTCTGCTCCTCCCCTCATCGTGCTCTCCTCTCTCTCTCTCTCCTTTTCAAAAAAATATCTTTAAAAAAAATAGGCCCTTACAGAGAAGATTCTCTATCCATGTTATTTTGCCTATGTCAAAAACAATACAATGGAATATTACTCAGCCATAAAAAAGAATGAAATCTTGCCATTTGCAACAACATGGATGGATCTAGAGAGTATAATGCTAAATGAAATAAGTCAAAGAAAGACAAATACCATATGATTTCACTCATATGTGGAATTTAAGAAACAAAACAGATAAGCAAGGGGGGAAAAAGAGAGGGGCAAACCAAGAAACAGACTTTCAACCATAGAGAACAAAGTCATGGTTACCAGAGGGGAGGTGGGTGAACAGATTGGTGAAACAGGTGATGGGGATTAAGGAGGGCACTTGCTGTGATGAGCACCAGCTGTTAAATGTAAGTGATGAATCGCTATATTGTACACCTGAAACTAATACTACACTCACTGTATGCTAACTGGAGTTTAAGTAAGAACTTTAAAATAAAACAACAGTTAGATCTGCACATAAAAAATGTTTTTTAAAAGAAAAGTGGAAAAAAATAAAAAAGAAAAGAAAAGTTGAAACTCTTCCAAGTATTATCCAGTACTTGAGTTGGCTTTTGTTAATTGGAAAAAAACTTAGAAAAAAATCTTAAAGTTTCAGATAGAAATTCCTGTCTAGTTATGACTCTATGAAAGGGACTGGCTTACCAATAGTGAGTGATTATTATTCATAGTTAAGTGAGTATACATGAGAAGAAAAAACCAATTAGTATAGAAAAATAGAGATAAGGTAGGGTAAGGTCTATAGGGAGACTAACTGGCAGAAATTGTAGGATTGCAAAACATGGCAGTGTACATGATCTGAAGGGAGTTATTCAAGGGAGATGACTGGTGGAGAGATTTGAGGGAAAGAAAATTTGAATGGCTACTTTACCACAAAGGACTAATGGAGTCACTGTTGCCAGATTTCTAAATTATACCACAAATTTCCACTCTAAAGTATCTACCTACAAATAATTAGAAAAAATGTTACCGAGCTATTTGGTCTTTGGAACTGGACAATTTTGAATATTAGTGAATTTTTATTACTACTCATCTATTAATGATCTGAAAACCAAATCTCTATAAAGAGAGTTGTAGAATTTTAAAGCTCGTGGGTAGGTAGGGAAGTGGGGTAGGTAGGGAAGTAGGGAAGTTTTGATTCTAGGCGAAAAGCTGAAGCAGAGTATGCTAGGTTTTCCGATTTAATGGAAATGTATAGAAGGGCTAGGGACTTGTTTGGTTAAAGTGATATACAGAGGTAAAGTAAATAAATAATTCAGGTTAGACTTATTCTAAATTTGAGGAATGTCACAAGTTAATTTGATAAATTAAGCAGCATATTAAAATGAAAAAGTATTTAACCTCTTGGTGATTGTTGAATTTTATAAAAAACAATTTATGCAACAGCCCTTGCATTTTAGTTAATAATCAACAACAATTTTTTAGGTAACTCTAGCTGGTGGGGAGACAGTGACTTTTGCCATATTCAGAGGACATATAGATGTATGCACCCTGGAATCTTTTCTCTATCAAAAATCATGATTCCTGTTACAGAAGCATAGCTCAGAAAGAGATCAGAAGGGAAATGAAAGTATAAGGAATTACTTCTCCCCATAAATCAGCTTTGCTCTTCCAGAAAAAAAAAAATATGTGGCTGGAATTTTGCAGAGTTGCTTGAAGGAAAATAACCTTACCAGTGCAGTTGATAAAGACCAAACCTTTTAAAGACCTGCAATTAGGGGCACCTGGCTGTCTCAGTCAGGTAAGTGTCTGCCTTTGGCTTAGGTTATGGTCACAGGGTCCTGGGATCCAGCCCGGCGTTGGGCATCCTGTTCAGCCAGGAGTCTGCTTCTCCCTCTACCTTTCCCCCTGCTTGTGCTCTCTCTCCCTCTCAAATACATAAATAAAATCTTTGAAAAATAAAAGACCTGCAATTACAAAAAAAATTGTTTTTCAAACTGAGAACACTGAAAATTCTCTTTAGGCCCTTATACTTTCTACTACTAGGAAATGACTACTCTGGTGAAGATTGGCCTGGAGTAGAGACAGGAAGCTTTCCGAAGTGAAATCATTAACAAATATGAAAGTCATCACACCCAAATGTATATAGTAAAGTATAATGAATTATACTTCAGTAAACAAGGTAAAGATTCAGAAATAATGACTCAAACAGTCTCATTCTTTTTTTTAGAATTTTTTTGAAATTTCTTTATTGAGGTATAATTGGCATACAATATAACATTGCTGTTATGTGTACTAAATAATGATTCAATATTTATATATATTGCAAAATATACAGGTCTAGTTGATATCCGTTACCATACCTAGTCACAGAATTTTATCTTAGGAGAACTTTTAAGATTACTCTCTTAGCAACTTTCAAATATGCATTACAGTGTTACTAATCATAGTTGTCATGGTGTACATTACATCCCCACGACTTATGTATAACTGAAAGTTTGTACCTTTTAACTCCTTTCACCCATTTTGCCCACTCCCCCCACACTCCTTGCCTCCAGCAACCATCAGTCTCTTCTCTGTACCTGTGAACTTGCGTTTTGTGTGTGTATTTTAAGATTCCACATGTGAGATCATATGATCATATGATATTTGCCTTTCTCTCTCTGACTTATTTCATTTAGTGTAATGCCCTTAAGTTCCGCCCATGTTGTTGCAAATGGCAAGATTTCATTTTTTATGGCTGAATAATAATACTTCAGTGTATGTGTGTATCACAGTTTCTCTATCCATTCATCCATTGACAAGATACTTAGGTTATTTCCATGTTCTGGTTGTCATAAATAATGCTGCAGTGAACATGGGAGTACATATATCTTTTTGAGTAAGTGGTTTCATTTTCTTTGGATAAATACTGAGAAGTGGAATTGCTACATCATATGCTAGTTCTATTTTTCACTTTTTGTGGAACCCCCATACTGTTTTCCATGGTGGTTGCAGCAATTTACATTCCCACCAAAAGTGCAAAAAGATTCCCTTTTCTTCACATCCTTGCCAACACCTGTTATTTCTTATCTTCTGGATACTCGTGGTTCTAACAGTTGTGATGTGGTATGTAATTTTGGTTTTGAATTGCATTTTCCCTGTAAGGAATGATGTTGAACACCTCATTTACATGTTGGCCTTCTGTATGTCTTCTTTGGAAAAGTGTCTATTCAGGGGCACCTAGGTGGCTCAGTCAGTTAAGCGTTTGACTCTTGATTTTAGCTCAGGTCATGATCTCAAGGTTGTGAGATTGAACCCCACATTAGCTCCCTTGCTCGTGGGAAATCTGCTTGAGATTCTCTCTCCTGCTTTCTCTCTGCCCCTTCCTCCCCCACGTGCTCTCTCTCTCCCTCTCTAAAATAAATAAATAAATCTTTTTTTAAAAAAAGAAAAATGTCTATTCAGATACTCTGCCTATTATTTTAATCAGATTATTTGTTTTTTTGCTACTGAGTTGCATGAGTTCTTTATGTATTTTGGATATCAATCTCTTATCAGATAATAGGATTGGCAAATATTTTCTCCCATTCTGTAGGCTGGCTTTTCATCTTATTCTGTCATTTTTTATTTCTTTGTTACATTAAAGATTCCTTCAAGGTGTTGTTGGTTTTTTTTCACTTTGCTATATGGATAAGAAAAACTCCCAATGGCAATTGCAGTCCAATTTTGATGCATGTGTCAAGCAAATAGAAAGCTTTCCAGAGAGAACTCTGCCCTCACAAGCTTTAATCAGGGCTGAGTGTGCTGGACACTGAATCTGTACAGGTAGTACTATAACATCAGTAAGGGGGGGATTTAAAAGGAAAAATTTCTGCAATTCAAGAACATTAGCACTAAGCCCAGGGCCTGATCTATAATAGATATTCAATACAGTTTCCATTTTTACATACTATTATTTTATTACCCTTGCCTATATACATTCATTATTTTACACAGTTGTAATCAAAATAAAGATATAATTTTATTTTCTTTATCACTTTATTTAACACATCATAGTAGGAGAAAATAGTTTCTATACCTGAGGATTCTCATAAACACTGACTTTTTAAATGACCTTTATTAATCTCAATATTATGCTATTAAATATATGGTTCAGGGACACTGGGAAGGCTCAGTCGGAAGAGCATGTAACTCTTGATCTTAAGGTCATGAGTTGGAGCCCCATGCTGGGTGTCAAGATTACTTAATTTTAAAACTTTAAAAATATGGTTCAGAGAATATCTTCATGCATATTTTTTCCTTTGGTGAAAATTCTTGCCCAGAATAAATTTCTATGAATTAATTGGCTTTTGTCAAAGGCTCTGAACATTTCAGTGATTAGTAAAATTGAGTTATAAAATTGCTTTCTCTTCAGGGTGTACCAATACACACTGATACTGAACTTATGCAAATAGCTTTATATGAGAGTATCTGAGACTGTTTGTATACAGGCAGAGAGCTGTGTCAGTCAACAGTCACAGATTTCTCACCAGTCATCAGTTAGAAAGTATGCAGGCATCTAGTTGGTTCAAATTACCATGTTGGGGTACTTTTATGAGAAGAAATAAATAGGATGGATAGTCTCTGTCATTAAATTTACCACCTTGGCTGGGGAAACTAAACTTTATTCAGTCACTCTATTCAAAGCATTGTCCCCGATGCTGCAGTATGGAGTTAGTGGAAGGAAAGAGTGAGCATGATAAGAAGTTGGCCAGTAATCTTTACCCTCAAATCTGCCATGTTGTTGGTTGATTAGAGTCAGTGGGGTTGATAAATACTCCTTACAGTTACAAATGAGCTTCCTACAAACTTCATAAATTGCAAGTTTCTATATTAGTGAACTTCTATCTTTCTTAGGCCATCTTATCAACCTTGTGTGATTTAGGAAAATTGCCCTAAAAGAGTTGAAATATGGCAAGTAATTGGTTTTACATTGTGTTGCTACTATTCCAAGGAGGCCTTCTTGGTATTGTTTGAGATGCTTTGGAGAACCTGAACTATAGAGCTTGGAACCACTACCAAGGAGACAAATACTGGACCTCTGTAATCATGAAACTTTGCTACCTTGGAAAGCTATTAGATGTTTAGTAAGTGTTCATAGTTGCTAACAAAGGTATTGGTGATTATTTTAAAGCAAAAGCATTAACCCTTCTTTAACTTTAAAGGTTACATTCCATAAGGATGGTGAAGCCTAGATTCTGGGGTGGCCTAGTCAGGTTTTTTTCATGCAAAATGGTGAGAATGATGACAAAGGTTGGGGGGCTGGCAGGGAGAAGGCAATCTGCTTTAAATGATCCTTACAATGGACATGATTTTCTTCACATTGAGGATGAGACATTAGTAGCATCACAGACTTTTTAGAATGATCAGGAGATTTTACAAAGACTAAACTTAAAATTTGAGGAAACATACTTTGAATTTCTACTATAAATAGACCCAGTTGCCTCTCTCTCCTGAAAGGGACAGGATCCTCCCCTCAGAGTTAACCAAGAGGCACACTCTTCTTATTGGAAAATGTTTCCAAAACATGATTGATTTGTCTGCCATTCATTCATTTGTCCAGCAAATACTGAATCCCAACTATGGACACTCTTCTAAGTTCTGGGAAAGCTGAATAGGATATAGCAGACTTATCCTGTCTATCTTGCCATGAAGCCAGGAGAGTAATTAAACTAGTAGTTGTAATGCATTGTGATGACAATAATGCTAAGAAAGCACGGACTGCTGTAATGACCCTGATGTAGTCTGGGGGCCAGGGAATGGCTTCATGAAGAGGTCTAGTTTAGGATGGGTAGGACATGCAGTAGGCACTAGAGAAGGAGTGGAGAACAGTATTCCAAACAGAGCAAATAATGAACAATGAGTGAATAAAGGCAAAAAAAAAAAAAATGAGTGGGATGTTCAGGAAAATAAATGTGGTTTTTGTTTTCATTTTTTTATTATTGTTTTTTTAGACTTTGGAAGAATCATGGTTAGAACTGAGGCTGAAATAGGTAGACCCCCGAACATATGAGCCACTTTAAAGAGTTTGGACTTTATCCAAAATGAAACAGGAATCAATTGAATGGTTTTATGCAAGGGAAAGTGCCCGATCGATATGTGTTTATTAAAGGGCACTCTGGCTACTGGGTGGATAATGCATTGGGATGGAGGTGGACTTAAGTCAAGACTAGTTAGGAGGCTGCTGAAATAATAATTCAGGACAAGACCACAGTTTTGACAATGGGAATGGAGAGGAGTGAAAGGAATTGAGAGAAAAGAAGATGTAAATTAGCAAGGCTCAGGGCTGATTTGATCAAAGATTGAATGAGAGGAAGAACAGAGGATGATATAGAAGTTCAGCTCAGGAACCGTAGTGGTTAATGGTGCTGTTCACTGTGATAAGAAATTAGGTAATAACAGGTTTGAGGAGTTAAATGATTTCATTTGGAGATAAGCTAGGTTTGAGATGCCTGGAAGTCATCTAAAATGAAGGTGTTCACCAAGCAGCCAGTTTATACAGATACAGAATTCAGTAGGGAGATTAGACCTAGAAATATGGATTTGGAGGTATTCAGCAAGTAGGTGGTAATTGAAACCATTGGAAGGATTTGGTCATCCAGAGAAAATGAGAATAATAGAACCCTGTGGAAAAGAGCTAGACAAGGAAAGGGTTAAGAGAAAGTGAGCCCCCAAGATGACTGAGAAGAATTAGTCTGAGTGGCAAAGCAACACCTTGAGAGGGTGCTGAGTTGGATAGTACCAAGGATTGATTGGGAGGGAGGGAGAAGCCAACAAAACTCTTTGCAGCTTGTGAAGGTCAAGCATCCCAGGGACAGAGAATGGTCCACTGAATTTAGTGACAAGGATGAGAGTGTTTCCCTGCGAGTTTAGGGGGTGAGTGACTTTAGCACTCCCATTTTCTTCCTTTCCTTAGCAATCAGATCACATGGCCTATGGGCACTGTGTAAAAGTCAAGAATTCATGGAACTGGGGGGAAGACCTCTTCTCTGAGTCAAGTGTATGAGCTGCAGGAACAGTGATTGTGATCCTTTAGGAGCTATTTTTGCTCATTTTCAACCCTCCACTTTGTTACTAAGTGGTATAGATTGCTTAGTCTTAGGGAGATAAGATATTTGATTAAGTTATTGAAATATTTCTCTTTTTAAAATAAAAGTCCAATGAAGCAAAAATGTTTTAGTGCATAAGGATTAGCTATAATTCTCCAGAACTCCACAAGCATTAACATTTCAATCAAGGAAAGTTTTGCTTATATAAATGTGACATTCTAATTTCATTGAAAACAAAAAAGCACCTTCAGAGTTTGAATATACAATTTTATCCTCATTAACAGAAGGGGATCTCCACTTTAGGACACTGTTATTTGATCAATAATGAATATATTGTTATGGACAATGGTCAAGATTTTTTTTAAAGGACCAGGAATAAGTCATTCTTTATTTTGATAGCCTTGCTTTGGTTTTTGAGGGACTCTCTTTTGTTTTTCTCTTGTTTTTCCTCCCTTATTTTCAAGCTTTGAGTTTTGAGTGGCGACATTCCTTAAATCCAGTATCATGAAGAATAGTAGAAAGATCAGGGCACAATAGACAGGGAACAGATACCACTGTTGGTTTAGATAAGCAGCCCTAGTGCAGATATTGGAAAAACTTTGATTCTCCCAGTACTTTTAGGAAATTATGGCAGTCTGCATCCTAATATAACCTGCTATAGGATGGATTTCCATACAATGTGAATTTGCCTTGTGCATCTCCAAAAGATGTTTAGTCCTTAGAATCAATAAGATTTTACTGGCAAGGCAAAATAATAGGGTAGAGTTTGACCTCCAAATTTGAATTCTGGTTTCAACACATATTTACTGTGTGTCTTAAGTTTTTTAACCTCTCTAGCCTCAGTGAAATGGGGGAAATAATAGAGTCATCCTCTTCGAGTTGGTTAAATAAGTTAAAACATTTTTAAAAAGAGCAACACCTAGCATAGTAGACACAATATATGTTACATGCAGAATTTTACACAGTCCCATGACAGACCTATGTTAATAATGAGAGTGCTTTTTATTATGAGTAAATGTTTATTGAGCTCTACATTGAATGCATCATTATATTTAAAAATATTATTCCAGTTCTAATAATGAGTAGAAGGTAAACATAAACACTCTCTTGCTTTGGCCTTCCTTTGATGAAATAAATCACCCAGTGTATCTGACCAGGAAGACTGTTCAACTGTATCTTTTTTTTTCTTTTTAAGATTTTATTTATTTGAGAGAAAGAGCACCCATGCCCACGAATGTGGTGAAGGGGCAGAGGGATAAGCAGGCTCCCTGCTGAGCCAGGAGCCTGAGGCAGGGATTGATCCCAGGACCCTGAGATCATAACCCAAGCCAAAAGCAGACACTTAAGCAACTGAGCCACCCAGGTGCCCCTGTTCAGCTCTATCTTTTATGTATGCCTTCAACATGCCCAAAGCACTTCATGACTTTAAAGATCCATGTAACTCAAGAGCTAAGTAATCCACTGCATTCCTGCAAAGAGACCTTAGACCATGGTGCCACTGGATGCTAGAACCTGTGAGTTATATTCCAGAGGGAAATGTCCCATTTTTTTCAGTTCTGTATCACTTAGTCTATATCTGGTATTCTCCTTTAAGCTCTCAAAGTACCCTTGGCAAGCTCTATTATCACCAGTGTCATTGTCATAATTAGTCATGGTGTGATCCTTTATATTTTAAGAATACACACACACACACACACACACACACACACACACACCACTTGTTCTCTTGTGAAATGGATTATTATTCTTGTTTTATAGAAAAGGAATCTGAAGCTCAAAAAAGGTAATATTGCAGGATGCCTGGGTGGCTCAGAGGTTGAGCATCTGCTTCAGCCCAGGGCCTGATCATGGAGACCCGGGATCGAGTCCTGCATCAGGTTCCCCGCAGGGAGCCTGCTTCTCCCTCTGCCTATGTCTCTGCCTCTATCTCTGCCTCCCTCTCTGTCTCTCATGAATAAATAAATAAATCTTTAAAAAAAGTAATATTGCTTGCCAGTGGACACACAGAACGGGAGTGATAGAGCTGGAACTGGAGGCTGTCATCCCCCTTCCCCTGTTTTTATCAGCTGATATAAAATTATGAGGTAGGATAATGGACACTAATCAGGAAAAAATGACTAAAATTGGTTAAGGGGGAGGAAAGCCCTTTGCAAAGCAATGTTTAATATAAGGCTGTTTTTGTAAAAATATTAATGATAATCAAAGTGGAGGAGGAAGAAAGTATGGTTAGTATGTGGAAAAGGTGTGTCCTGTAAGGGTGCCTCTTCTACCCCCGGGGAAGTGGTGGCCAGGACAGGCTGAGTAACTTCACTGATTCCACAGACATTCATTCAGAAACTATTTGTTGGACTTACCCTCTGAATGGGCCTCCAAGTGGGCTTGCCAGTTCCCATTCCTTTGCTTTCCCTGAAAGCAGAAACAGATACTCTCCTGCTTATTTGGTAAACAGAGAGTTCCCAACTAACCAGTGTGGGGCTGGATACAAAGTTCTTGCACACACCACTTCCACTCTCTCAGACCTGTGTTTGCACTCCGAGCGAACGGCCTGGCTACCAGAACCAAGTAGGTCACCTGGGTTCACAGTCCAGGCTCCTGGACTGTAGGCTTGCTGCTCCTGCTGGTCTCACTGCCTTCACTGCATTCCAATACCTCTCAAAATTACAGAGGAAAAAAAAAATAACTCCAGACATTTGAACGAGTTAGATATTGCCATTTCACAGCTGCAGAACTTTCGATGGTAGGATCCTTGTACAAAAATAAATAGATAGATGATAGATAGAAGATAGATAGATAGATAGATAGATAGATGATAGATAGATGATAGATAGATAGATAGATGATAGATAGATGTTGTCATTTTACAGCTGCAGAAGTTTCGATGGCAGGATCAGTGCACAAAAATAAATGATAGATGATAGATAGATAGATAGATAGATAGATAGATAGATAGATAGATATTGCCATTTTAAAGCTACAGAAGTTTCGATGGCAGGATCATGTACAAAAATAAATAGATGATAGATAGATAGATAGATAGATAGATAGATAGATAGATAGATGATAGATAGATAGATAGATAATAGATAGATAGATGATAGATATTGCCATTTTACAGCTACAGAAGTTTCGATGGCAGGATCGTGCACAAAAATAAATAGATGATAGATAGATAGATAGATGATAGATAGATAGATAAAAACAAATAAAACCAACACCCAAGCACATGTGGTATCTCTGCTGCAGTCTGGGTTAGAGAGATTGAAGTTCACAGATTCATTTCGGGAGCCTTAGCTGCAGAAATGGGGTGGGGGAGGGGGTGCGGCCCCAGCACCACGTGCCTGAGCACAGCAGCTCCCGGGCCTCCCGTATCTCAAAGGCTCCGGTCTTGCCTCGTTGGGTCGGGCCAGTGAGGTGGTTCGAAGACCAAGCACACAAATGCTGACTGTCTGTTGGTGTCCCTTTGTGTTTCCTCCGCGTGGCGCTCCAGGTGGGGGAGTTCCGAGCCCACGCGGCGGAGTGGACGGCCAACGTCACGGCCGAGTTCAAGGAGACCCGGAGGCGCCTGAGCGTGGAGATCTACGACAAGTTCCAGCGGGCCACCTCCATCAAGCGGAAGCTGTCCGCCGAGCTCGCAGGCAGCCACAACCAAGAGCTGACCCCCTGCCGGAGGACCCTGTCGGTGAACCACCTCGCCACCGAGAGGGACGTGCTGCCTCCCTTGCTGAAAACGGACAGCATCTATTTGAACGGATTGACGCCACACTGTGCGGGCGAGGAGATTGCTGTTATCGAGAACATTAAATAACCCTCTCTTTGAAGAACCTTAGGCCTAGCCGTAGGTGAGGACCTCTGTATGCTCTTTATGACTGTTGCTGGTAGCGTTTTTTAAAAAAAAAAAATTGTGCATGAGCTCCAAAGGGGGAACAGAATATAGATAACACCCGTCATGGCCATGTGCCATCTGGCGAATTTGGAATTCTGAGCCAGCACATCTTTCTGATGATGCTTGTGGAGCGGTCCACTCTCTTTGACAAGTGGAACAACACAAGCAATGTCTGATGCCTTTTTGTGCCCAGACTGTTTTCCTCCCTCTTTTCATAATGTGCCATAAGGCCTCAGAATGAATTATAAGTGTCTCTGGTAGTAATGTAGCTTCGAGGGATCAGTCCTTAACTTTTCAGGGTCTACCTAACTGAGCCTAGATACGGACCATTTATGGATGACAACGTTTCTTTTTGTAAATGGCAAGAGATTCTTATGCAGCCTTTTACCTAAGAAATTTTCTGTCAGTGCCTTATCTTACGAAGAAACGGAACCTCTCTAGCTAATGTGTGGTTTCTCCTCCCCTGCCCCACCCCTAGGCTCACCTCTGCAGCCCTTTATCCCACCACTCCCGTTTGAATACCATCCCTTGCTGGAAACAGCGTGTAAACTGACTGAAGTGATGATGCCCGAAGAAGGAATAGATGCCAAATTAGATGGACATTGAAGCAACACTCAGAAATTCTAGCATTAAAGGCACTGCAAAGAAATGAGGTGTGCAGATGGTCCCTCTGAGTATTTATTTGACTCAGGTACCAGTGGTACATACACACAGCGTAATGGTTTCCAGCCTGGTAAAATTGGCTGCTCCAAACAGTCCCTTCTTTCCTGGCAGTATTTGGAATTTATCATTTTTTAAGAACTACACATTTTGAAAGTGGAAGCAGAAGAAAAAATAACATATGTGCATATGTTATTTTTATATATAATATTATATATATTATATATATAATCTGACAAAAGAAAGCTGTTAAACATGGATCTTTTGGAGGCGATTTAAGACAATTGCTGTGAATTGCCCTTCTGAGGAATAGAAGATAGCATGATACTGTGTTAATGACCATTTGCTAATAAACGTTATACTGCCAGCACCTATTTGCTTTTTTTGATGGGAAGGCTTATCTGATTTTCTCTCCCCAGGTGACTTTTGCCAGACAGGAAGGTGATGCTGTAGTCAGAGTTGGGTACAGCCTTGCCTTGTGTGGGTGTCCCTCTGGAGCTGTGACTGAGCATGAGAGCAGTTGAAAGTGGGATCATTGTGATATTGCACATGGAAAAAATACAGATTGCAGGCATAATTCGTCTTTTGACATTAGAGAAAAAGCTGTTCTAGCACAATTTAAATCTTGAGAGTTTTTTTTTTTTTTTTTTAGATAGAAAAGGCTGATAACCCTTTTTAGTTGAATTTTATATCCTGTAACTCTTTGGATGTTTCCAAGATTCAGAAGAAATTCATTAAAGGCACCTAGTAGATTGCTACTCTTTTATTTTCATACTTAGATCTGCTGTACATTGTATATATAATTTTTCAAATGCAGAAAGATGACTTCCCCAAATACAATTGCAAAGCATTTCTTTTATTCTGGGAACAAGGGTGGTGGAAATATCTGAATAAGAGGCATTCCAATTAGGATCTTAAAAAATAACCGAGGATCTTAAAACAAACATCTAAATAGATGCTTATTTTCCGAAATTTACATTTAACCTAGATGTGTAAATATTCATTTAACTTGTTGAAGGTACTTTTATAAACTTAAAAAATTCTAACCAAAATTTTAGAAAGTCAGGCTCTTTTAGAGAGAAAGCTACACCCATTTCTTCAATAACTGTTCTGAAAGTCCATATGGTGGAATGCACCATGTATAAACTGTGAATTGTATTGACAAATAAAGTTTGTAATTAAAGTCAGCATTTTTCTGAGTCTCCTGCTTGCTGCTGAGAATGTAGATGGGATTCTAGTGGAGTGGAACTCCAGGATATTGCTTTTCATGCTGAGTTTTCTGTGGCTCCTTCGTTCACAATATTCAAGAAATATTTTTGATGCAGTCTTACTACCCTTGTTAAATATGTGCAGAATGTTCTTCCTCGTGACTGTTAACCAAGAGTAAATATCCAGAAAACTGCCTTTTGAAATAGGATATTTTAAATGGCATGTAAATTCAAGATTGTTTCTATTAAATTATGACATGTTAATATCTTATTTTATCATTGTTAGACCTTGTCTCGACACTGAAGTAATCTAAATGCCAAGCACAGGCACCTGAATATTTTTTGCAAGGGAAAAAAACAATCAAACATCCTGGTAGTTGCTGAATCTAGTCTTCTGGACCTCATATCCCCAAATATTTGAACAACATACCTTATCTGTATCTTGCATAAATTTATTGATTGATCCCCAAACACCTTCATTCTCAGTAAATATCCTAAAACTGGTTCCCGACATTATCCTCAAAATTGGGGAAGATCTAAGAAAAACTGTATTCTAGCAGTTTTATTTCCTCAAGCTTTAATGTATTTACCTACTGTGGAGAGAACATGGAGACAGATTTTGACATAGTCTAGAATTTTCTAGAGAATTTCTTTTTTCACTGGACCAGTTTAAGAGTAAGTAGTTTTACCCTTAGGAATATCTGAAAGAAAAAATAATAAGTACTAGAACCAACAAGGAGCCCTTTGATATGAAATCTTAGACATGGATTCTAGACAAGAATTCCTCTATCTTACAGCTATCGAATGTAAAAGGATTATTTTGGAGTTCTTTCCACTTCTTATACAAATCCATATATTTTGCTCTCTAGTTAATGTCACCTATCCTTTTTTCAATAATATTTCACATTCATAATAGAGGAAGAAGTGAAACTGCTAAAGCCAAGATGGAGTTGAATCACTTGTGTCTTACCCGTCAAAAAAGTGGGAGCAGTGTGTGTGTAGGACTTTGTTTTTCAAATTCTAAGGAACGCATGACATAAAACAAAGACTAAATACCACCTCACGTTGTATAAAAAAATCTGTATAATTATTTGATTCTTAAGGCTAGAGTTTTAAGCAGACTAAGGGAAATTTTAGATGGAATACAAAAAAAAATTAGCCATTCTGAAGACTTGAGGTAGCTATTTATGCCTAGGAACTACAGACTTAGATCAACTTACATTTTTGTTTTCCTTTTTTAAAAAAAAATGTTTGCTGTTCTAGTAAAATCATAACTTATTTGTGATTTGCATTCCTTATTACTAAAGTGCAAGTATAAATTTGCTTTTGTATAAAGTAAAGGATGTCTCTATTTGAATACTCATAATACCATTAAAATTAATATATGATTTTACTCCAGCATGAGTTTACTTAAATGTCCTTTTATAGTGAAACTTACTGGCCTTGCACATGCTCATATGTCAGTTTCAAGATGGAACCTGGTTTCTTTTAGTAGGGCCTTCTGAGGGTAACTCACTTATTGTGGTTTTCTTAATAAGGGGAAAGGTTCCTAAGCTCCCTGTGCTTCCTTCATCCCACCCTACCACAAAGGTTTATCCAGCTTTTGTTTCACACATGACACTTCCCCACCCAGATCTCAACTATGCCTTCTCAAAAGACAGGGATTAGTTCCAAGGAGCAGGAGTTTTGATTCTGCTCTTTTATTTGACTCAACACCATTTGTTCACTAAACTTCAGTTTTTACAGTTTCTAATATTCATAAAACCATTGATTTTCCTAGTATTAGCATTATAAAACATTTTCACTATGTCATGTTTGTCTCAATTTTCAACTATTTTTTCTTTTTATCTGTAATTCCTTTCCAAAGTAGTCCTCGCTGCCTCATCTTTATTCTTTCTCTTTTGCACTCTTAGGCTTGGGTTTCTCTCTAAGCCCCAAACCATCTAGCCAGTTCCCATTGGCTATCTCCACTTCTCAAATGAATTTCAACATATCTAAGCCTCCTCTGATTTTTCCTCAGACCTGGCCTTCTTGGTGTCACCTTTTTCAACAAATGGCACCACCATCCATCTACCTGGCCGTTAGTCTTGATGTCCTTTCCCCTTCAACTCCACACCCACTTTTTTTTTAATTTCTTTTTATTGGTGTTCAATTTGCCAACATATAGAATAACACCCAGTGCTCATCCCATCAAGTGCCCCCCTCAGTGCCCATCACCCAGTCACCCCCACCTCCCCTTCCACCACCCCTAGTTTGTTTCCCAGAGTTAGGAGTCTCTCATGTTCTGTCTCCCTTTCTGATATTTCCCAATCATTTTTTCTCCTTCCCCCTTTATTCCCTTTCACTATTGTTTATATTCCCCAAATGGATGAGACCATATAATGTTTGTCCTTCTCTGATTGACTTATTTCACTCAGCATAATACCCTCCAGTTCCATCCACGTCAAAGCAAATGGTCCATACCCACTTTTCACCAAAGCCCTACTGACTTGAATCCTGAATATGAATTTGAATTTGTACACAGCCACTACCTTTATCCAAGCCATCACCATATATCTCCTCTTGTACTAACTGCTTTTGCATTATTCTCTGCTCCTGACATTGATGATAGAGTGATCTTTTTAACACAAATCTGATTGTGTTACTCTCCAATGTAAATCCACTAATTGTCTTTCACTTTTATGGAAAACCTGAACCCCTCACATGGCCTACAAGGCTTTCTTTTGGTCTACTTTATGCCATCATCTTCAGATTCATCTTGTATCACTCCCTACTTCTCTGTATCCCAGCCACTGGATTTTTTGATCACATCATGCCGTTGTTGTTCCCTTTGCATGGAATGCTTGTTCTCCTTTTACACGTCAACCTTTTTCACCTAATAAACTTTTACTCCTCTTTCAGAACCCAGTTCAAGTATCATTTCCTCTGATAAGTCTTCCCTGCCACCAATTCAGATACCTTTGTAATATACTGTATAAAATCCTATTCCTTCCCCTCAATTTATGATTAGATATTCATCATTATTCTTATTTATCTGTCTTTCCCACTAGAATTAATTTATTGCTATCTTATTTCCAGATCCTAGCCAAGTACATATATAGTAGGTGCTCCAAAAATTCATGGCGAACAAAAGCATAAAAACAAGGATTTAATTGTAAGAGTCTGATATACACTTGTGTATAAGTATCCCAAGTTTTCCCAGCTCCACAAACATTTGTCCTCTTCTACTGGGTTAGTAGTAAATAAGACATAGATAGTAGTTATTTATACTATTAACTTACAAGCTGGTAGTAGTTACTCATTGTGTAGAAAAAAAATCAAAGCCAATTCTTCAACCAGCAAGACTTTCAGTTTGTCATACATTTACTCCTTATAAGCAAAAGTTTCATTATTTTCATTTCCAATTTTGGCTCACAATAGATACCATTGAAACTTTTCAATTATAATTTTAATCTTGAAAATTTGTTTAGAAATTAATTGTAAAACATGTTTGCCAATACTAGTAAATGGATGCCTCTTATTAGTAGAAAGCTAAATCCACATTTATTTCTCCTTGCCAAATGAAATTTAGCTTTTTCATGCTTAAATTTATAAGCAGTCTGGGAAGAAATCCATTATTGGGCACATTTTGAACCATATCCAATAGAGAATATTAGTCACTTACATGGTATAATTGTAAAATTAACTAACAGAATAAACATTGGTTTTCATGTAGTTGATGCCTGACTTTTTTGCAGATGGCATTTTTTCTTAAACTATACAATTAATAGTAAGTAGCTCATAGATTATTTTTATCATATTATCTACTTTATTTTAAAATATCTTATATGTTAAATATTTTTGACATTAGACTGTATGTTTCCTGATTTTTATTAAAAACTTTTAAATGAACAGGATGCCTGGATGGCTCAGTGGTTGAGTGTCTGCCTTCAGCTCAGGGCGTGATCCTGGAGTTCCGGATTCCCACATCAGGCTCCCTGGCAGGGAGCCTGTTTCTCTCTCTGCCTAAGTCTCTGCCTCTCATGAATAAATAAGTAAAATCTTTAAAAAAAAATTAAATGAGCATCAGTGACAATGTCTGGTCCAGATTCAAGTTTTATCTTTGCCCAAGTATGTCAGAATTGGAAAGATAAAGCATCAAGATACTGGCATTAACCTAATTAACCCATCTTGTTTCTCAGTCAGGTACACAAATTCAGAGTTTACACATGCATTGAGAAAGTTTAATGTCACCAATGCCTAGATATATGCAAGTAGATTAGCCAAGTGTATGACTCTCTTCAATGATTATATTGTATGTACAAACAAAATATTACCCTGCTCATGGTTTACCAAGTCAACATTTTTCAAGAGCTTTTATTGTGCCAATTACTGGAAATACTAAGCCAAGTAAATGTCTGCTCTCTGGGAGATAGCAGTCCATGGGTCAGAGAGTGATGTACAGTACAGATAGAGGGAAGCCTCTCAGTGCTGAGGAGCCCTGATCAAAATGCTCTTGCCTTTTTATGGACTTGGGAGGCTGAAGCTAGAGAAGAGAGAAGGGCTAACAGAGGAGAGCTACAGGGTGGAGAAAGTTCTCCAATGAGGCCCCAGTAAGGAGGCCTCCAAATGGAGGTACCTGCTTCTGAGTCCTTGCCTGCTACTCCCTCTGGAAAATGACAGTGGGCTGGTTGTGGTTAGGGAAGCTTCCCCCATGCTGCCTGCCAAGCAAAGGCTTGAAACTACTCATGGTTGGGCCTGAAAGGTCACACACAGGATTTTAGCCTGGAGTCAGACTCTTCAGAAGGAACTGTGTTGCCAATCTGAGAATTTTGGATTTGGCACTGGAAAGACATTTCAAGCCTTAAAATAGGGAGTGATGTGAATCCATCTGTATTTCTAGAATGATCACTCTGGCGATGGTATGGGGTAGATGCTGAGTAGAAAGAGCTGGGATGCATGGCAAGAAGTCAAAGCAATCTGGGGTGATCCCTGAGGAAGGGATTCAGAGCTAAGCCATATGAGGAACACTGGGAGATGCTGGTGCACCCACCACCTTTACCTAGGATGAGGAACATGGGCCTATGGGAAAGCAGAAGATTTGACTGGGAAACTGATGTTTTGAATTTAGAGTATCTGTGGGGTCACCAAAGTAAAAACCCTCAGTGGGCAATTAGAATACTCAAATGCTCTTGGGTCAGGCATCCCAGGTAGAGAAATGAATTGTGGGGATCACTAACATGAGGAGTGCTGCATATTAATAGTGAGAAGCTACAGTACCATAGTCAATATCGTTAAGTAAAAGGCCCCTTCTAAATGTTAACCCAGTTTTGAATGATATATGTCAGTTAGGTATATTTCATTGCAAATCAGAAAACCCTCTCATATGAATTAGATAAGAAGGTCATTTAGAACATTTCCAACCTTAGAGTGTTTCCAATCTAAACATTAATCAAGCATTACATGGGTTGGTACTACAGTAATCACTCTACCTTTTCTTCGTGGTAAATAGTTTTCATCAACAAAGCATATATATGTTTGTACTTTATTTTAACCATGCCTACACAACTTTATTTGGTTCTAATTTTAACATATGTTCTCAGGATATCGTCTTTTCTTGAAAAGAAGTAAAACTAATACATGGATTAAAAGAGAAAAAATACAAATGAAAATAGACATGACCACTATAGCTGATCCTTTTGGTGCCTGAGCCAGATCCCCAGTTTACTGGGCTGGTTGCCTCATATCCCAGTGCTCTGAGTGTTAGATGCTGAGAGCTCACAGTTGCCACCTTTTCTGGAGAGCAACCTTGTGCAGATCAGAAACCACCACTGGGAGGTTACCCAGCACCAACCCCAC
The DNA here is from genome assembly GCF_053574225.1 of Canis aureus. Lineage (NCBI taxonomy): Eukaryota > Metazoa > Chordata > Mammalia > Carnivora > Canidae > Canis > Canis aureus. Next base: position 68,028,875 of record NC_135616.1, on the reverse strand, counting down.
CACAATGTGTACAACACACAGCCAATACTTGACATGCAGACATCCTTCCTTAGATGGGATAAGTCTATGCTGCTTATACCCCAGAGCTCCTTCTCTGTGGGACCACGTTGAGGCTAGACTTCAGCTGAGACCACATTCTTGCTTAGCACCTTCCCCTGCCTCTCCTGCTTCCCTCACTCCCTTTATCTTGAGTGCACATTCCTAAATATCACATGCACCTGCATCCCTGTCTCAGACTCTATTTTGATGACTGTATAAGTTATCTATTAGAATAGAAAGCCAGGTCCAGGGTAAGGAGAAATAAAACACAAAAATTTTAATACAGATGTGATGATTCTGGGCCACTTATATGGTTCCCAATGTCTAGGCAGCCAAGGTGAAAAGTGAAACACTTATTAATGACTTGGGTCTCATTGTCCATGATGAGAAATTATATCCGTGTCTTATGAAAACAAAGCCTTTCTAGGGCTGAGTTCTAAAAGCATAAGTTTTGTTTGGGGCTCCATATAGGTAACACAAAGAAATGCAGGAGAAACAGAACGCAATATCCCTACAAAAATGTTATAGTGGACTCCATGACTATTCTTTATATTAGTTCTAGATATAAGATAATGGGATAGCACCAGTTTTAGTCTAGTGAAAGCATTTTTGTGCATAGGTCAAAATAATATGACTCATACACACATCTTTTGAGTACCTGCCTTGGTAATGTTTTAAATTTCCATAGCAGCAATGTTCTACAAACTTCAGTTATCTCTAAGAATGATCAGAAAAAAATGGATTTTAAAAGGCTAATTTCTGAATCCCATCACTAGAGAATCCTGTATAGTTGGTACAGAGGAAAGCCCAGAAAACTGCACTTTCATGCATACCCCATCTGCCAGTTCTTCAAGATTTACATTTTGAGAAACTGATACAGAACATTAGGTAGAAATGGTTTCTCAAATTTTCATTTGAATCCACACTATTTTCAATAAGAATTGGATAGCAGAAATTTCATGGCGTTATTCTCTGATATTTGACCAAACTACTGGCATGTGTATTGTAAATTGGGTATGGATTGGTCAACTTTATAGAGTGACTATGTAGATGATAGATATGGAATTTTGGGTGACCCCTGAGGTCGGCCAAGTTTGACATGGCTCATAGGAGGTTGGCCATGAGATGATCCTCTGTAGAGGTTGGTAGATCCTCTGTAGAACGAGAAATGAGTCCATTCACAATTCATGTAGGAATTTAAGGAATCTTCCTGATTGTTAATTTATAATTAAAAACAAACTTTTCCTCAGAGACAGTTCCACCTTCATTTTTGAGTTCCACCCTTCTGCATTCCATTGGAGATATTTTTTTTCAGGTAGAATTCTGAAAAGGCCAAGATTTGAAAAGGCAACACAAGACACACCAAAAATATTGTATGCATTGAAATGATACATCTGTTGTCCCCCCTAGAGAGACTTAAAATATTTTCTTGGCTTCAACAGAGGTTGCAAAGTGAAGCGAGCTGGGTAATCCAGTCACAAAATAGCTGAATTAGGGAGGTTCAAACATATACTGTGTTTGACGGAGAGTGATTAACAGTTAAATTCAACATACCACTTGGGAAAATATAACAATATGGCTTCTAACTAGATCAATTTCTCAACCTTTGTGCTACTGATATTTTGGACCAGATAACTCTTTGTTGTGGGGCTGTTCTACACATTGTGGCATGTTTGGCAGCATTAGTGACCTCTATCCACATTGTATATGTTATAGTAAGGAGTTCAGTAATGTCAACCAAGAAGAAATCACATACTCTAAGAAAAGAAACAGGTGAACCTTAATTAAATATATGCAGTTGAGAAATTCTAATAAACTAGGGATGCTGTAAGAGAATTGGTACAGATGGAACACTTGTTCAAACCAAAGGAATGAAACCAATGAATGAGAAGAGCTAAGTTGCCTGCAATTTCTCCTGAGTTGACTTGACATGATTCAGTGCTAAACAGAGACTTTTTGTGATTAGATATAGATTAAGTACAATTAAAACCATTTCTGAGGGGCACCTGAGTGGCTCAGTCAGTTGGGCATCTGCCTTCACCACAGGTCATGGTCCTGGAGTCCTGGAATCTAGCCCTGTGTCAGACTCCCTGCTCAGTGGGGAGTCTACTTCTCCCTCTACTCCTCCCCCTCTGCTCGTTCTCTTGTCTTTCACTGTCTCTCTCAAATAAAATCTTTAAAAAATAATAAATAAATCCATTTTTGACATTGTGGTCTAAAATTCTTACATTGCTCATCTGTGGGCAGCCATTACAACCAAGGTAAGTGGTCAGATAGTAAGTTCCATCTGCTATGCCTGCGTAGATCTGCATTTTGGAGGCTAGTGGCCTAGGGAATAAGACTTTCTCAAAACCTGAGAGTCATGTAAATCCTCTTTGAGTCTTTCCCCCACATGAGTTCTCTAAGGAAGCCTGCTGCAGTGGTATAGTCTCCCTTGAAAAGGTCTTATCTCATCTGAATCCAAGTAGCAATTTCTTTCAGCAAAATAAGGCTCTTGGCGTTTCAGTGTAGAAATTAAAAAATACATTTCCTATTAATTTGTGAATGCTGTTCCCATGGCAAGGCTGAATTTTAAAGGCAGTTTAACATTTGCAGTTTGGTAATTTCATACAATCAGCTATGGAACATGACCAACATTACAATGAGGTATTCCAATTTTCATGAATTATTTTGGCAATAGCTCTTAGCAGAAAAATATTTAATCAGAACTTGATCATTTTCTGCCACATAAGCATAGCAATGCCCTCTGCACACTGCAGGAAATGCACCAAAGATCAAAGGCTTGGAATGCTTTTGACTTCTGCACCCTACCTTAACCAAGTATATCAGGGCTTTTTCAAAATTTCTTTAAATTGACTGCTCTGAAATTGTTACTTAACTAGGTGGATCTGATCTCTTGTTAATGTGACTGCAAATAAGCAAAGCTCTATGTCAGCTTTTCTCAAAGATATTTAGTTAAGCACTACCCATTGGTATTCTTTGGGGAAAAAAGAATGTTTTGTGGTCAAAAAATTTGCAGATCCACAGCTAACACCAGCAAGCTAAAAGCTTTGGGAAGTCTCACAGTAAAGAATCTGTATTAGTTAATTACCCCCAAATTTAGCAACTTGAAACAGACACTTGTTTTTATCACAGAGTTTATAAAGATTGGGAATCTGGGAATGATTAGCTGGGTGGTCTGGCTCAGGGTCTTTCATGAGGTTACACTCAAGCTGCTGGCCAGAGCTGCAATCATATGAAGGCTTGACTGGGGCAGGGGGGAATCTATGTCAAAGATGGCTCACTTAAATGCTTGTTGGTGGGAGACCTCAGTTCCTTACCATAGACACCCCTTCACAGCACTCCCGAGTGTCCTCATAACATGGGAGCTGGCTTCCTGCAAAATGAGTGATCTGAAAAAGAGAAAGCAAGCAGGAAGCCACAGTGCTTTTTATAATCTAGCTTGCAAAGTCACACACAGTCACTTCCACATTTATTCTATTTGCTAGAAGTGAATCACTAAGTCAGGCTAACAAAGAGAGGACAACGAGGCTCTGCACTTTGAAAGGGAGCATCAAACAACATGTGGACATACTTTGAATCACCATGTATAGTCTAATCCATCATTTTCTTTATTTTACCACAGAAGTGTCTCTGATCATAATACTTATTGCTATGGTAACAATCCTACAGAGTGGAAGATAATTGGGGAAATGCTGGGGTATGGTCTTGATTTTCACTCAAGGAAATAGAGACAATGAAAACATACATAGGTTATGTATATAAATTGTTAAGTTGACAAAGTATCATCTCTGCTTTCTTTTTTTCTAAGTTGGCAAATGTATCTTGGACGTTTTTGGACAAGAGTTAACTAATAGTCCTGAAAAAAGTTATACAAGTGTTTTTTAAAAATGCGACTCATTGCATAACCCTTACAATGCTCATTCTATGTACAGTCTGTTATGATTGGAGGCACTTTTATTCTAGACAAAAGGATTTCCCCAGCTTCAATATAAAATGATAACCATTGCAGGAAGGATTAAGGATGATTATGGCCTCTGGGAGCATTTCCTTGGACACTTGTTAGGAATTTATATGTATAGGAACTTTCAAGATGGAAGGGGAAGGTATATTTATGCACAGATCAGTTAGACAGTGATACTGTCAATTAAACAAAACGAACTTTACACATTTTTAATGCAATTTTAAATCATTTGGGGTTTCAGACAGGAGTTTAAGCTTTTTAAAAATGTGAGCTAATAAAATAATTTGGGAATGAATCATTACTTTTCAGATAATTTATAATCCATTCTGTGTTTTAAAAAATGTAAATCTCAGAAAAAAAGAAAATTGGTTATTAGATGTATGGGTTACATTGGTTCTTCACAAGTAAATTTCATTCTATTTACAAATTTTCATGTAATATTAATTATGGTTTTAGTGAAACAAAATCACTGTGGCAAAGGCAAGAAATCATACCTGCACCTCACTGTAGATATAAGAGTAGAAATAATGTCCTATTTTTAAGGAATATTACATATAAAAGAAAATATGCGTCTTTTCATTACTGTTTTTAAAAGGCATCTGAGTAAAAATATCTGTGTGAATTGTTATAGTTTTGCTTCTGCTGCTAGGATCATTTCTGTAGGTAAACATATTCTACTCAATCTTATTGCCCAATTGCAAAAAAGGAATTATTTACCATTCATATCCCAAGAGACTGGATTATCAGATAAGACAAAAAAAAAAAAACTGAACATGACAGGACTGATCCAGAGGCAGGGAAGTTTCTGGAATAGCCCAATGGGTGATGCTGACCATAAATGCAATATATAAAGGAATCTTCCTTTACCTTTTAAATGAATCTATATACATACATGTCTGACTCTGAAACTAGATTAGATGTAATCATCTCAAATAAGTTGGTATAACTATAGCATATCCATCTATTCAGAAGCCATATTTCTTTCTTTCATCAATTAAAACTAATGAGGGGAGACTTTAATTAGTGTCAGCCCTCTGAGAATGGAAAATATGAAGATTGATACAGCCTGGAATATTAGTGGTTTCAGGAGTCTCATTTGCCCCCAAATGTTCTCCTAAAGGAACTGTCTCTTGAAACCCCATTATAAATAAAAGATATTTTCAAAAGAAATGTAAATATTACCCCAGTGCTTTTAAATTCTTCTTACTTCTGGGATATTGTCCCAAGGAAATAATTTCAGAGAGGAGTAAAAAAATTCTGTAAATACAAAGATGTTTTAGACTTGTTGATTATGTAACCAAATTCCCCAGTCATCATTAGACCCTAGCAACTACTGGGGTCACATCATTATTAAAAACTTGAATTCTTGGGGTAATTTCAATACCTCCTGGAAAATGGCCTCTCTCCAGGTATTTCCAGGAGTGTCCAGGGGTGTCTCCATGTAGCCACAAACCAGTCTCCCAGTGGGCATCACTCTTTCTTTGTGCTTCTCACCAGGGACTGCCATCTCCCATCAGTATCACCACTACTGCTCTTATGAAATCCTTCATCCACAGTTTTTCCGTTGCTGGAGCCATACCATTACTGGTGACAAAAAGAAGTATATCCCAAAGCAATTTTGCCTCATGATTTCAATAGCTTACCAAGAAATTGAAGTTTTAAATAATTCTGTTAGTTTTTACTTACAGCCCTTTGCTTCCTATATATAGAAATGAATCCATGGTCGGACCATGTATAGATTGTGAGCGGCAGCCACCATGCTGATCTCAATATCAGTATTCTTTTCTGATCCTGACATTTTATTGCTAGGCTAAAATCATCAGACTGTACGTCCTTTCTAGGCCCTCATCCAGACAGGCTTCTGTTGGACACAGAACATCAGCAGGACTAGATCTATCTACCTGGATCTATCTTAAATTTCAGGTAAGGCTGAAAGTTGAATGTTTGCTACATTTCTATTTTAAAAAACTAGAAACATAGTGAGTTCTCAGAGATTACAACAGAAGATAGTCCAGTATGATGTGATTATGCTAAATATTAAAACACTGCAAATATATTGGAAATGCATAGAGGTGTATGAACTCTAATGTTACATCTAAAAATCATTTAGCAATATTTCATATACCCAGAGATTATGGTAACAAGCATATATGAAAAAGCAAGCCATGTAAAAACATACGTTGTATGTTTTTAATATACATATATATATATAAATTACATACTTCTAAAAATTATTAGGTGGAGCAGAAAGAAATATATATAGTAACCTACTAACACCTTAAAAGTTCATTTAAGAGTCCACTTAAGATCCCAAGAGAAAAGGAAAGCAGGAAGAAATTTTGTCAAAGCCTGGAAAATAATTCAGGTCCAGAGAATCAGGGCTGGCCAAGGTGGGAGACCTACCACACAGAGGGATGGCCCTAGGGCAGCAGGAATCTTGGCTTATGGGGGAAAACAACAGGAAATCAATAATTTGATCATAGAAGAAGAATGCCAAGGGTTCATCAGTCCCTTTTTGATTTTGCTTTGGGCTAACCCAGACTTTAATATTGGTTTCCTCCTAGAGTGTCATAACTAAATGGCCAGGGGCCTGATTCAGAAGCTAAAACAAACGTAAAATTATATCGATTTTTGTCCTTGCCCTGAACTCATTTAAACTCTCAGAGCTTCTCAGTGCTGTAATTCTTCTCCCTTTCAATATCTGTATGTTCGTTACAGCTGTACAGCATATTGCAATTATGTAATTATATTTAATAAATAACATTAGAGCAACTATAAAAGTCTGGCTTAGGTCACACTCCCTAATAAATGTTGAGATAAGAGCAACCGGTAAATCTAACAGTACACCTGGTTAACTGGAACAACTCATCTTTGCTCATTGAGCTCTAGGGTTATAAGGCTTTCTTAAATCTTTCTGAAATCTTAGGGAGAAACCTAAAGCTGATCCAAGGCTACCGAATGGAAAATTTGGCAAGCTAACAATAAGCATAGTCATGAAATGTTAGTGTCTCTATCTTACAGTGAAAGGAGTTATGCCTATTGGTATATTCTGGAATGCCCTTAGGAGCAGAGTATATGTACTCATGCCCCTCAAACCTTGTCTACAGAACAGAGTCAAAATTGACTGGATTTTCTGTGTGTAAGCCATTGATCATTGGGACTGAGATGTTTATATCTGAGGTATACAAAGATGAGAGGAAAAAGATCTTAGACAATATTGGTCTACTGATATATGGCCTGTGATGGCCTGAGATAGGAATACCTTCTTATTTCCTCAGACAGAACATATTTTTCCCTACTTGGGAATTCATATGTAATTTTTCTTATGATGTTGGTTGAATCATAGTTCTCTGAAGACAGGTACTTTATTTTTGTATTGCTTTGTCTATCCAAAATGCACAGTGACCTAAGCTGTTTACATATGGAACGTATGTTTGGGCAGGGGGGAGGAGCAGGAGGCAGGCAAGTGAGGGAATCAGAGCAAGGAAAGAGAAATTGATCTAGCGGACTTTAAAAATGATGTGGAAGGGAAGGTTATGACACAAGTTTTTTTTTTTAAATTTTTGTTATATTTTAGAGGCTTTGGAAGGAGTCTGCACCAAGGCAGGTTGTCCTCAAATGCCTTTTGGGTTCAATATTTTCTTCAACGGTCCATACAAATGAGCATCAGATTCCATAGCTTAGCCTTGGTAAACCACAGCCTGGGTATGTGCAGAATCTTGCCACTCTTTACCCAGGATTATGTTCTTGTCATTCTAACAGCTACTATTATGAAAGTAATGACTCTTTAATGCCCCCCTAATGCACTAGGAGAACCATATACCAAAGTTAAATCTGTCAGACTCCACAGCAGATATGTTTCCCCTATGCTAAGCTACATCCCAGAAAGCCCTACTGCCTAGAGTCACAGGGTTCCCATAGTAAACTACAGTCACACTGGGTGTTAGCAATACTTTTTTCCTACAAAAATGCCTCAGAGGAACCATCCATGGGGAAATATAAGCTCCTTCCTGAGCCAGGATTCCTATTTTTCTACCAGACTGTAGACCTGATGTTGGAGGATATCCCTTCTAGACATATTCAACACAGATCATAGAGAAGCTTAACTGCCACTGCCTTAATCTTTCCCTAGATCAAGAAGGAGCCCAATTTTCAACCTCAGCCTTTAATTCTAGGACCATCCTTTCCTTTTTCCCTATGTCTATCACCTGTCATCAGTATGATGCTATCAGAGTAGCCACATATAGTAGTAGGCAGGGTATGCATTTGGGGACCAGCTAAGTGTGATCTCCATCCTCCTGCAAACTCACTGTCACCTTCAACCCAATTCCTCTCCCCCCCACCACCCCATAGAAATGCACTCTGGCAATGGTCCATGGGGAAGAGACATAACCTCTTCTAGACTCCAAATATATTGGAGGCCAGAGTAGATAGATCCTTGAATTTCTGGGGAAAAAAATGACTGGGCATTTTCTGCAAATTAAAAGGCTATTGAAGTAACATCTAAATTATGCAGCAGTTTCTTCTTTGCAATTGTGTGGTCCAAGATTTCTATTTCATGCAAGTAAAGGCATATTTATAAGTGGCTCAGCAAGCTGACATCTTATACAGCTTTTGGTTGATGAGTATTTCTGAACACCAAAGGGTTGGAAAAGGCTTCTTACCTAGGAAGTATTTTGACTGTTTGAGGGGTTCAAATGTAAGAGTGCATCATCACGACTTTTGGACACAGAGTGGAAGTAAGAACATGTTCGGGCTCTCTGCACACAATAAACCAACTTCCAGACCTTGTAACTGGCTAAAGATGAACTCTTTTGTGGATCTAGTGAAAAAGTAATCAAGATATTCATTTGCTGAACCAGAATACATATATTGTGACTGAAATACCCGTCTTTAAACAGTGTTCATAGTGTTTATTAAATTGCATTAAATTAGGGGCCCTTTGAAAAAATTACTATTTCTTTTAATCTAGGAAATTTGTCAAATGGTAATCTTGGCTGAACATTGTCCCATTGGATATTGACACCAAAAAATGGGTACTTAGATTGAATTTGAGAATTCGTCATGGTGGAATGGAAATGGTGTCCTAATCTGGGTTCTAGCCCTAATCCTGCTCCTGCCTGACTATGTAAGCAAGCGAGAGGAACCTCATTTTTCTTATCTTACAAATACAGGGCTGCATCTGAATAATCTCTATAAGAAAACAGTTCTGGTGCTCTTAATGCCCTCTTTGGTAAACTCCTGAGTCATTAAAATCTATGTATCATGACAAGAAGTAGGAATGGAAATGTAAAAGGACCAAGGGGAGACCAATTCAGCCATCTAGACATGAACATTTGCAGGGACGCAGATCACCAGTGGAAGGAATAAGAGTATCAAAAGAGAAGGACTCAATTATTTTCATTCTCAACTTCATTTCAGGCCAACAAGGTCTTTCCATTCAAGGCTATGAGAGAAAAATCCAGACCACTCTGGTCATTAATATTTAGGACAAAAGGTGTCATGACATTTTTTTATTCTGAGTGTCATTTCATTCAGTGGAGACTGTAAACATGTTTGGCTCGTCTTACTTGTTACTTTCCTATAGAAGAGCCCCAGAAAGCATGGCGGAACACTGCCAAGTGGAATGCTTGTTCCTCTAATTTCCCATACAGTAGTTATTTATCTGTCTCCAGAGCAATTCTAAATGCAAGATCTCAGAAGTAGATTACAAATTTAGAGTCAAGAAAGACTACTGTCACTACTAGACCCAAGGAATCAGCTGGCTGTCAGGGCATATATGAGCAAGAACAAAAACAGAGGAGAAATCTTAACAATTGCTGAAAGGGGATGGAATGGCCAATTAGCCCTTCATTAATAAAATATAATTTTTCCCACGGTATAGATAGTACAGCTACATGTTATTTAATTTCTACAGTGAGGCATTTGCTTTGTGTACAGTGACTGTAACACGAAAGTTGCTTGAATTTTAAAAATTTGTATTTCCAGCAGAGACCAGTGTTAGCAATTATACTGAGATGGGTTAACAACCTTATAGAAAATGCATTTTGATTGTCATTTTCCTTGTTTTATATTCCAAAAATACTGAGCAAGCTCGCAGCAAAAGACACATAAAATAAAAAATGAGATTATAACCAACACTCAAAATCGCACAAAAAGAGTTTTCATATGAAATTGCAGACATATAAAATTTTACCCCTTTGACCAGTTGTAAGGCTTTGTAAATCAGCTGCCTGGGGACATTGGGCTGTTTTTATTTGTTTCCTTCTGTCCCCAGAGAAAAGCAGTAAGTTTTATTGGGCACTTATTATGTATAAGACATCATTGGGGTTGGGGGCAAGGAGTGTGCAGCTGGCTCAGTGGGGGGAGCTTGTGACTCTTGATCTCAGGGTTGTGAGCTTGAGCCCCACGTTGAGTGTAGAGTTTACTTAAAAATAAAATCCTTTTAAAAAAAAAAAAACCTACACACATCATCAGGGGCTTTATAAATACTGGCATTGAACCATCCCAAGAATCCAAGAAAGTGGATTTTTTACATGCAAGGAAAACTGCGTCTCTTACTTACACCAAATAGTTCATTTAAGATGATACATGTAATAACTGAGAAAACTGAAATTCTATGCCAAGGGTCCTTGAACTATAGAATGTGCTCCTTTCACCACTGCCTGCTTTCCAACCAAAATATAGAGGTTGAGAGTTGAGATAAAAATTAATTTTATACAGGACAACTCCTCATAGGCTAATAAGAATTGTATTTCTCAGGCAGCCTGGGTGGCTCAGTGGTTTGGCGCCACCTTCGGCCCCGGCCTGATCCTGGAGTCCTGGGATCGAGTTTCATGTCGGGCTTCCAGCATGGAGCCTGCTTCTCCCTCTGCCTGTGTCTCTGCCTCTGTGTGTGTGTGTGTCTCATGAATAAATAAATACAATCTTTTTAAAAAATAAGAATTATATTTCTCAGTTTTCATTCCTCATCAATTGTATATATATATATGTATATATCTATATATACATATATATATATATTAGATTTATCTAAAATTTAGACCTTTAAGTATTACAATCTCAAAGAAGAGATGGAAGAGGAAGTATTAATGAGATGAATTTTTTTAAAGGTCTGGTCCTTCCCTGGTTCTATTAAGATGCCAGGGTTTCCAGTTTTCTATAATCGCTCCTATTACAATGATTTCTGTGACTTCAAACCCACCTTCTGATCACCCTGGAGCCAATAATGTATTCTTGCATAACCAAACACTGTGACTAACCCAGAGGCCAAGCATATTATGTGAGCCAACCTAAATGTGATTTTTGGGAGACAGAGCTTGAGACAGTCCCAAGTGCTCCATGCTTGGGTTGCTGTGTACCACCCTTGGCAAGTGCATGTGATTCCTTGGGGGGATGCATGTCCACTTCTGAGAATGTAAATGAGGGGTCACCATCATTTTGTTCCTGGGGATTATACTTAGTGACCACTGTTGATGGCAGTGAAGTGCTAGTTTTAAGAAAAGTTATATATAGTGCGTTTGGGGTAGAGGAACACAGGCAGCAGATAGGAGCTCCATTTCTCACAATTCTCTTTGCTCATTACACAGAAGGCATCCAGTTAGAAAAGAATATACTGCAAACTCTTTATCAGAGAGCAGAATGAAGAATAAATGGCGTTCATCCTGAATCCCTCCATAGAAAAGTAGTTTTTGAGGAACCAAAGGAGGATCTCCTCATGTTGTAGAGACCCAAGTTCTCAGTAGACAATGTTAGAAATTTAGTAGAATTTTGGCTATAATTTTTGTAATATAACACTTCAAAAAGAAAGTGAATTGATTATATCTGCATCAACTATTCGAATGTATGATTATAACTTAATCTAAGATGATTCAAGATTACACATTAGAGACTCAAAAGTGAACTGTCAAACTCTGATATTAGTATAACATTCTTCTGTCAACTTATTGTATTTATAAATAACCATTCATTTTCAGCATTTTGGAGGACCTCAGCAGGCTTTGCTTGCATGTTCTCAGCCCAGATTTCCAGACAAATTCTCTTTTCCAAATTATATTTAGCTTGAGGTCTGAGTCTGGAAAGTGAGCAAACTACTGTTCCCTTGGTTTCCTCTCTAATTTGTTTCACATTTACTCTTTCCAAAGGTGTCCAAATCCTTCAGGGTTGTCACTGGCTGCTGGGTATTTTCTGCCCTGCCAGGTGTCACGCAATCTAATTGGAGTGCCTCATCATAGAAATTGCCTGATTTTAAGGGATTTTGAACAACTTTGTTTATGAGTTTTTCTTGGAAGGTCTGGAGGCGTGTGAATTTTTTAAAATATTACTTTTCCTACTTTACTTTTTTTTAAATTTTTTATTTGAGTATAGTTGATGCAACAATGTTACATTAGTTTCAGGTGTATGACATAGTGATTCAACTTCTTCTATACATTAGGCTGTGCTTTCCACAAGTATAGCTACCACTTGTCACCATACAACGCTATTGCAACACCATTAACTACATTTTCTCGTCTGTGCCTTTTATTCTTTCCTTGTATTACTATGACTTATTCATTCCATAACTGGAAGTCTGTGTCTCCTACTCCCCTTCACCCATTTTGCCCAACTTCTAGGTCACTTTCTTGCTGATAACCATAAGATTGTTCTCTGTATTTATAGGTGTGATTCTACTTTTTGTTCATGTATTCATTTGTTTTGTTTTTAGGTTCCACATATGAATGAAATCATAAGTATTTGTCCCTCTCTGACTTATTTCACTTACCATAATACCCTCTGGGTCCATCTGTGTTGTCATAAATGGCAAAATTTCACCCTTTTTATGGCTGTGTAATACACACACACATACACACACACACACACACTACATCTTCCTTATCCATTCATCTATCAGTGGACACTTAGGCTGCTTCTGTATCTTGGCTATTGTAAATAATGCTGTAATAAACATAGAGGTGCATGTATCTTTTTGAATTAGCACTACTATTTTCTTTGGGTAAATACCCAGTAGTGGAATTACTGAATCATATGGTATTTCTATTTTTAATTTTTCAAAGAAACGCCATACCGGTTTCCACAGTGGTTGCACCAGTTTACATTTCCGCCAACAGTGTATAAGGGTTCCTTTTTCTCCACATCCTCGCCAACACTTGCCATTTCTTGTCTTTTTTATTTTAGCCATTCTGACAAGTGTGAAGTGATATCTCATTGCTTTTGAGCCATTGATTTTAGCCATTGCTGCTGACAAGTGTGAAGTCATATCTCATTGGTTTTGATTTGCATTTCCCTAATGATGAGTGACATTGAACATCTTTTCATGTGTCTATTGGCCATCTGTATGTGTTCTTTGGAAAAATGTCTGTTCAGGTCTTCTGCCCATTTTTTAATTGGATTGCTTGGGGTTTATTTTTTGGTGTTGAAGTTGTATAAGTTCTTTACAGATTCTGGATATTAACCCCTTATTGGGTATATCATTTGCAAATATCTTCTCCCATTCAGTCATTGCCCTGTTGTTAATGGTCTTCTTTGCTGTGCAGAAGCTTTTTTATTTTGATGTAGTCCCAAAGGCCTTTTTTGGTTTTGTTTCCCTTACCTTAGGAGACATATCTAGAAAAATTTTATTATAAGCAATTTCAAAGAAATTACTGCCTTGCTATCTTCTAGGATTTTTATGGTTCCAGGTCTCATATTTATGTCTTTGATCCATTTTGAGTTTACTTTTGTGTATGGTATAAGAAACTAGTCTGGTTTCATTATTTTGCATGTAGTTCTCCAGGTTTCCCAGCATCATTTATTGAAGAGACTGTCTTTCCCTCCATTGCATATTCGTGCCTCCTCTGTCCTAGATTAACTGACCATATGGCATGGGTTATTTCTGAGCTCTCTCTTCTGTTCCACTGATCTATGTGTCTATTTTTGTGCCAGTACTGTACTGTTCTGATTACTAAAGCTTTGTAGCATATCTTGAAATCTGAAATTGGTATCTCCAGCTTTATTCTTCTTTCTCAAGGTTTCTTTGGCTCTTTGGGTTCTTTTGTGGTCCCATACAAATTTTAGTATTATTTGTTCTATTTCTGTGAAAAAAATGCTTTGGTATTTTGATAGGGATTACACTGATTCTGTAGATTGCTTTGGATAGCAGAAGTATTACTTTAATTCAAAGTATAAATAAAGTTCTAATAATTATATTATTTCTAGTTTATTCCAGAGGTAACACTTGAAACTCTATTTACAGTTAACTCCAGGCTAGATTCTGTTTGATCTAAAATTACTTCAGGAATATACTATTTATTCAGTAAATGTCAGAACTAAGAATATAGGACAATAAATGTATTTTCTTACTATATAATACTAAATTAAATATTCTTGAAATTTCTCTTCTTTAATATAATTATTAAACAAATAAATTTAAAAAGCTTACAAACCTTATGATATAATACTTCTCTTTGTTGGTTGTGTAAAAGCCAGCTGCAAGAAAACAGGGAGATTTTCATAATTATTTTAATGCCATTTTGCAGTAGTTACACATTACTTTTGCATGTCCTGAACATTCTCCACTCTTCCACTGATGTCAGCATGATGGTGGTGGTTAATCTTGAGTAAAATGAGATCCACTTGCAAGGCAACAGCCCCTACTTAATATTTGCAAGGTTTTCAAGCAAGAGAATGCTTGTCTTTTCAGACACAGAGGTAATCAGCTTTCTTTAGATAAATACTCCTCCCCCATTCCATGTAATTCTGTTGGTACCTCCAGTCAAAATGTATCCTCCTTCTGGGTACATACATATGTGGCATGTTACACAGTGCTGGCCACAGTGATCAGCTTCCTGTCACATGTCTCTTTCCACAATTCCTTTATGCCAGAAAAAAACTTGCAGACCATTTCTGTCTTATTTGATTTGTAATTATGGACTCTCCATTCAGTCATAGGTTCTTCCAAAGATGGTCAGGACACCCACCACTGAAATAGAGGCTTTTTTTTAAGGCTTTGAAGATGCAAATAATTCCTAATGTTGGACACCAGAATGTGCTACTGAAGACATGGTATTTTTCTAACCTCATGTTATGACCATTGTAACATGTCAATCTTTTATTTACTTCCTGTGCTATATTTCTCCCACATTTGTCAGATTTTGCTAACAAGCATCCTCTGCCCATGAATCCAAAGTTTGATCCATTGCATGGTCTAGGCTACCTGTACAGATCAAGGAAATGTGTTTTCAGATGGTAGAACAGGGAAAAATCTTGAAATACCTAATCAAAACATGCTTGCCACAAATCTTTTCTTCCTCTCCAGAGAGGATTAATTTCTCAAGAAACTGATAAATCTGTTACTCCTGGGTGAAAAACTAACCAGAAAATTTACATCAGACTTTTGAGATATGTTCAATTTACTTAACTCACACTAGACAAGTTGAATTCTCCGTTCACCATTACCAGGTCATGTAACCCCTGACTTGCAATAATTCAGCCTTTGCAATTTGCCACTAGCATTCAGGGCACCATCCCATCTCATGTTGAGTCAGTTCTTGCTCCTTTGTACCCCAAGTCCAGGAGCCAAAGAGTAATGGTGAAAATTCCCTCCTGACTCAGTTCTTGGGTCATTATTGTGTTTGGGATGTTGCAAATACTGGATGTGGGCTCCAACAGCCACCTCATAGCTCCAAGTATAAAACCATTATAGAGCTGTATTATCTGTGTTCAGTCTTAGCTAGGTGTTGCATTCAGAAGTACATATCCAAATGTCCAGAATAAATCGTAAACCAGTTTAAATCTTTACTGCAGCCTTGTGTGAAAGGACAAAGGGAGGGATTTCAGGTCATGCCATGCAGCAAAGCTATATACCCACCTACTTCCTCAAGTACTTTTTTTTGCAATATGACATCCACTCCTCCCCCTCCCTCAATTCTTTCTCTTCCAACTGTCCCAATTTCTTTCCCTTTCTCTGCTTCTCTTATTATTTTTTTCTTTCTTTTCCTTTCAATGGTTCCCTGCCCTTCCTAATAGAATTCAATGTAGACTTTCTACAGCTTTATATTAATAGAGGTCCAATCAAGAGAGAAAAATAAGAAAGAGAATCTAACATAAATTGTTAACTAGTAATAAAGTTGATAACTAAGAAAATGAAAAGATAAAAAAGAATTTTATAATATCATAGAGACAGTAACCACAAGAAGTCACACTAACACTCCCAGAACTGGCACAGAAAATGGATGATGGTGGGATTATTAAAGCTTAGAGACTTAAAGAAGGAGCCCACATAGCTGGAACCCTCACCTCCAAGGAGGTGCTGCTTGGCAGGTTCTAGGATTTCTGAGGGAAGGTATGATCTTGAAAAAACTGCAAAGTCTTGAAAGAACTGTAAACTGAGTTTCAGCTACTGCTCTAAGAAGGAATTCCCATCCTGGGATGAAGTCTTGCTGGAGTGACTCTCAAGAATGATGAGCAGACAGCCCATAGGAAACGGGAAAGACCAAATCTCTTCCACCACTTCAACCAATTTTATAATCTACCTCTGCCGCCCTCTATTGGCAAAGTCTAGTGGCAACAAGAGATGGTGGCAGTTAATCTTGAGTAAAATGAGATCCGCTTGCAAGGCACCAGCCCCTACTTAATATTTGCAAGGTTTTCAAGCAAGGGAAGGCTTGTCTTTTCAGACACAGAGGCAATCAGCTTCTACTGACAAGGGAGTCTCAGAGTGACCTAAGATTCTTAGTTTCAGCTGATTGTAACTTGATTTGTCCATTTCAAATTTGAGTCTTTACTCCTTCCTAATCAAGGCCCCAACTTTCTCATGAGAGATTTGGCATGAATTCATAAAGCTATGAATTCAACACATACTGTAATTCTACACACATTATATTTTGATTTTTGAAATATTGGTCCTGTGGCTACAAAAAAATAGATTTATTTAGGTTACCATGGAAGCTTTGTGACCTGATCTAAAATTATAAAAACTTGTTCATCATTTCTGATCTGTAAGCACTCCAATGCACTCATCAGAATCTATGCCATCCCACCATCCTTATAGGCATCCTTATTCCCAACAATTAAGTGCAGTAGCCACTTGAGTCCCCAAGGCATTTACTTTGGTAAATACTTCATCAAAATCAATCACAAGCAGTAACTTGATTGATTGTAATAAGGCTACATGCTAAGGGTTTTAGAATCCCATTTCCCATTGGAAAAGAGATCAATATTGCATCTAAGCTCAAGACCATGACTAAACTAATCCCCCAAATAATTTAGAAGATCTGTGTCCTAAAATGACCCTTGGAACCAATTTCTCTGTAAGGCCTCATTCAGGAGACAGAAACAACAGTACCTATTGGAACAATGAACATTTAATATAATAAATTGTTAACTAATTATAAAGTCCTTAAATGGGTAATGTAAAGCATAACAAAAGAACCTGAATGTATCAAAGTTATTAACTGCAGAAAATAGCTACTACCCCTCAGGTTGAGATAACAAAGGGAAGAGGTTAGAATAATTAAAATGGAACTGAGATGGGGCTCTGCAGAGTTGAAACATAGATATTTGAGGAAAAGATGCCAATTGGCTAGTACTGGTGTACCCAAGCTCAGAGAAAGGACCCTGTGGACTTGGGACCCAGGTGTTTGGAGAAGGGACATCAGACGGTTTTGCTGCGGTCTCTGAAGAATGGGAGTCATGAGGAAGCGGGTTCTACAAGTGTAGGGAGAACTACAAACTGGTTTCAGCTGCTGCTATGGGAGACAAAGAAGTTGTACCTGCAGAGTGAAGAAACAATTCTACAGTGATGTTCACAGTGACTGCCCTGGGGAAGAATAAAGGCAGTGTTGCTTGCTCCTCCTGCAGCCTCGTGGGCTCCCTCTAGTGACCCGCACTGGCAGAGCCTAAGAGGGAGCAATGGGCAGCCCTGGATCACAAAGCAGAGGGTAGGGTAGAGGAGTGAGTCTGGGGCTCAGGACAATGACTTAATAACTGGCAGAGGCTTCTTCGAATTCTGCTCTCATCCCTGTTCACTTTATAAATCCAAGGCAGGAAACTGTTTAGAAGGTATACAAAAGGAGAAAAACCTACACCAATCTCACATTCTGTTTTCAACTAATTCAATAAATCACGTTGTTCCTTATTCCAGGGGCATCTGGCTCTACTCACAACTGGCTCTTCTTCCCTTAGCTTTTCTACAACTTCTCTAACTGTGCCGTCGCAGTCTCATTCACAAGCTCTGGGCTTCACCATCTTTCCCCCATTCCTGCCCTTCCTTCTGTATTTGCCATTTCAAAAAGTAGCATTAACTTTCACACAGTCACTCCAGCTAGATATTGAAGAGTCACTCCCCACTCTCATCCAGCCCACCAGATGGAGGCCAAAACCTGCATTCTATTTGCTCCCTGAGCGTCTCTCATGTATCTTTCCTTGCTTCCTTCCATTTTGCCCTTGACTTTATTTGGCCTTCTTCATTACTCATTAGCCTGCTTTTAAATGATCTTCTTGCCTCTACTCCAGCCTCTAACCTGTCACCACACCATCCTGCTTAAACTCCCTCAGTGGTTTCTATCACTTCAGCCCAGTGAGTAGCCGCTAACCCTGGGCAAGGATCACCAGAGGAACAGTTAAAAATACAGATGCCTGACCCCTACCACTGGGGACTTCATTTGAACTAGTCTAGATAGGTGCCCAGCCTTTTATAGTCTTTAAACATTCCATAGGTGACTCTAATGTTCAGCCAGGAGGGTGAAACACTGCTTGAGCCAAAGTGTGAAATGCTGCTTCAAGGTGCATTTCTATCTCGATAACCACATCTTCCATCCCTTTGCCTCAATACACTGAGCCTTAATAAACCACTTGCTCTACTGCCTCAATAGTCTCCTCTATTCCTTCTCTTCCTTATAAATTCCTAATCCATCATTTAAGACTCAACACAGGAAATGACTATTCTCAACCCCTAAAGTTGTATAATGAACAGCTAAGAGCAGAGGCTTTTGAGTCTGAAAGTTTTAATCTCAACTCTACCACTTAGTACAGCTATGTGGCCTTGAGCAAGTTGCTTCAGCCTTAGTATCTAAGCTTTGAATCCTCATCTCTAAAATAGAAATAACACTCACCCCAGAGGGTGAGTACACCAAATAAATAATGTATTTGCACTGCCTAGCTCTCATGTCTGGCATCAGATACTCTCTAATGATCAGCAGTAGCGTACACTTACATTATCTATCTTTCTTCCCCATCAGTTGTAAGCAAAGCATTGGCAAGAGCCATTATCTTTCATTTTTCTACCATGACACTTAACACAGTGGTTGACACATAGGTACTAAATAAAGTGCCTATTGAATGATAAAGACATGGCTCCTGTTTTAGACTTCTCAGGTTCTATTAGGAGGGAGAGACTCTGAAAACCAACCCTACTCTGTGAATTTTTGTTCATCCTTTTATGGCTCATGTAGGTACCCATGAGTTTTTTAACTGACTTCCATGAGGTGATCTAGCACAAAAGTTTTTCCTTAATCTGCAAATTAGAATTGTTTGCCTATCTGTGCTCCCATTTGTATAGAGTATACCCAATTTTATTTTTCCAATAACATGTATTGAGAAGCACATGCATCAGGGAATTGCCCTAGGTACTGGGAAGAGGTTTGTGAATTTCTACTCTGACCTGCTACACATTTAGTGGTATACAAGGTGTGGAAGGAAGGAAGGAAGGAAGGAAGGAAGGAAGGAAGGAAGGAAGGAAGGAAGGAAGGAAAAAAGAAAGGAAGAGAAGAAACAGAGAGAGGGAAACAGGGTAAGAGGGAGAAAAAAAGGACTAGCCCTCTGAGGTAGCTGTATTCCCCTAAGCCTCCCCCCACATCTCTATCTTTACAAATTTCTTCTTTATGCTTCATAGTGTTTTTAAAAGTTTTAAAAATCTATACAATCTTTCAAGACCTATTTCAAATATCACCTTTCCATAAGGCACTAGTGATCCTCCAGTAGGAATTAATCATTTCCCAGTGGATGTGTGACCATTGCACTTTGTATCTGTTTCACACCTACCACTTCCCCCTCTCCCCACCCCAGACCTGTGCTAGAAACATCTGGTCCACCTCTGACTTATCCAACAGACCATGTCCTCTTTGAGGATGGAGTGATGACATGTGTCTTCATGCCCCTCACAATATGTAGCATAGCTCAATGCACAAAATGATTATTCAACAACTTCTTTGAGTGCAATTTTGTCTATTTTCCAGGGTTTTTTTTTTTCACTCTCTTTTTACCCTCAGTTCCTGGAATATTTGTACCACAGTCAACAGGACTATCACCATTATCATAATGTAAATGTTATTAAGATTAGGGAAGTTGGGAAAAAAATATTAGGGAAGTTGCAGAAAATAATTGAAAAAGTAGGTTTCTTTCCTTCAACTTAATGGGAAAAAGCACAACCATAAAATCACTTATCTTTAAAATGTCTGCAGTGAAGGTAGAAAAATGCCATTAAAAAAACACAACATACTTCTGAAACCTCAATTTCCTGTGAGTCATCCTTAGGGAAATACACTATGAAAAGAATCAGCACAGATTCCAGATGGGAAGGTTCCTTGAAATACCCTGAGTTGCATGAGGATGTCCTCTGAATTGTTTGTAATTTATTAATCTACAGTGGGTCAGAACAAGAAATGTGTGATCCAGCCTGATCCTTCTCTCTCTTGAAGCCCTCTTAAGTGTTCATTATAAATTTGTCCAAATAAGAAGGATTTTTTGAGTTTATAGAATTCAATGACAATTACTGAGAGCCTTTTTTAAGTCTCTTCTTTAAGTCATCGCTTTAACACAATAAATGTTAGGTCTTATTTTATTATTCCATGAATCAGTTAGATACTACTAAAAAGAGGCACTACATCCAGATCAAAAGCATGAAATCTGGTGGTAAATTGCCTCAGTCTGAAGATTTATTATGAGCTGTGTGACCGTGGACAGATTACCAAACCTCTTTGTGTCTCAGTTTCCCAGTCTTACCTATCTCTTAATAAGTATTTGTATCATGAGATTAACACCTATCAATTTCTTAAAAGAAGAATATGACACAGAGTAAGCACTCGATAAGTTTAGGTATCACTATTATTAAAATTGTTAAAATTCTTATTTTTCTGAACTTACCCCAAGCAAACTCCTTCCTTCTTTCCTTCCTTCCTTCTTCATTAACAAATATTATTGAGGAACTGTTGAGTGCCAAGTACTCCTCTGTGTGCCACAGATAAAGAGGTAACTCTCCTTTCATGAGAAGGAACCATTGTTCCTGAGGAATAGCCTGACAATAAGCAAATAGATCTACATTATAATGCCAGCAGCAATGATTGATAAATACTAGGAAGGAAAATAAGGAAAGACAAAGCACACATGCAACTGTACCTGGTGCAAAGAGGGATGGTATAATATGGAAATTTGAACTACAGTAGATCATTGTTTCAGATTTTACAGCATATAACATGTGCTTACTGTTTTATCCTTATGCCAAGAAAATGCTCATCTAAACAGCTATACTTTGTTTTGTCACTTTATATTTGTCCCTGAGTTATCTGGAAGCCCAGATTGTCATAAAATAGAACTGGCCACCTTAAAAAGGGGCCTGGAGCTTTGACACATGCTCTAGAATCTGTAGAGAATCCACAAAGCCTGAAAAGCAATGATGGAGAGCAGTTCAATCTCTGGTCAACATTGGAGAGGGCCTAGTTAAGTAACAATAGTAACAGTTGCAATTTATAAACTATAAAACTGACACTTTGGGAAATGAAGTGACTTGCCTTGGTTTTATAATTTATAAAATGGGAATTGAATACATACCTCCTGGAGTTGAAGAGATTGAAGCTAATGGTTAAAAGTAAAGTGATTCAAACTCATCATGATCAAACTCCAAAATCCATGATATCTCCACCAGGCAGCCCTCCTGATCCCAATAGGCAGACGAATGTAGGCATCAAGGAAGTCTTACCCCAAGAACAGAACTGCCTGGACATGGGTGATGAATCCTGTTTAAAGATACAGGGATAATCAGGACAAGAAAAGTTCTGCAAACAGAAGGACCTAAAGTGCCTGATACTGAAGAGCAGAAAGAGGAAAGATATTCGAAACATGGGTTTAGTAGCATAGCTTATTCAGCAATCCAGCTATTACAAAAGAGTCACAGCAGATTAACAGCAGATTTTGCCTTCTGACTCACTCTAAAATCTATAGGCCTCCATATGGAGCCAGTCCTTCTGCTTATAGTATAGTTAAGACACATAGCGGTCAAAACCCAGTAATGATGACATTGAAAAAATAGGTGTCATAGATGTGCCATTATTTTTATGAGTTAATATTTATAATCCTTAATATTTAGGATTCCTGATCCTTAATCTTTAAATAGCAATGGATACCATGTATTAACTCACGAGAATGTTTTCATCAGGTGTTAAGGTTGAGAGGTAGACACTGTATAGAAGAAAGCACATGGGTCTTGAAATTGAAAACTGAGCTTTAATTTTAATTCCCAATGAGACCTCATACTAGTCATTCAATTTCTCTCAGATTTTTTTTTCTCTCAGATTCTATAACTACAAAATTGGCACCATTCTTGTTCCTTATTGTTTATAAAATTGTTATTGAGATAATATTAATTAATACACTTGAGTAAGAAATATTGACATAAAAGGTGATTATTGTGTTCCCATACAGCTGTGGGTAAAATTTCATTGAATAAGTTCTACAAAAAAAAAAAAAAAGAATAAGTTCTACATACATTTAATACCAGATCTACCATTACATATGACAATTGTGGTTAATTCTTTGGCCAAATTTTCAACTCTTATAAAAATGAATAGTTTCTCAAGTGCATCTATTTATAACTTTGAATTTTCTATGTTGGCTTTACTCAAATTTAAAAAGCTAACATCTTGAGGCCAAATTATGAAAACATTTTAGCATATCCACATGTAAGTGGAAGGCTACCTCTACCAGAATGGTGATGAAGGCTGCTAAGATAGGTGTTCAGGGGAACCTCTGACAGTTGAGTGTTGAAGGCTCCTCGGACTCTTCTGTGGGTGGTAATCTCAACTGAATAGGCTTCAGAGGTGGTCCTAACTGCAGATGGAAATTATCAAGGGTCCACTGCAACGACAGAACAGAAGGCAGCTGTATTATGCAGTCGACCATAGTCTACTCAGGGGAAAAGTAGAAAAGATTATGAGCATGGTAGAAAGAATCTGACCTTTGTACTGGTTCACTTATGCAACATCATGAAATTTATTCACTTTCTTCTTTCTCCACATTTACAAACATTCTCCAGTGAGTCCTGTCATTAAAATATGTGGGTTTTTTTTTTTTTCATTTTAAAAAGGACTGGGATGGAAAGAGATGTTTAGTTCTTGATATCACTGCCTAGAGACACTGGGTTAAAATGTACCTCAATAATATCAGAAATAAGGGAAGGACTAAGAAGACTGGTTTAATGCTCTAAATACTCTAAGTAAAGGCACTAGAGGCCCTCAACTACTTTGACACTGGTGGTTGCTCTTTTCAAAGAGTGAAAAACAGCACAATCCTATAAGGCAGGACAAGCTGCTCCATGGTTTTCATAGATTCAAGCATCATCCACTTGGTACCAGTCTACCTAAATTTTAGGAAAACACCTAAAAAGAAGATAGTTATTTCTATAATGTGAATCTTGAAATCCCAAGCTTGTGATGTGATAGTGAATGTCCCAGGCTGCTAGTCCACAGAGCTAAACATCCCATAAGATAAAGCCTTCACACTCTCCTAGACTTCACTTGAAATGTTAATTTTACCTATCAAAATTGTCTGTTTGGCAGCTCATAGCATTGTTGCACATCTCCATAGAAACATTTGAAATGCTCACAACAGGATTCTTTCTCTGATCAAAATTCCACCCAAATTAAAACCAGGGGCGTAGTTTTCTCTGACCAAAATTAACTTTGCAACTGTGTCATCCAGATGTACAAAGTCTTTGACAGTTTGTTTATAGACAGTACTGCTTTGGAAAATAGAGAAGCTGTTGTTTTGGCAGTTGATTGTCAATGCACTTGAGTTAGTTGTTTGTGGGACCTTTACTGGAAATCTGAACATGTGACTGACTCAGAGGATGGCTTTGTTTGGTTCTCTGCCAATCAGTAACCTCCTAAGACCTCAGAACCTTTTGCAAGACTTAGCTTCCTATCATGTCCTATTAAGGTACAGCCATAGTTCAGGGAAGCATATGTGGCATTGCAAATTATATACTCTAAGAATGGCATGTCCAACTTAATTAGTTATGATTCTTGGCACTGTTCTGAATATCAATGATTTTCTTACAGAGCAAAGGAGAAGGGATATATTTTTTCCACTATTTCCTCTCTTTTGATGAGTTTGTACAATGCATCAAAAGTCATTTAGAGGCATCCTATTATGTTCTAATAAGCTATATCTGCAATGATACACAATAAAACCTAAGAATCGGGTTATACTTTCATAATGTCCAAAGTTCCAGTATAATTAGTCTTTAAAAAGTCAAATCGAGTCTGCTTCATTTGCAGAAAAATTCTGAGAGTGTTATTAGTAGAAATGGTTTAATTCGTCAAAAAATGTCATTTAAAACACTTTGTGTCTTGGTCATCTCAGGCTGCCATAACAAAAATACCATAGACTTTGGGTGGCTTAAACAACAGAAATTTATTTCCTCACAGTTCTAGCCTAGAAACCCAAGATCAAGGTGCCAGCATAGTTGATTTCTAGTGAGGGTACTCTTCTTGGCTGGTGGAAGCCACCTTCTTGCTGAATCCTCACGTGATCATAAGAGAGAGAGCAAACTCTCTGGTGTCTCCTCTCATAAGGGGACTAATTTCACCATATAGGCTTCTCCCTCATTAACATAAGGAATAAATTTAAAAATAAATTAAAATGATAATCCTAATTCCTGGGGCAGGGCATGGAGCATACAAGGATGCAAATAATACAGACACAGATGCTAAGGAACTCACATATAACAGGAAAGGTAGGCATCTTAACAGTAGCACAGGCACTTGCCAAATGAGAGCTCTCATAGGTAGTGAGCAACAGAAGGAAGACTTAATCAATGGCCTCTGTGGGGCTAAACATGTTCTTTCAGACACGGTTATTTAAATTGGAAATGTACAGCTTAGAAAAAAGTAGACAAAGTAATACTATCCTACAATATTTGAAGTGCTATTGTAAAGAGGGACACTGGGTTTTTTATCTTTAAAGGTCCAGAGCTGTAAATAGAATCAATGGATGTAACTCTAAGGAGATAGAAAATTTGATATAAGAAAAAATTTCCTAGAAAAAAAAAAGCTGCAAAAGGCTGAAAGAAATTTTTGGAAAATAGAGAATATAAGTCAGGAGACTCCTTCCTTTAAAGAACACTTTGGCTTTGGAAGGGGGTTGGAACAGTTCATGTTCTCTTTTGACTCTGAGGTTCCATATAATTTACTGAGATTTTGATTAGTACATAGGGAAAACAATTTTGTTTGGAATTTTTTCCACTTTATCTTAAAGGCAAATTTCTTTTAAAGTTCCTTAAGTTTTATTGAACCCATAAATCCCTTGACAATGCCCCCTAGTGTCCATAACCAAGATTTAGTGGACAAGTGGTTATGTAAATTAGGCTTATATGAAGAGGGTTCAAGGGTAGAGCTGGAGTACAAGGCAAACTTTACTGTAGGGTGAAAGAAGCAATATCTATGCATTATTGGGGGACAAATTTAGGAGAATGTGGACTTCCAGGCAAAGAAATAAAGGTCGACATCAAAGAATGGCAGAGGTTCTGAAATATAGGATGATGTGATGAAATTAGCATTTTAGGAAGACTATATTGTCAATAGCGTGAGGATTCAGCTATTAAGCAGAACTCAGGTGTGAGGTTCTGAAAGTAAGGTTGGAAGAGGGCAACACATGACACACTGATACACAAGATTCATCAGGACTCGTTAAATAATTGCAACTGAAAGAAAGAAAGGATCCAAAATTATAGCACTGTTTCCAGTGTGAGGTATGCAGAGACTTGTGATGCCATGGATAGAACAGAGGAGGAGCTGGAAAAGAAATTTAAGGAGTAATGATTCTAACTCCAACTAAAGAAGGGGAAAGATCTCCCAAACCACCAAGAAATTCTCCAACACCAGCTGGGTGTCCTACAATTCAACTCAATTCGGACACTACCTGCCTGGAGATAGTCCCACAGGACTGCCCTCCACTTCAGATGCCAATCCGAGTCGAGGTTCTTACTGGCACCTATAACTGACTGGCTATAAATCAGAGGTTCCTCTTTGAGGTCATTTATTTGCTACAATGACTGGCAGAACTCAGGAAACCAGTTGACTCGCTAGATTGCTCATTGATTATAAGAGGCTACAACTCAGGAACAGCCAGATGAAAGAGAGGAGTAGGTTAAAGGATAGAGAAAGGATGAGGAGCTTCCATGTCCTCTCCAGATGCTCCAACTCTCCCCCAATCTCCACAGGTTCATCAACCAGAAGCTCTCTATGGAGGCATCATGACCTAGGTAAGCCTGATTCAATCATCTGCCGTTGGTGACTGAACTCTACCTCCAGCCTCCCCTCCAACCCTCCAGGTTGAGGAAGGACTGAGGTTTCCAACTGTCTACTTACTTTAGTTGTTTCCCCTGTCAACTCACCTCCATCCTGAGGATCTTTCCAAAGCCCACCTTCTTAACATAGCAAAAGACACCTTGATTACTCTGATCATGCAGGAAATGTCAAGGCTTTCAGTAGCTCCTCTGCCAGCAACAGAGGCAAGACCACATATCTATTTATTATAAATCACAATATCGCAATCTAGATGGAAACATCCCCAAGACAGGAAAAGATTGCAGGTCCTTTCTTTAGCTCATGAATTCCTTTTATATCAAGAGAGAGCCTTACCTGAAGGAAATACTTCAATGATAGACGGAGTTTTATCCTTAGTGAGTGACAGGCTTTTTTTCCATTTAACATCTTTTGTTTGATTAGAAGATAATTAAATTACCATTGGCTCCATATCACTTTATCTTTTGTTAGCTTATTGTTGATTCTTTTATATCAATTACAACTAGGCAATTTTATTTCTTACATTTTTCAAATTTGTCATTATTTCAAAGTAGTATGATTCAGCGAGTATGCACTGGTGTTCTAAGGAAAGGAACAAATTTGTCCCTAAAAGGTCTTTAAAATTACACTGTAATATTATTTGGATAATTGTATATTATTGCATCATTTTATGCTATCAAAAAGTATGTAACAGTGTTTCATTTATATGAGAAGTTGTTCTTTTGTATAAAATATTTTATTGTAAATAAAAATGTCTTCCATATGTAGAAACAGAGAGAATGGTATATACTGAACCCATTTTCTGCCTTTAAGAATTATCAACTCCTGACCAATCTTGTTTTATCTCTTCCCTACTCATTTAGCCCCCACCTCAAATAATTTTAAAGAATATTGTAGACACCATAGTATTTTATCTCTAAATAGTTCAGTATACATCTCTAAAATTCATGGCCTCTTTTTAAAAAATATAATCACAATGCCATTATTGCACTTAATAAAATTAAAATTCCCCAATAGTTTCATATACCCATGTTATCTTATCATTTTATTATAGTTTCTTTTTGCTTTTAAATCCAAATAAAGTTCAAACATCACAATTTATTGAGATACTTCCTAAATTATATTTAATCTATGGGTACCTCTTCAATCTCTATTTAACCCTTTCGACTTTTCATTGAAGAGACTATATTTTTGTCCTATAGTTTCCTATGGTCTACATTTTGCTGATTGCATCATCATGGGTGTCATTTTACATGTGTCTCCTCTATATCTGGTAAAATGTTAAAGAGATGGAGTGGTTTCATCAGTGTCAGGTGTAATTTCCTTCTAGGCAAGTCTACTTCATAGGTGGTATCACACTCCATTATGACATGTATAATATCTGGTTGTCTCTCTTTTCATGATTTTAGCAGCCATTGGTGATCATCATCATAAGTTATACAACATATTATTCACAAGAAAGTGCTCAGATTTTCTAGCATTTAAATTATTATCAGGAAGCTCTGAAAGAGCTACCAATAAATTAAACACTCCCCTATTTATTTCTTAAGACATCATCTTTGCCTCCTAAAATATTCATTTAACAAGTAATTTAAAAATACATATATTTGAATAACCTAGGGGTAACGAAAAAAGCCCATATGGTCATTTGAATGCACAGACCATAAACACAAAGTTTATTTACCTTTAAATAATGTTTTCTCTATTTCTTCCATACCATCAGTTTAAAAAAGAATTTATCCTTTTAATAAATTTTTGCCATTTTTTTAATTCAAAACCTTTTTCACTGACATTATAAAGGATAAAGGTTCTTATTTGCATTTTTTCTACAACAGTCAAGCCATCTTGTTGTATTTTCTAGGCCATTGATAGACACAGTCCTCACCTTGAAAATGATGAATTTTTATTTCCTATTCAACATTTTGTTCTGCAATATAATTTTGCTTAAAATTTTATATGACTTTAATATCAAAGTTTAATAGTAATATATGTAAGTTTAATATGTAAATATCTATAATAAGAGAATTATTAAGGATGTGAGTTATAATTTTTCACATTTTTCTTTGACTAAAAATATGACTATTATATATTTGGCTCACATTAATGTAAAATACCTCTTCCTTATGCCTTCCTGTATTTTTAAAAATTTACTTTTTATATTTGAATAAGAAAAGGGTACATACATTTAGGTTTCTATGCTGTTCATGGATGGAGCTTTTAAAGCAAACACATATATTCTCCTCTCTTTTTCCATCATTATACCAGTCTGACCAAACATGTTGGTTAAAAAAATAAAATGCAGAATCAGACCTATAAATACAGACAACAAACTGATGGTTGCCTGAGTGGAAGTGGGTCAGGGCCTGGGCAAAATGGGTGAAGGGGAGAGGGAGAGACAGGCTTCCAGTTATGGAATGAATATGTCATGCGAATAAAAGACACAGCATAATAAATATAGTCAATGATATTGTAATAGCTTTGTATGCTGACAGATGGCAGCTACACTTGTGGTGAGCATAGCATAATGTGTAAACATGTCAAATCACTGTGTTGTACACCTGAAACTAATGTAAGATTATATTTCAACTGTACTCAAATTTAAAAATTAAAAAAATAAAGAAAGAAAAGAAAAGGGCTAGCATAATAAGCCCTGGAAAAAATAAAGCTGTTGTTTCTTAATCATTTGAGAAGTGCCAGAATTTCTAAAGTTAAAGAAAAAATAAATCAAGCAAACAAATCCCAGAAAATATTTATATTTGGAAACAGTTTCTCTTAAAAATATTAATGTAGCATTGCTCTGTTTTTAAATTGAACTTTCTAATCAGGCTGCTTTATAGCAAAAAGAGGGAAAAAAAGAACTAGGTCATAAAGTGACCTTTAGAAAGGTCTATTCACCTCCTGTAACCTTTTTAATTTGTTAGTTTTCCTTTTTTGTTGTTGTCCCATTTGAGGGGTGAGAGAAGGAAAAGTTCCCTCTGAAGAAATCAAGCAGATTAAAGATAATAAATTATGTCAGAGTGAAAGCTCAAATAAGAAACACCATCAGGAGAATGGCCAGATGGTCTGGATAATAACACTGTATATACCCAAAGAAAACCACAGCTGTTTATAAATGCATCTGTTGACAAATGTTCGTTTTGAATGGAAACCTACTCCAGTAAACCAATGAGACTATTTAATTGAAGTTTAATATGAAAGCAGAAGAAATTTAATAATAGAACAGAACTTTAAAGAACTATCAGCCTTCTGCTCAGCACGCGTCCTAGTTCTTTTGAATATATTTTTATTGTATACCAGCGGGGGCTAATCACAACCAAATGTGGAGTGTGTATTCCATATAGTTGGTCTCAACATATTTGCATCCCATGTGGTAAAGAGTTTTCCACTCAAAATCTTAATTACTCCTATGCATGTGCGTGAGTGGACAGGATGTATATATCTATGGAAATTAACACAGCTCTGAGTTACATCCTGAGTCCCAAGGAATAATTTATACCCACAGGAAGTCATCAACTTTTGCCTTCCTTCTAAAATAATAAAAATATACCCTCATCTGCCTCATAGAAGCAGAGCCACATATTGTTTCTTAGAATTTATAAAATCCTTCAAGACCTAGGGTCTGTAAAGATTTAAAAAATAAGGGTTCTGTTTCCATGAGGCCTAGCTCTTTCTTACGCTTAGAGCATAGATCTGCCAATTCTCCCCATAATCGGGCATTGCAGAGCTGAAGGGATATCAGAAGATCCTTGGATTCAGGCCCCCTGTTACTAGCCAGGTGAATGCCGGAATATATATATAACTTATGTTACTACAAATGCAATTTGGTTCAAGGAACACGCGAGATATTTTCACTCAACCAGTTTTCCTATGAGGGAAATAAACATTACATTCATTTAAACAACACAGCGATGTGACTTCCTATACAACCTAACAGGATAAAGCAGTTAAACAGTAGGGAAAAAAAATGTAATGAGTTGCCACTTTTCTGCTCAAATTCTACTTTGCAATGAATTTTTGTCATTGTCGTTACTGTTTTCACTGCTGCTCGACCATAATAGAGGCTTCTCTGTGTTTGCTGATCCTTTACATTACATATATCACCAGTCTCCTTCCTCGAAAATTGTCCCATCAATTTGCTGCATGATGACAATATTCTCTCCATGAACTTCAACCAACTGGTGATAAATTTTGCAATGGGATCTTTTTCATAAACATTGAGTGATTATGCACACATGGCCTGGAGAGCTTGGATATTAGACAGTAGCCATTTTTTAACCAAGGGATTTCCAGGCCACAAAGGATTACAACAAGTTCTCTTAACAGTGTATACTTAGGGCACCCAGGTGGCTCATACAGTTAAGGTTAAGCATTTGACTCTTGATTTCAGCTCAGGTCATGATCTCAGAGTCACGATCTCAGAGTCATGAGACTGAGTCTGCCATGGGGCTCTACGCTCAGCGAGGAGTCTGCTTGTCCCTTTCCCTCCCCCTGCTTGTGCGTTCTCTCTCTCTCTCTCTCTCTCAAATAGATAAAATATTTTTTAAAAACCTATATATTTGCCTATATAATATTAAATCCTTAACAAGTATCTGTGGCATGTGAAAAGGCTTCAGTAATAGACTGAACATTTAAATTTTAAATAAACTTCATCTCTAATACACTCAGACACAAATTCTAAACTATTTTCATTGCTTTATATTGGGGTAGTGTTTCTGGGGCTGGATAAATGCTCTTGCTACAATTCTTAAGCCTCTTTCCTATAGTACTCAGGGTAGTTGAAGCACATCTTCCTGCTTTACTATTAATTTGATAGGTTAATTGAATCATTGTTTATTTTTCTTCTTCAGATGACTCAAAAGCAGTATCAGTGATTTTGCCATTGGCTCAGTCTTTCTTCAAGTCTTCGGGTTGTCTTGACTATGAGGTACAGATCCAGAAATGTCAGCTTCAGTCACAATAGCCCTTAATGTAATGTTCATCCTTACAGGTAGCTAAATTGGTTTGTACACAAAAGACACTTGGGGCATTTTAGAACAATATTATATGGACTCATGCCTAATGCATGCCAGAATATCTCTGGAAGCTCTTGACACGGAAGCCATCACCACAGCTAAAGCTGGGAGCATCAACCAATAACAAGGCAGATTATTGTTAACAACAGTTTATAACATTTCAGATGATTTTACTGTCCTTAGAGTCTTACAAGTGCAATAACCACAGTCCTCACTCCTCCTTAGCTTTTTGGTGTTTTCAATTCCACCTGGAACTCATTTTCTCAAGAAAGTCACTTGGGCATGCTTTTCCCCTTAGATAACTACTAGAGACCAAAACATATTTTAACTGGAAAAGTGAAAATTTCTTTTCAAATCATCTGGCTCTTTTGTCTACATGATGCCAAACATCTGGATATTTAGGATACCTCCAGATGATTGACTGAATTTTTTATTTTCAACCAACACGGTTTCTGGCATCATGGAAACAAAGCATAAGGCTTTGTTGACACAGTGGCTCCAAGCCAATTGCTAAAGAGTAAACTGGTGCCTACCCACATGAGCTGCCCTGTCTGATAAGAGGAAACATCTGTTATTAGTTATGGCTTTGTTCTGTAACCTAAGAGGATTGGAGGGGTGGAGGGGTTGGCAACTGATAGCAAGAGGTGAGATCAGAGATTTTTAAAAGGGGCTAAATCTTGAAAGACTATGTTAAAACTATGTTAAGGAAATAGATAACCATAAGCAGGGAATAATGAGTTCACACTTGATTTTAGAAACAATCACTCTGGTCACAGGTTACCAGCTTGACTAGAGTCCAAGTAACTGGAGATAGAATAACCTATAAAATTCTCTTGCAGTAATTCAAGCGAGGAACTGATGATGGCTTGGGCTAGAGAATTGACAATAGTGTTGGAGAAACAGTAAAGATTTCTGCACAATGGTGGAAAGGATCAGAAATACTTTAGGAGATTTAATATGACAGTGCTATATAGGTCCAAGCGGAAAGGAAATCAACTGGAAGCTGGAATAGACTATGTGAGAAGTTAAGGGTCTGAACAAGGGTAATGGCTTGGGGAATGGAATAGGAAATACATAGGAGAGAGGTGGAAAAGCTAAAATGTGTTAGATTCAGCAGGATCTTGCATGAAGAGTGAGGAGAAAGGTATATTCTAAGATTAGCAAAGTTCCAAGACATGACTAAGAAGATGATACCAACAACAATAACAACAACAACAACAACAAATAAAGAATCCAAGTTTGGCTTTGGTGGAAAAGGAGAGTTCACCTTTAGATGTTGGTGACATCTAGATACAGCTCAGTGAAGATATTTGACTAGTGGTTTTAGAATGCCAAACAGAAACTTAGATGTGTGGGTTGAGACCAGATATATAGATTTGAAATCAGAAAAGTGAATGAAATTATCACAGAGAAAGGACAGTGGAAGTCCTACTACTATCACAAAAGAGAGAATATGAGACAAATCAGGGGATAGAAAAAGAACAGTCCTCAAGAAACAGTAAAATAAGAGGGTCCAATATCATGTGAGCCACGTGGCACATTCTCTGTGCCTGGTTCCCTTTACCATTTATGTTTCCTAGGCATGGGAACCTTCACAACCATCCTACTCATCTGAACTACCAGTTTTATAAAGGGAAAGAAGACCTTTGGACTATGATGAAATAATTTCTTTGTCCCAAATACCAGACTGGCTTTGATTCTTAAAAGTAATTATTTTGACAACTGGACTATGTCCATAGCTCTCCCATCTATTTTTCTAGCTGTGATTTGTGTTGTATAGGGAGAATTCTCTACTATACCAATTACTATCTAGCTCCTCTGGCTCATCTACTTTCTTCTTCATCCTTCTTGTGTCTTCACCTTGGTGACTTGATCCATCATTATTGTTCCAGTTGTTTCTCTCTGAACTGAGCGCAACAAAACTCCAGTCTAGCTGCCTAGATCCTAGGAGAGTCTGGTACCTTAGGACCATAGACATAATAGTAGTCTCACATTACCTATGCACATATACAAATCAGAACTTACCCTTTATATCTGACCATCCACTGACTTCCAGTGGCCACTGGTTCCATCACCTCATTTAGAATGCAGAATTGACATTTTAAGTTTGAATATATTTAGTACAGATCTGAAGGAGAGGGGGTGGAGAAAAGTTGGAGAAGGGAATGAATAAATCCAATACTATAAAAATGTTGAGAGGGATAAAGGAGAAAGGATAATTGTACCTGGCAGTGAATAATGGATATTTAAAGACACTAAAATGTTGATAGCAGAAGGAAGACTATATTAGATAAGGAAAAGTGAGTTTCTCCATTTAGAGAAATTAAGTCCATGTAAGCAACTGTTAGGTACTAATAACCTCTACTTGAATCTAAGTATTAAAACCCATTTATTTAAGGTTTTCTTCAGTATTTTAACAATTTTTATATAAAATTCTATAATGTAAATCTCAACTAGAGGTGCTCTACCTCGCTTGCTCTTTTTCCTGGTCACTCCCGTGTCAAATACGTTCTTATAGCTAGTGCATGGTCAATGCTGATGGTACAACTTGTACTCAGCAAAAAGAATTCACTGCTATTTAGTTTTTAACTTTTTTCATTGTTCCTCATATTCAACTACTTGTTTAGAAAGTGATTCCTATTGTTATCAAATCCTCCCCAGCTGGTCCTACCAGACATTTATTTGAAGCACCAATGCAGATGAAAATCAAATACACTATGAGGAAAATAAAATGAGTTTATGGCAGGCTGTATTCAATAAACAAGGAACAAAGCTAGCATTTTCCTGTCTTCTTAAAGTACTAATAATATTACTACAAACGCAAAAAGGACAGGCTTGAGAACAAATTTTTCCTTCTACATTGGCCATCCCACATTCCATTGGCATTCTGGAATGTGGAAACTTGGTTTGAAGGCAAAATCCAACTCAACTGGCAATAAGAAAGTCTCCAACCTTGAACTCTTGAAATGTTTATAGGAGATCCTTTGCAACTTCTGGTTGTCTTTGGATACATAAAAAGACAGAGTTGCTTTGAAAATTTTCAAAGCTTTGAAACCATCTCTTATTCAATAGTCTGGGGTGAGATATGTGAGTATAACTACTGACCAGGCAGCCAGTCAGTGTTTTAAACTCATAAAAATAGAGGATCTTTTCATGAGCTCAGTTTAGAGGATAGTACATGTAGTTTTACAAGGTTTGTTGATCATTTATAGCAGACAACTATAGCAGACAACCATGTCAACCCTGCATCCTATTCTCTTTTCTTCCTTGAGAGCAGAGCCCTGGTTTTGTTCTGGTGTCCACCACTTCTCTTTTTGGACTAAGTTAAAAATGACCCTATCCCAACTCCAGAGGTAAATTCTGGTTGGTATAAGTTAGTCATGGTGGGCCCTTTATTCTTGCAATTTATGAGTTTATAAGAGGGTTATGACCCTGCTCCAGCCAAAGAGATATAAAACGAAAAACGAAACCTGTGGAGACTTCTGAGACATATTTCAAGCAACCTTTTTGCCTCTGACGCGATTCTTAAGAGACTAATATTCAGGACAAGGTTGTTGTGGCTCCTTCATATGCAACAGTAAAGCTTTTCTGATTTATGCTTTTGAATATGATTAAATACTAAATTCTACAACCCACCCCATACTCAATTGTCCCCCCATTAACATGTTGAAATGGCAGACCCCAGAATAGTTACAATGTATTTGTTTGCAACTTAAACATATCAGATTCAATAAATAAGAACAAAAGGTATTACCTCCAAGAATTGGTCATCCATAGGGATGGAGGGGTTCAGCATTATTGGATTCTCTAACTCAAGGAAGTTGTAAGGGATGCAGCATCTTTTTGCCTTCCACCTGGGTATTTGCTAGACTTGCCCTCAAATCGGCTATCCCATGGTTGGAAGAGGTGCCTGCCACGTCTAAGACCCAACACTGGCCAGAGGCAAAAAGGTTGCTCAAAATATGTCTCAGAAGTCTCCACAGGCTTCATTTTACAACTCTTTGGCTGGAGCAGGGTCATAACCCTCTTATAAACTCATAAATTGCAAGAATAAAGGGCCCACCATGACTAACTTATACCAACCAGAATTTACTTCTGGAGTTGGGATAGGGTCATTTTTAACTTAGTCCAAAAAGGGAAGTGGTGGACCCCAGAACAAAATCAGGGCTCTGCTCTCAAGGAAAAAAAGAGAATAGGATGCAGGGTGGACATGGTTGTCTGCTATAGTTGTCTGCTATAAATGATCAACAAACCTTGTAAAACTACATGTACTATCCTCTAAACTGAGCTCATGAAAAGATCCTCTATTTTTATGAGTTTAAAATAGGTGTTTAACATATCTCAATTGTTTCTGCTATCAATACTGTAAGGCAGGTATCAATAATCCCTAATTTTCAGATGAGGGCCATAGACATTAAGCAATTACCATAGGCACAGTGA
Source organism: Canis aureus (assembly GCF_053574225.1). Taxonomy (NCBI): domain Eukaryota; kingdom Metazoa; phylum Chordata; class Mammalia; order Carnivora; family Canidae; genus Canis; species Canis aureus. The sequence goes on along the minus strand of NC_135616.1, from coordinate 67,992,867 downwards.
ATATAATTATAGCAATAACTATTATTTTGTGCTTACTATAAGCATATTATATGAATACCATTAACTCATTAATCATTACATCAGCTCTCTAAAGAAAATACTTTTATCGTCTGTGTTTTACCAATGGAGACACTGAAGCACAGAACGTATAAGCAAATTTCCCAAAATCACATAAGTGGTAAGTGGCAATATGTAACTACAGAGCCCCACACTTATTGCCACCCCATAAGCTACAGCCAAGACTCAGAATTACAGACATATCTGTCTAAATTCTAACCCAATATTTTTCCCTCCAGGTTAGGTAGAAAGTCAGGATATATTTTGGCTGCCTGCTGTGTTTTAGAGACCCAGAATGGAATTAAAACGTTAAAAAAATTTTTTAATTACATGAATGATACAGGCAAACACTCTGGTTTGGGCAAGGGGAAATCACACAACCTGTTCCCTCTTTGATTCCAGAAAGCCTCTGCTGTGTCCTAGAGAATGACAAGGAATAATGAGCTTAAACCACAAGCCAGTTGTCAAGGCACACATGGCAATACAGCCCAAGCCTTTCCGTAGCAAGTCAGCCAGAGTGATGCAGATGAAATCTTGTTCCACTGTTGTAGCTGATGAAAGAATTTAATGTGGCTATTCAGACAGTGAATATTACTAAAAGTGGGGAAAATCAAAAACATTCAAAAATAGATGCAGAGGATGTAGGGCAAAAATGAGATATTATGATCCTATTCACTTTGCCCTGTCAAACTCTTTATTGGTTGCTGAATCAAATACAATGTGTAATTGTGTTTCCATGTTTTTCTGATTTTTATCATTCAACTAACATTTACCATGAGACTGACGCTGCTAGGCTCTGGGGATGTAGCCCCCGGTATCTTCTCATCAGACAAAGGGACAATCCAAATCCTCACTTTGATCTACAAGGATCTCACCACCACTTACTACCACCTTTGCCCCTGCCCACTCTGCTGCAGCCTCACTGCTCTCCTGGTGGAACAGGTTGGTGGAACAGGCTGGACAAGCCTTGGAGCATTTGCTCTGTACTCTCCCTTTATCCAACCAGACCACATGTTGCCCAGATCATTTACACAACTGGCTCACTCCCTCACTTGATGCAGGTGTGTGCTCAGATGTCACCCCATCTGTCACTATCCTCTCACTGTATTTCAATTCACATTACTTATTTATTACATATTTATCTGTTCATTTATTTTTTATTACCTGTACCTGCTCCTGCTCAATTCTCATAGGGCTTTATTCTGCCCATGGCTCTATCCTCAGCACTTACATAGTGACTGACACATAGTCTTCAATAAATATTTGTTGAAGAAAGTAAAGATGACACTAATGGATATGACAGGAGCTTTAGAAAATGTAAGCGTCTCCTCCAGAGACTCACAGTTTAGCACTGTAATACAGTAAAAGCCAAAGGGTTTATAATGTTAGGATTTAACTGAACAGTTGTCTATCATATAGTACAGTGAAGCTTATACCCCAAATGGTTGCCTTTTCCATTTTTCATATCTGAATATAGGTTAATAAAAACAAAAACTTTATTGCTGCTGTAATTTTTAAAATCTGCAGGTGTTCTCCTGATTGTTTTTTTTTAATTTTTTTCTTTTTTTTAAATTTATTTATTCATGATAGTCACACGGAGAGAGAGAGAGGCGCAGAGACACAGGCAGAGGGAGAAGCAGGCTCCAAGCACCGGGAGCCCGATGTGGGATTCGATCCCGAGTCTCCAGGATCACGCCCTGGGCCAAAGGCAGGTGCCAAACCGCTGCGCCACCCAGGGATCCCTGTTCTCCTGATTGTTGATGTAGAAATTCCTGGTTACCCCTTATTTGATACTGCTGGTAAATTAGGTCATCCCTTATAACATAGAAACTTATAATACAATGAATAGGGGATGGTGACACTAGTAAAAACCTAGGGCAAGCAAGAAGTATTGTTCTTGATTCCATGTCACACCTAAAATCAACTTAAATGAATTTTGCAATAGCCTTGGCATTTGGAAATGTGGGTTGCGTGAGCAATTTCTACCCAAGCAAATCCAGTACATTACATTTTTGTGCTGAGCATGAGGCTGGCCTGACAACTGGTGCCAAAACCAGATGTTTGACTCTGGAAAAAGGGCATTCCACACATTCATCAAGAACATTTCTTGGCAAATTCAAGCCAATGGTACAGGACACATATGTGTCTCCATGGTCGATAGTGCAGAAACCACATTGGTTATTTACAGGAAGCATTATAAAATCGGATGTATTTATAGAAATGCCTGTGAAACATGCAGTTATTTTTAACAAGAGAGAGTTGTTTAGTGCAGATGCATAAATCGTCTTACAAATGAAATGATTGATTGTAACACAATCCATAATCTCAGATATCATCTGATAGCTTCACCATTAAGTGCTTATTATATATGCCAAAGGTCTGGGAATTGTATGAAAAGATTTAATAAGTATAGATTTCAATCTCTGAAAAAAATACATGCTCTCAAAGAAAACTGAAAGGCTCATGCTTGCGAAGAAATCAAGCATGCCTAAGAAATTGGTCATACCCTGTTTATGGCCATCAGCATGCAGAGTAGGACCTATTAGATCAAGTCTTTGCTTTTGCCTTTGGTCTTTACAGGTTGTAGTAATAGATGTGTCACTCCTGAATTCTTCGGTGGCACTCCATTGTATCCTCTGCATGTGAAATACTTCAACTGATAAATGAACAAGACAACCAGGTTCTTGCATCCTACTTGTTTAAAAACTATATGAAAACCAGGGATGCCTGGTTTCCTCCATCTGTTAAGGGTCTGACTCTTGGTTTCAGCTCAGGCCTTGATCTCAGGGGTGTGGGATGGAGCCCCAAGTCAGGCTCCACACTGAGTGGGGTGTCTGCTTAGGATTCTCTCTCTCTCTCTCCCTCTGCCCCTCTCCCTATTCACACTCTTTCTCTCTCTCAAATAAATAAATAATTTTTTAAAAAAATAAAAATTATGTGAATATATATATATATTATTTTTTAAAGGGCAACTCCCAAAGCAAAGTTTTATATTATTAAGTCCTCAATAGACATCCCTGTTTCTTACCTTCACTGATATGGTATAAATAAACACAAAGTGGTATGAATTCAAAGGAGGATAAGGTCACTATAAATAGAAAAGTTATATCTCTTTGGAGAATGTAGGTTTTGAATTGAGCCATAAAGGCTGGATAAGATGTGAAGAATACGAGAAAGGAAATCCTATGGTGGAAGGAGATGGTAGGAACAAATGATATATTTTCCTGGCTCTGTGGCATGATCTTAACCTTTAGGAGTCAGTAAGAACATAATTATGTAGGAATTAATTCTGGCTAAAGAGAAAAATAAATGAGCCCTCAAAACTCTGTTGACATGGTATTCTCATTTATCAACCTCTGACACAAAAAGCTAGGAAGTTGTCACTCCTGTCCTTACAATTAGAAAATAGTTAGCAAGCTGAAAAATCAATGGACCCATCAGGGAGTTGAGGTCACAGGGCAAACTGCCATCCTGAAATATGGAGAGACGAGAGGATACAAGAGTATCATCACTAAGATCTGCTTACCTGGAGCAAAAGCTGCAGGAGCCATAAGCTGGTAGAAAGATCTTAATGGTAATTTTGCCAAATTACTAGAGACTGAGAAGGAGAAGCTAGTGTGAGAATGAGACTCCTGAGGGCCACAGTCTTAGGATGATCCCACATTTTCAAGGGTTTTATATCCAAGAATCCCACCAGTGTCTCATAGTGAAGATAAAAAAAAACCTCCCTATGTTTCTGGCAGGAGGAGGGGAAAAGTAACCTCATATTTGAAAAAGCTCCAGCACATTCTCCATAACCAAGGCCTACAATGCTGGGGAAAAGACTCTACCAGAGCCTTATAGCACCCAAGGGAAGTGCAGTCACTCAATTCTAGCCCCCACTAGCCTTCCTGTCTCTTGGTAGAGGGAGAGACAAGAAAAGCTTCTGTAGGTCACAGCATGGGACACAGACCCACTGAAAGACTAAGATTGAATCAAAAAATTAAAAACCAGGGGATCCCTGGGTGGCGCAGCGGTTTAGCGCCTGCCTTTGGCCGGGGGTGCGATCCTGGAGACCCGGGATCAAGTCCCACGTAGGGCTCCTGGTGCATGGAGCCTGCTTCTCCCTCTGCCTGTGTCTCTGCCTCTCTCTCTCTCACTGTGTGCCTATCACAAATAAATAAAATTTTAAAAAATTAAAAAAAATTAAAAACCAGAATAATTCCCCTCTCTCCATGCTTTACACCACATGGTTGGGGCTTCAGTGTGATAACAATGGACTTACAGCTGTAAGAGCAGCAAGACATCACCTCCTTTTAAGGAGGAGTTATTAGAGAAGACCAAAGACAAAAGGGGAAGTAAATAACTAGGACACCAGAACAATTTGAAGTCTTGGACATCTATAGCTGCAGCAAAATTAAACAGCCCAACTCCTAACTAGATTAACATCATAGCTCACATTAAAGAGCTGTTGACCTCAGTTTCTATTATCTGATAAATCATGTCCCACTTTCAGGAAATATTTGCAAAACATGCTAAAAGGCAAATAAAAACACAGCTTGAAGAAACAAAGGAAGCATCAGATCCAGACTCAGATATGACAAAAATTTTGAAGTTATCAAACAGAAAGGGAATTTAAGATGACTATAATATGTCAAAGGCTTTAATGGAAAAAGTAAACAACATGCAAGACCAGATAGGTTACAGAAGTAGAGAGATGGAAAATACAAGAATCAAAAGAAAATGCTGGAAATTGAAAAAACTGTAACTAAAATGAAGAATGCCTTTAATGCGCTCATCTCTAGACTATTTACGTACAAGAAAAGAATCAGTGAGCTTGAAGATACGTTAGGAGAAACTTCCCAAATTAAAATGCAAAGAGAAGGGGCACCTGGGTCGCTCAGTCAGCTAAGCACCTGCCTTTGGCTCAGGTCATGGGGTCCAGCACCATTATCTGGCTCCCTGCTCAGCAGGGAGTCTTCTTCTCTCTCTGCCCCTCACCCCTGCACTCTCTCTCTCAAATAAACAAATAAAATCTTTTTTAAAAAATGAAATAAAATCCAAAGAAGAAAAAGAATGGAAAGAAATTGCATTTTCAAGGAGCTAAATAAGAAATAGAGAACAGATACACACACACATATATACATTTGTGTACTAGTACATATGGTATACATATGCATATGTTAATTTATAAGTTTAAAATATTTTGCATATAATTAATATTTATATAGCACTCTAACAAACAACTTCCTATGATTCTTACATATATTGACTCATTTAATCCTCAAAAAAACCCCTATAAGATAGTTTTATTGTCCCCATTTTACTGATAAGGCTATACAGTCTGCAGTGGCTGTCCCAAGATATATGGCTAGTAAATGGTAGTCTGAGAAATGTCAAGATAAAGAAAGTATACGGAAGAGGAGTGAAGAGTCACAAACCCAAAACTAAGGTAAGTCAAGAAATGACCAAGGAATTCAATGAGCACAATTAGAAAACGCAAACTGAAATGAAATCAGATGGATAATAAGAGCGATAGCAGGTTGTAAAGGCCAACACTGTAATGTAACTGCCTACACTATGGCCCATCTAGTGGGTTAGAAGATTTATAATGGGAAGTATAAGATCAAACTGAAAATGCTAAGTGGGCAAGAAAATGGAAATGCTTGACTATGAGGATTAGCAATAGGCAATAGAAACTGTAGACGTATATGAAGTAAATAAGATTTGATAGGAAAGAAGCAGATAGAGGATTGAGTGAGCATCTTTCATGGGATTAAACATAATTATGAACTAAACTGGTGTGAAAGACTTAGAAGTGACTGAAGTTCATTTGCAGCACAGAGATGAGTGATCCTCACAACAAACTAGCATCGGGAGAACATAATACAGGGATCCCTGGGTGGCGCAGTGGTTTAGCGCCTGCCTTTGGCCCAGTGCGCGATCCTGGAGACCCACATCGGGCTCCTGGTGCATGGAGCCTGCTTCTCCCTCTGCCTATGTCTCTGCCTCTCTCTCTGTGTGTGTGTGACTATCATAAATAAATAAAAATTTTAAAAAAGGAGTACATAATACAGAAGACACAAGGAAATCAACATAGCTGCTTAGATTATCCAGGAGTCCTTGAATGCAAATTCAAGAACTATCTTTCTTCTCAGCCTGTCATCTTTATCAACTATCATTATTTATTGAAATTCATTTTATTACTGATGAAATCCTAGGCACCTTGAGGATTCTTATAGCATGAAGGTGATGGCCAAATCTTTGCCTTCAATGAGAACACATGCTAATGAAAACATTTCCTTTTGATTTGGGGCCAATTGCTAAAGTTGTATGTTTGAACACATGGATGTCTTTTTTACAAGAAAAGCACAAAACCAGAGGCTGAGCAACACTTTTGGAAGCACAAAATCTGTGATCATTATCTGGCTTTCCAGAAACATCTGGAATTTGAGTTTCTGTTTTCATTACTCTGGAAAGCAGTAAGCTTCCTCCTGACGTTCACCTCCAGGTGACCTTATTGTAACAATCCTTAAAAGGAGCCCCAGATTTGTCTGTGGAAGTAGTATCTAAGACATTGCCTGAATCGTCTTGTGATCCATATTGTCTAGAATTATTGTGCCTTGGAAGTGAGCTGGGAATGGCTCTTAAGATGTAATTATATTATCTTCTGTATTAGACTTTAGTTTATTTTCATAGGACCAAGCTTTTCAAAATTTCCAGGTAGTTGATAAATGTTATAATTTTAAAAGTATTTGATCCCTTTGCAGCAAAAGGGTAAATAAGTAAAAAGATCTTGCAATTAGGTCAACTTTTCACTTATAGTTTTTTATTAAATTCTTTAAAAATAGAACTATGATTTTAGCAATTTAACCCCCCCCCACCCCAGATATGTGAAAATGTCACTGATCTCAAGTGAACACCTAAGGATATAGCTGTTATTAGTTATTACAGTAACTTAACCAAGAGTCTTGATTGCCTGATAAGCTTCCCAATTACTCAAATTATTACTAGTGTGACCTGAAATTAAATGCAAATAAATGAAATAGTGTAAATAAAACTAATGGCTGTGACACGTACTTTCTATGGCAGATTGTGGGGTCACCTACCTTCCACTTAAGGCCCCATTGAGTGTGTTTACCAAGAAAAAGGAGAAATTAAAAACTATTAACACACAATCAAGAATATATGAGTAGAACCAGAAGGCCTTTGGGATGGCTTTAAAAGAGTTCATCATCCCTGACAGTCACAGGGCATATATGACTGAGAACAAAGTCAGGTCCTTTGTAATGTATAAAGTTATAGCATCGATTAAATGTTCAACCTTGTCAAGTCTCTCATATCACTGTTAAGACCACTGGTGAGGAAGGATTGAGAATGATCATCATTGGATGGAGGTAGAAATAGTGAGGTAGAGAAATTTGTTGTAATTTTTTGTTGTTTCTGTTTTTTTTAAATTTTAGGGAGCTTTATTGATATATGATTTAATAAACTCTATATATTTAAATTATACAACTATATATATTTAACATAAATATACACACACACAAAGGCACACATGAAACTATCATCACAATCAAGATAATTAGCATAGCCACCATCTGCAAAAGTTTATAATCCTCCCTGACTGGCAACTTCCTTCCCTGTCCCATCCTCTTGCAGACTCCTGAACTTTTTGTTACAATTTACATCAATTTTTATTTTCTAGAATCATATATAGACTCATTATGTACTCAGCTTATACTTTTGTTGGACTTCTTACACTAGTTTGAGACGTATTATGTTGTTGCATGTAACATTCATTTTTATTTCTAGTAAACCATTGTAATATCATTATAGTATTCCATTGTAGTAGCATTCCATTATGTGAATATAACATATTTTTTTATCCTTTAACTTGGTAATAGAATTATTTCCAGTTTTTGCCTCATACACAAATATAGCCGTTCTGAGCATTTGTGTACAAGTCAATGTGTAGATGTAAGCTTTTATCTCTTTGGGATAAATAACTAGGGTTGGATATCAGGGTTATGCAGTAGATATATGTTTAACTTTTTTTAAGAAACCACAAAACCATTTTACATGTGGATACACGTTTAATATATTACCACAAGTATTATGTAACAGTCCTAGTTGCTCCATATCCTCACCAAAACTTGGATGATCAATATTTTAAATTTTTTTGCCATTCTTTAAAAATGTATTTATTTGTTTGAGGGAGAGAGCAAGGAAAAGGGGCAGAGGGAGAAAGAAAGAGAGAGTCACAAGCAGACTCCATGTGAAGCCAGACATGGGGCTCGATCACACAACCCTGAGGTCACAACCTGAGCAGAAACCAAGAGTCAGATGCTTAACAGACTGCGCCATCAGGACCCCGAAATTCTTGCCATTTTAATAAATATGTAGTTATAACTCTTGAAAAAAAAATCAATAAAAAGAAAAGTCAATCAAATGAAATTTATCCTGGAACAACACAAATAATAGAACTGAGATACATGGGTATTAAAAACAGTAACAATACCTATATTCTATATGTTCAAAAAAGACTCAACAAATTAAGCAGAAACGTGGAAGATATAAAAGGTCCAAACAAACTTCTAAGGATGAAAACAAAAATGTCTGATATGAAAGTATACCAAATGGGATCAACTAGAAAAAAAAAAAAAGGAAAAAAATGGGATCAACTGCAGAACAAGCCTTGTAAGGGATGTAGTAATAGCAATTATCCAAAGTTAAAAGAGAGAAAATAAGACAAAAATGAACAGAGCATAAAAGAGCACAATTTTAAGTAGCTAAATATACTTGTTTGAGCTGTCCTCAATGGAATAGGTGGAAAGGAAACAATATTTGAAGAAATAATGACTAAAAAATCTCTATACTTGATGCAAACTATAAATCCACAGACCCAAGAAGCCAAGCAAACCCTAAGCACAACAAGAAGAATTAGAAGAAGAAAAAGATTACACCAACACGATGTAAAAGATTACACATAATAAATAATAATAATAAAAGATTATTATAAGATTTTATAATTAAATTGCTTAAAATTGGAGATTAAGAAAAAAATTTTAGGGACTCCTGGTGGCTCAGTCACTTAAGTGTCTAACTCTTGATTTCAGCTCAAGTCATGAGATCAAGTGCCATGTCAGGCTCTGAACTGAGCATGGAGTCTTAAGTCTACTTCTCTCCTTCTCCCTCTGCCCCATCCCCCTCCCTGTTCATGAGTGTACTCTATAAGAAAGAGAAAAGAAAAAAAAATTTAAAGCAAATAGAAAGGCGAAGCATCATGTGAACAAGAACAGAGATAAGGATGACAGCAGAACCCTCATTAGAAACAATGCAAATTAGAAGACACAAAAAGAGGGGGATGCCTGGGTGGCTCAGTCGGGTAAGTGTCTGCCTTTGACTCAGGTCATGATCCCAGAGTCCTGGGATCAAGCCCCACAGCAGTCCCCTGCTCAGTGGGGAGTCTGCTTCTCCATCTCCCTTGGCCCCTCTCCCCACTGGTGCTCGTTCACTCACTCTCTGTCCCTCAAATAAATAAAATCATTTGAAAAAAAAATGTTTTAAAAGAAGACACAAAAAGAAAAAAAACTGTTAATACAGAATTCCTTACTCAGCAAAAATATCTTTCAAAAACAAAGGTGAGGGACACCTGGGTGGCTCAGTGGTTGAGCATCTACCTTAGGCTCAGGGTGTGATCCCAGAGTCCTGGGATCGAGTCCCACATCAGGCTCCCCACAAGGAGATTGCTTCTCCTTCTGCCTATGTCTCTGCCTCTCTCTCTCTCTATGTCTATCATGAATAAATAAATAAAATCTTTTTTAAAAAGGTGAAATAAAGATTGAGACATGCAAAAGATGGAAAATTTTATTCTTAGCATGTCTTCCTTAACCTTGGGTAGTTTCCTTATCTGTATATACTGATCACTACAAAATCAATTTTAATTTAATTCAAGGATACTTATGAAGATTTCTGAAGTTATTTTCCATGCAGCACTCTGGTACTATGCTCTGAATAGTTCAGCTGACTTGTTCTCCTCTGCTTTGAGCTCCTTCTTCTCATCTCTGGGAGGCCACTATACTCTTCCTCCATAAACTATGGCCTGGAAACCTTCTCTAGGCAGTAAGCTTGGCAATCATAGGAGTCACTTTATTTGCTTCTTATCTCTCAGGAATCACTCCCAGTGTTCCTAGCAACAATCCAATTGCTTCTTGATGTACAATATCTGAAAACCATTGTTTTATAATTTTGTACAGTTTTCTAGCTTGAGGGTAAATCTAATACCCTGTTACCCCATCTTGACCAGAAGTTGAGACTGGGAAATTTAAACATCAAAATTCCTCTTAGCATCCTTAGCCAGTGGAAAAATCTTCTCCCAATTGTCTTCTGCAAAAAGTAATATTTTATATGCTACATTAAAATATTACTATATTTAATGATTGATTCTCAAGTTGATGCCCATTCTTGTCTGGACACATCCTGCTCCCTTTCATTGCCTCTAACCTATTAGGACATAGCTTGAACTGAGTGACAGACCTATGCTGGAAGGAGACAATCTTTACATCAATATGACTATAAGATATTATCGATCTATGTCAGCAAGTACCTGAGGAACATGTGAAGGGGGATTCCAATGGTGTTAAGCAAATGGAAACCAAACAAAAGACTTAACTGTTGCAGATTCACTGTCATATGTCCCTTCTACCCGAGTTTCAGAATTGATTTGCTATGTTGAACTCCAGGGAGTAGGTTAATAGTTTTCTAGGTTAAATAATAAAAATATGGACTCAGGGCCTACAGTTCTTGAGGTGAAATTTCCAGAATTTTCCTTGCATACTATAGAAAGAAAATATCCAGAGTCTTCAAGAAGTAGGAGTACATTGAATGAAACCTTTATGTGCAACTTGTTCAGCCATTCCCAATCATAACACCTAGTGAGCCTGGAGAAGAGATAAGGCATTAAGAAATGTATTTGTGAGATAAGTGTCCATATCTTTGAAGCACACTGTGGTAGCTGTCCTCTGAAGACTAGAAATGGCAGAGAAAGATGCTACTATTCATTAGGTTCACTGATCTAAATGGGAATAATGACGTGTCAGATTGGTGAAGGTACTTGTCAAGGTAAAGTACGTGAAATCACTGTAGTGAACTATAAGAAATCTATAACTGAAGTATTTTAACCCACTGAGGTTTGGTAGACTTGGAGTTGCTAGTAGCCAAAGGATTGTTACCAGGAAATAGTCTCAAAATATTTGCAACTGAGAATGCCTGGCCATTTGGGGCTCCTTATGAAGGTGAACCAACAGTTAAGATTTAGAGTTTGATCTTATTAACTGAGAGAAATCAGCTTGCTGCTGTGTGATGAAGGCAAGGAAGGCTCTGTTTAGACCTCAAAGAATTAAACTGGCTTCCCCTTATTAGTCCCTTACCCAATAGTCTGTTCAATGAAAAAAATTCAGAAATTCAATAAAAACAAGACAACCAAACACTTAACAATGAATGAAGCACCACTAGCTGAGGGGTTGGTAGAAGATGAGAGGAACATAGAATGGGAGGTGGAAGTTGGCACAAAAGTCAGCAGAAATGAGATAAAAATAGTTATTCTGGAGGAAGAATTAAAACCATTTCCTATTTGTTACCTGTCAAAATTACCCTTATTACACTGGGTATCTCAGTCATTGTGTAATATAATATTCAAGGAGGCACAATTAAATGTAAATGCAGAGTAATCCCAAATGTCTTTGCATTCCCCAAAGAAAAGAAAAGATATCCAACTTATAAAACATAGTGACACTTTTCAAAAAATATTTTGCTCTCCCCTCAATTTCTGAGCCCTCTGCCAAGCAAGTTTCTCATAATAGGTTCTCTGCATCCTTTCAACATGGGCAAAAATGCTCCCAAATTCCCTCCAGTTCTTTAGACTACCTACAACTTTTCTGTCTTTTGTCCTTCTTCCCAACCTTTCCATACATACAAAACTAAATAAGCTTTAGATGTGATCCAGCAGGCGAGCAAGGATAAGCTCTGTTGTGACCCATTCTCGTTTGTCCATTCTCTCTACTCTGCATTACTAAAACAAAATAAGAGCAAAAAAAAAAAGCAAAGAAACAAAACAAAAAACTGATAAATTGTTTGGCAAAGCAAAACTCATCTAGAGAGTAATGGATATTAAAATGAAATGCTCAGTGGTTAAAGGACAGTGTAAGAGGCATTGCTCCTGATCATCGATCATTTCCTTCCGACATGAAGCTTAGAAAAGCATCTAAGTAATTAGTATGAACCCAATGAGTCCTAGCAATTTTTTTTGTGGCATGTGAGAATAGACATGGTTTGGGTCATTTTGGGTCATCTCTGAAAACTGAAACTTTTGAACATAAAACTTTGGATGTGAAGAATCTTTCACAGAAAGGTTGACTATAAGATAGTTGCACTATTTCCCATGTCATATTAGTCATCATCCAGACAGTTGCCTGATTGCATAATCAATGCATTTCTTCACACATTTTACTTTTATCCAGTCAGTGTATGCAGATGTGGATGAAAAGTCTCATGAGCGCACATACATTCAGTTCTGTGTTTTACATGGCAGTGCCTTCTGCTATTTTGATATTCTAGATTCTGTGTTTTGGGTTAATGAAGAATACCTGTTATTTTTGGATTATCTTCTGTGCACTGTATAAAATGTGCTGTGTACAGTATCTCACACCTACAACAGCTCTCTTGGGTATGACTCCATTAGATGAATTTTAAAACACTTTTAAAGCTTTTTTTTGTATTTCATTCCACCGGAAAAAAAAACAAAATAACTTCTTGTGGCTCATGGAAATTAGTCCGCAGAAATATTATTGCCACTTGGTAGGGATTCCTTTAAATTGGGTGCCAGGCTGGTCTGTCAGCCATGGTTTTCTTTCAGCAGCTCTTGCTCTGCTCGTTTGCTAGAAGGCATGTTCCAAGTCTTCTTTTTGGCCTCCAGTCACTTCCATAACCTCATAACTGGCTTCTTAAATTTATTTTAAAAATATGATGGTCCTTCATAAATATTACAGTAAACCATAATTCAACATTTCTTCCTCTCAGTAGAGGCCATCTCTGTAGTCTGTAGTGAGGTTTCCTAGGGGGTCTTCTTTTAAGTATTTTATTCATTTAGGGATGCCTGGGTGGCTCAGCAGTTGAGCGTCTGCCTTCAGCTCAGGTTGTGATCCCAGATCACATTCCACATCAGGCTCCTTGCGTGAAGCCTGCTTCTCCCTCTGCTTGTGTCTCTGCCTCTCTCTCTTTCTGTCTTTCATGAATAAACAAATAAAATGTTTAAAAAAAATTTTATTTATTTGAGAGAGAGAGGGAGCATGAGCAGAGGGGCAGAGGTAGAGAGAAGCAGACTCCCTGCTGAGCAGGGAGCCTAATGCAGGGCTCAGTCCCAGAACTCCAAGATCATAACCTGAGCCCAAGGCAGAGGCTTAACCAACTGAGCCACTCAGGTGCCCCTCCTAGGGAGTCTTTTTAATACTTTTGTGGAAAATAAGACATACAAGAATGAGATCACAGGAAGAGCCTCATAGTAAATAGCTTTCACTAAACTTTAAAAGAACAAAAGCACTTTAGCAAAACAACCTTGAATCCTCTGGATCAAACAGTCGGTAAAGAAGTGTTTACTGAACTCTTCTACAAAAGTGTGTACAATAATACTCAAGCACTTGCAATGTTCCTAGAGTTAATTTTGGTTTCCAACGTACAAAATGGTTACTAATTCGATGGCTTACAATAGCAGATAAAATATTCTATGGATCTTATTTTCTTGTACTTAGAATGGGTCTTTTATTATAACCTTAGTGTAATAGCTAGTGTTTTCTATATAACAAATGACCCCCAAAACTAGAGGCTGAACCATCTATTTACCATCATGCAAAATTCTACAGATCAACAATTTAGATTGGGGTCAGCTCTGCAATTCTGCCAATATTAGTCATTTACGTGTTTGTAGTCAGCTGTCAGCTTCTGGTTAAGAGTCTATCCCATTGATCAAAATAAGTCATGTGAGTCATTATGGGAAGGAACTACCAAAGGGCAAGTTTACAAGAAGTAGTGAAAAAGGAAGATCATTATTGCCATCAATTCAGCAATAATGCTGAAGGCATAATAATTCAGCAAGGGCAAGTTTATAAGAAGTAGTGAAAAAGGAAGATCATTATTGCCATCAATTCAGCAATAATGCTGAAGGCATAATAATTCAGCAATAGGTTTTTTAAAATTATTATTTCTTTTTTTTAATTTTAATTATTATTTCAGGATCATGCCCTGAGCTGAAGGCAGATGTTCAACTGCTGAGCCACCCAGGCATCCCTTAATTATTATTTCTGTCTCCTATAATAGCATCTCCTGGACAGTGAATGTCCCTGCATGGCACTTTTCTCAATGTAACAATATAAAAAGTAAGTGATTCAACCAAATGTCTTCTGCTCTATGATGCAGAATAATTACCCATCACCCTTGAACTTATGCGGAAAAGAAGTAAATTGGAGTCAACGGCTTCTCACAAGATCCCAGAGGTATAAATGAATCTAATAAAACCACCAACAATACTAAGAGCACCAAAAATAAAATGCCTAGTCAATGTTTAGTCAAAATAAATATTTTGACATCTACATTTGCCACAAAACAAACACACACCAAGTCAATGGTACCTCTATCCTTCGCTTCTCTACTTCCTCCTCGGCTAAGCTTCTTATCACTCAACTGAAGTTAGTTACCTGCTATTTTGATCAAATCGAACCCAGAGGAATTTGGCACCAAGTGAAAATGGGAAATCAACTGCCACCCACACTCTCTAACTTGGGAGCTGCCAAGAAAAAAATGGGCTTTTCAAATGTATTGTTTTAGAGTTTGGAGCTGCTTTCAATGGTAGTAATACAACACCCACCCCCACCACCCCCCATCCAATCCAAAATCCCAAAAGAGACAGCAGAAAAAGCTATTCTACTGGTTACCTCACATAACCCCACACTGCTATTCATACACATAAAACAGGTCATTCTAGAGGGTTGCTTCAATGTCTTGAGTTCAATTAAATGGTTTATTTTGTATAATTGAATATCTTCTAGGAGCTATGGTCCCTTTCTACACTGCAAATGAACTATTCCTTCATAGGAAATGTTTACTAAGTAAGAAACTGGAGGATTATAAGTCCAAAAGAGAGATCTGATCAAAGTTTTTAAAGGACCTCCCTGGGTGCTTTGTTGAGAATTACAGGAGATACAAGAGTAGGAACTAGGAGAATAGTGAGAAGACTATTGTAAGAGTCAAGGCAAGAGATGACAGCGGCTTAATCTAGGACATAGCACTGCAGATGGAGGAGAATGGTAATGTTTTGCAGATAGACTCAAATCACTTACAGGTAAATTAATATTGTGGTGGTGATAAAATAAAGAGAGCAATCAAGGAGGACAACATTTAGGGCTCAGAAACTTGTGAGTAGTGTTGATATACTAGGATAGATTGAAATCACTCGTGGTAAATTAATGTCAACCTTTAATGTAATGTTGAATAGAACTGGTGAGAGTGAGAATTCTTGCTGTGTTCTCTATCATAGGGGAGAAATATTCCATATTTTGTCATTAATTAAGATTATACCTATAGGTTTTTTGTAAGTGCACATCATCAGATTGAGAAAGTTCTCCTTCAGTCTTTAGTTGCTGGGAATTTTTATCACTAATGAGTTTATGTCGAATTTTGGGAGTGTTGTGGATAGATAGGCAGATAGAATCCTACTTTAATTCTGCTTTGGGGGCATCCCTGGGTGGCTCAGCAGTTTGCGCCTGCCTTCAGCCGGGGCATAATCCTGGAGTCCCGGGATCGAGTTCCGCATTGGGCTCCCTGCACAGAGCCTGCTTCTCCCTCTGCCTGTGTCTCTGCCTCTCTCTCTCTCTCTCTCTCTCTCTCTCTCATGAATAAATAAATAAAATATTTTTTTAAAAATTATGCTTTGGATAGAGAATTTACCATTTCATTTCAATCCCAGTATATGGTCTATCTTAATAAAGACGCTATATGTACCTTAAAAAGCATGTATTCTATTGTTACAGAACTATAAATACCAATTGGATCAAAGTGTTTAATACTAGTGTTAAAATCTATGCCTTTACTACATTTTGGTCTAGTTGTTTCCTTTGTTACAAGCCAATGACATTAAACTCTTCAACTGTAGCTGTAAAATTATCTGCTTCTCCATTTAATTTTGTCAATTTCTGCTTCGTATTTTGAAGTTCTCTTATTTGGTGCATACTGTTTATGACTATTATGTCTTCCTGAAGAACTGACAATTTTATCATTAGAAATTGTTCCTATTTGTCTTTGGTAATACTCTGTCTTAAAACCTAGTTTTTTCAGATGTTAATATAGCTATTCTAGCCTTCTTATGATTAATATTTGCATGGTACATTGTTTTTCTAAAAATTTACTTTCACTATGTGGGATTTTTCAGTTTTAACTATTCTGATTACATCTGCCTTTTGAGTGTTTAGTCCATTAATATTTAATGTAATAAATTTATATGCTTGGAATTATGTCTGCCATTTTATTATTTGTTTGGAATTATATCTGTTTGTCCCTCTTTTCTCCTTTCTCTGTTCCCCCATTTACTGCCTTCTTTTGAGATTTTGAATATATAATTCCATTTTAAATTTATTCATTGACTTTTTAGAAGCACATGTTTTTTTCTTAATGAGAGGAACTGGATTTTATAATAGCCTAAGTAATATGAAACAAAACTAAATCTTTTTGGTAGAATCACATAATGATTATCTTTTTGTGATGTAATTTTTATTCTGTGCTCAATATTGGTCTGTGAGATTCATCCATGTTAATACTTACACTTTATAAAGAGACAAAAGAGGAAAAGTCAATGTATTGTTTAGGAATATACATGCATCTCCAATCTCTAATGAGAACAAGGCAATGTCATAGGATTGAGAGATGCAGAGGAATTATAATGTTCTATTTCTGAAACTGGGTGGTGAGAATACAGGTATTTGTTCTACTACTTATCCTTTAATCAATACACTTACATTATCTATGCACCTTTCTTTGTATAATATATTTCTCAATAAAAACCATGCCACACATCCAAAAAACAAACAAACAAAATCTAAACATTTACTTCTTATACTCTATAACATGAAGTAAGAATTAAAATATAGCAGCCTTGGTTGCTAAGCTTAAGAAAGGAGACTAAAAGGATACTAAACACTTGAAGCTTGTATATTTTTTTCCCATGGTAATAACTTCTTATTTTTTGTTTTCATTTTAATAGTGTTTGTACACCTTTACTAACAATTTCATTCTCTATACAGTCCAGGCATATATCTTCCCTGCAGGTTAAGCCATTAGCAGCAAAAAAGACTATGCTATAAGGAAAAATACAATGTAGGTAAGCACAGATGTCTCCACTAATTAACAAGCACAGCAGGATAAACAATGAAAAAGGTGAATGAAGCTTATGCTATTATTCCCAGGAAGAACATTTTCATTCAGTTCAAGGAAAGAATTTCTTAAAAGCTGTTTAACTACTTTAGAAGTAAAACATACACATACCGGAAGCACTAGAGACTTTTTCAAATTAATTCAGTGCCAAAAAATAAACATGTCTATGCTGGAGGAGTAATAGAAGTTAAGATGAATTTGTTTAGGCTCAATTAATTTTCTGGTTATTTCCTTGCCATACCAATGAGCTCATTTCTCTGTCAATAACTTAGCTATGAGTAGGACTATAAGTTAACTCTTTGGGACTCCTTAGTATAGTTGTTGTAAAATATTTATTGTCATCAGAAATGTTTTTTGCATTCTTCTGTAGTCTTACTTTTCACATTTTCATGCAACAGAAGGAGTACCACTACTGATACACAACACAATATAAATACATATCAAAATCATAATGCTCAGTGAAGGAATTCAATCATAAAAGATCCCATACTGTATGATTCCATTTATATAGAATTCTAGAAAACACAAAACTATTATAATGATAGAAAGTAAATTAGTGGTCATTGGGAAGTGTTAAGAGGCTCAAGGAGATCGACCAAAAAAAAAGCCTAAGAAAAGTTTTTGAGATGATAGGTAAGTTTTATATCATAATTATGGTGGTAGTTATACAACTGTATATAGTTGTTAAAAATCATCAACTTATAGGCTTGCAATTGGCAAATTTTATTGTATGTAAATTAAATTCCCAAGAAACTGACCAAAATTGTTAAAAGAAAACAAAAATTCCAACTGCAAGTTATTTCTAAAACAAATATTCTCTAAAGCTGGTAGTTAAAAAATGCATTATAATAAAAGCAAAATAATTTAAAAATCTGTTTGAACTATCAGTGGCCAAGCTGAAAATAACCATATACTCTGTATACTTATTTGAAATTACTGTACTAGGAGAATCTCAAAAGCATGCTAAGCATTTTATGTACTGTATGAAAAAATGAGATCTCTGACCCTTGAGAAATTAAGATTGTGTCTATAAGGCCTTTTTCAACATTTGACTACATTACTTAATACATTTTGCATATATATTAATCAATCAAATTTTGCACGGACTTAATATGAATTTGAATGAATCAACCCTACCTATATATCTTTATCTTTATTGTAGATATATTATATCTACTGTTTCACTATAGATACAGTATACATGCCATTTAATTACAGCTCTTCAGTCTTCAGAAGAACATAGGTAGTACACTCAAGTTGCTAAGTTTGCAGCACTTCTTCAATAACCATCCTTCAATTCACTATCACTCTCATTGTTTCTAATTGCTTAATTGCTCTCAAGAGTTGTCTTCGTATCAGACCCTAACATAGGCAGACTCACGATTTTCCTTAACCTTTCGAAGATTATTCCAACATTCGCAGATTTGTCCTGTTTTTAGTTTCATATCTACAGCAAATGTGATATTTGTGGCACCAGATTATATAATGTCTTCATGTTGACAATAATTGGAAAAATAGGGAAGTAGAGGCTGGAAAGGTAGAAAGGAGACAATATTATAAAAGAGAAATATTTGATGCTCTTGCAAAGAAGACTGGGAAGAAAGGGGGAAAGAACTAAGACAAAAGCTAAGATTGAAGGTTTGAGAACTGTATTCCTTCCTGTCAGAGAAGCTCCAGGGGAAAAGTGGGGCAGAGATGATAAATCCAGTCTAGGATGTTCTATTAAACAGGATATAGAGTCAATATCGGCATTAATGACTTTGACTACTGGGAAAATACTCACAGATTTCCCACTAAGCTATGCTCAATTTTATAGTTTAATATAATAATAGGGATCCCTGGGTGGCGCAGCGGTTTGGCGCCTGCCTTTGGCCCAGGGCGCGATCCTGGAGATCCGGGATCGAATCCCACATCAGGCTCCCAGTGCATGGAGCCTGCTTCTCCCTCTGCCTGTGTCTCTGCCTCTCTCTCTCTCACTGTGTGCCTATCATGAATAAATAAAAAAAAAAAATTAATATAATAATAATTGAAAGGCTAACCAGAACTTCACCTCCATCAAGCATAGGAGCATCTCTATATCTTCAGAGTTATAAGACTGATTAGGTAAGTCAACATTGCACTTTCCTAATTTTTTCTGTATTACTCTCATCTTTTTATTCAGAACTTTCCAGAATCAAAATTCATCTCAGACTGCTTGTATTACAATATCTTGACTATGTTAGATCCCTAACAATTCCCAATAATTGCTTTTTTATTAATATAGTCTTCATATAGGAAGAATTCCTGTGTGAATTCAATTGCTGATAAACACAGATGCTGAACCAAACTGGTAAAAATTGATTACTAGAAATTTTTAAAAGTTGATGTTTTTCCTTTGACCCAGTTATTTTACTTCTAGAAAAATATTCCAAGTAAATAGTAAAGGGTAGGCAAAAGTATTTAGCTATGTAGAAGAAGAAAAAGGGAAGGAAGAAAGGCAAGAAGTAGAAAACAGGAAGAAAGGAGCTGAAAGGTAAGGGACCCCAATGCAGACAGATTTGCAGTTTTATGATTTAGATGCCCTGGATTTTTTTCCCACTTCCACACTACCATGTTTTGTTTCAACTAACTTACTCAATATATGGAATTGTATGTTCTTTCTCTCGTAATTCTATCTTCATGAAGAATACTTTTTATCATTAAATGAATGACATAGGAAATGAATGTTTCTTTTCAGAATAAATTCACCATACTCGCTGCCTTAGAATAGGCCTTTTGGAAATAACTAGATCTGTACACAACTTTGTCCTTCATTTCTAGCTATTATGTTAAAAGGTAACAACAGCTATTTGATTGCTGAGAACAACTGAAAACAGTATGAGTCAACTTCTTAAAGAGAGAGGTTTGGTTGCTTGATCACAGAACACCCTTGCATCTTGGCTAATATCCAGCTGACTACTATTGGTCAAATAGGAACTGGGTTAAGGACTATGAATGGTTTATTGCAAGTCAAACTATTATAATGTAACTTGAGTAATTGTGAAATCTTATAACAGGGATCTGAAGCATCATATTTATAAATTGCTATCATTACGATGAAAATTTCAAAGAAAAACTTTCCAAATATGTATGTCTCAGAGATAGTCAAGAGGGTAGCAGCTGCCCTGGATTTGGAACACATTTGGATTTAGGGTCAGTTCTTATGTGTTTGGGGTTATACATTATCTCCTCTCAGAAGCTGAAACAAAATTAGTTCTGTTAGTCAGATAATAAGCACAATGGCAGACACTGAAATGGCCAGAGAAAGCTGATGTTTCTTTGTCTTTGAGGTATTATTGTTTTTGATGTTTTGTTTCAGGAGGAGGTCAACTTAGAGGTGAAAATATCTTCTTTTCTATTCTTCTCTAGAAATTTCAGAACCTGTCCTCAGGCAGGATTAATTGTGTATTATCAAACAAACAAAAAAACAAAAACAAAAAACTTCTAGAAGTCATATGTATAAAAGAAGTTATTCATCTGAATTATTCATAGTAAATGAATTAAAAGAAAATTCAAATTTTATCTTCTTTTGAACTTGAGTGTTAGTAATCTTATTGTCATCACCACTTTGCAACCATCAGAAATTTTCTCCTTAGCATGGTGTGGTTAAGCAAATCAAAACCTGACTTCCAGACCAATAGTCTCTGACCCAGGCTATTAAATGAGATCAAAACGATCTGAAATATGCTCAAGAGCCAATTGACAAAATAGAAAATAGAATCAATGACCACATTCAGAAAGAAACAACTGTTAAGGGAAAAAGATTGCTTCCCAAAAATCATATAAAAAACTTAGAGCTCTCCAATTAATTTGCTAATTTAGCCACAGTACAAGCTTTACTCAAAGTATATGGACAGCTCTATTTGCAAATTTTGTCTTTTTGATGAAAATTTGGTTGAGCACCTATTAAAGTCTTCTAACCAGAAAACCACTCACCAATAAATTTTCTCACTTAACAAATGGGAGAAATTGATAAATATAGAGGTTATTTTTGGCATCCAAGGTCACATAGCTTGTTAGTGACAAACTAAGGGCCAGGATCTTGGTCTATTAACCCCCAGTTTATACCCTTTCTTCTACTTGGCCATTTATTTCTTCAACAAACATTTATTGAGTACTACTACTATGTTCCTACTACTCAGATGTATACAGGAGATACAATAATGAAAAATATAAGTATAGTTTCTGTTCTCATGGATTTTATATTCTATTGGAATCTAACGGTATAAGGTTTAAAATAAGCAAGTAGAACAAATTAATAAAAAATTTAAAAGATAGCTTCAGAAAGTCATAATTGTAACAAAGAAAATAAAAGAAAGTAATGGAATAACAAGCAAGTTGTGTTATTTCATTAGCCAAGGGCAAGAAAAGTCTCTCTGGAGGGGTGACATTTAAACTGACTGGTAAAGAGCTAACCATGCAAACTTCAGGGTAACAGATGCTCCCGGAGGAGGAAGGGGAAATATAGAAGCCCTGGGGAATGAGTGAGGTCAGTAAGTTCAAGGTAGCTAGGATGTGAGGATGGAAGAGAACATGCCACAAGATTATAGTGGGTTGAATAGTGCCCCCTCACCCAATTCGTGTCTGCTTGGAGTCTCATAATGGTATCTTATTTAGAAATAGGGTCCCTGTAGATATAATTAAGGTAAAGGTCGAGAAGGGAACATACTAAAACAGAATGGTCCCTAAATCCATGAGCATGAACTTATAAGAGAAAGAGAAAGACATACACACACAAAAAAGGCCTTGTAAAGATAAAATAGGCAGAAATTGGAGTTATGCTGCCACAAACCAAGGAATTCCTAGGGTCACAAGAAGCTGGAAGAGGCAAGAAAGGATTCTTCCATTCTTCAGATGGAGAGTGGCCTTGCAGACACTCTGATTTGGACATCTAGTCTCCAGAATTGTGACGGAATATATTTCTGTTGTTTTAAACCACGAAGTTCATCGTCATTTGCTTTGACATCCCCAGAAAACTAATACAAACATGAAGACAGAAAATGAAGCAGACTCATTGCCATGGCAAAGAGTGGGAATTTTATTCTAATGAAAATTCTCAGTGTTGGATAACTGATTTATGGCTTACAAAAAGCACTGAGGATACAGTATTAAAGAACAGATTTCAGAGGAATAGGCAAGACTAGAAGCAAGGAAACAAAGTAGATGCAACAATTAGAATGTCCCAAGTCAGAGGTGATGGTTATTTGGTATAGGGCTCTAGTAGAGTATACAGAGGGAAGTGGAGAGATTTGAGATAGGCTTTGTGAGTTGAATATATAGAACATATTAATGAATTAGATATGGAATTCATTTCTATAAAATATTTGCTGCTGGGGTGCCTAAGTGGCTCAGTCAGGTAAGCGTCTGCCTTTGGCTCAGGTCATGATCCCAGGGTCCTGGGATCGAGTCCCACATCAAGCTTCCTGCTAAGTAGGGAATCTGCTTCTCCTTCTACCCCTCCCTGCTGCTTGTGTTCTCTCTCTCATGCTCACTCTCTCTCTCAAATAAATTTTAAAAATCTTAAAAATAAAACATTTGCTGCCAACTTTCAAAATAGCAGTTATTTCACATTTTACTGTAAAGTACAGCAAGTGTTCCATCCCCTCCCAGAGTTATTTGTCTCATTCAGTAAGTCATGACTTTATTACAATGAGTTTTTTCATCAATGATGAAAAAAATG
This sequence comes from Canis aureus, assembly GCF_053574225.1. Classification (NCBI taxonomy): domain Eukaryota; kingdom Metazoa; phylum Chordata; class Mammalia; order Carnivora; family Canidae; genus Canis; species Canis aureus. Next base: position 67,969,655 of record NC_135616.1, on the reverse strand, counting down.
GAAAATAACTGAGTGTGTTTTCTATGAAAGATATCTTATATCAGTAACTCAATCAATCTTTTAGCAGCACTGAACAGAACAGAGATATTCTTATTTCCAAATGAGTAAACTGCAATTTCAGATTCAGTGAATAACATGACCAAATACACATGCGCTTACAGATTACTCTTACTTTGAACAGGTTGATCCTCCAAACAACTGATTTGATCTGCTCATCCAGCTACCCAAATGACAAAATAATAATATACAAGTTGAGGGACAGGCTTTAAGACCCAAATATTTGCTCTGTATGGGAAATCAGGAGACCTGGGATATGATATTGACTATTTCTTTTAACACTGTCATCTCTGGTAAACTAGACTATTTGGGCATTTTTCTGGACTTGGCTAGCACTTCTATTTTTTGGTAAGAATTAGTGGTTCCTTTTCATATCTTAATCTATACAATTATTTCCTCTGAATAAATATGAAAAACTCAATAGAAATGTTTTGATAAGTGGTTTATCTGGCATAGAATTGGACCATTATCGAGATGTGCAGGAGAAATACTGGACTGGAGACATGTTCTTTAAGCTGTTATGCAACAATTAAGAGTACAAAGGCATTGGGTACCTATCCAATTATCTGACAACTACTCATGCTTTCTTTCAGTCATATTCTTTGAGCACTTACTCTGTACCAGCTACTGTTCTGGTTATGGAGAATTTTTTTTTAACTCTTACATTTATTCTAATGATTTCATGACTAAACATTGAAGTTTGAGATCTGATTCACCCAGTTTTGTCCTATATATATCAAAATGACAGGACAGTGTTTTGATTCTTTGCTTAGATAGACAAGACTGGCACACAGAACAGAAAGGAGTTGGGGTGTGGAGGAAGACATCAGTATTACCCTTTCCTACTTTCTTTGGCCTTTGGAGTCTGCATCTTGGAAACTAACATAGGTCCACTTAGAGAACAAAGTATGGATAATGAATAAAAAAAAAAAAAACAGATTCAATCACTCCCACATACCTCTGGGGACCTATTCTTTAAAGACTTGATGATTTCTTCATACAGGGACTCTAGTGACATGGCTGGAATATTCTGCCTCAATTACCAAAATGATTATAATGTTTTCAATGATTGTTAATGATACAGGATAAAGATTAACAACTCAACAGTATAAGATTTCCAGCTGAAAATCTAGTGCTTTCCAAAGACAATGTTTAATTTTTTTTCATTTAGTTTGATCCCAAGAGGCAGAAATCTTTAGGAAACAAATTAAATTTGCTATTAGCAGTGCTAGATAAGACTATTATTCTCTCGGTAAGCTCTACCAAACTTTGATAAAAAATAAAATAAAATTGTAGTTTAAAAATTCAAGTGACATCCTAAATGGACCTCTTCTATAAGCCATAATAGGAAAAAGAAAGATTGACATTTCACATTTCAAAACAAGATTTTACAAACACTGGTCTTGGAGTAATCTGGATTAGTATTCCTTAAGCTAGTCATCAAATACAGATATTATTTTCCAAGTGAGTGGTTCCTAGACTTCCAAATTTTATAGACAGCTAACCTTTTTTTCCAATTGGGAACACCAGAAAAAAATGCATCTAGACTTTTACTTTTTTAACTAAGGGTTTTAAAAATAAACCTTACTATTTTTCTAGCACTGCCTTTTTATCAAGGAAATTATATTCAACCCCTCCAAACTAGAAAGAACATAATCACAGAAGAACTTGGCAAAAAAAAACTTATGTTATAAACTTTGCCATGGGCTAACAGAAGAACTCCATATCCAGAAATTATAAATAACTTACCCAAGCTAATTAATACAGGATAGAGACTGGCAGAGGTAGATATTCAGTGACTGTTAGTTGTTGAATAGAACCCAGGACTCTATCTTCTAACTTGCTACCTAATTTCCATACATATTATGCAGAGATATTCGGAGTATGCTTTTGCTTCTAGTTCTACCTGCAAACTTGTTGTTTTTCAGGCCATTTGCTGCAGTGTACCCTTTCGTCCTCATATTCCAAGTGTCTCCAAGGTCAGATCTTCCTGTGCTGGGCTTTCCCCCTATTTTTGTAAGGAAACAGGGGATAGCAGTGTGCTTCAGCACATGTTTTATGTTAGTGGTTATTGTTCCTGACAGAATTTCTGAATCACCTGGGAAGCTTTCAATAAATACAAATGCTTCTATTCCCAGAGATTCTGATATAATTGCTCTGGATAGACCAGATATGGCTATTTTTTAAACCCACCAGGATATTCTAAGGCATTACCAGGGCTGAAATGCACTGCTTTAAGTAGTTTGCACCTTCCCTGTTTTCTGTCTTAGTTTCTCACTTTCTTGTATAAAACCAACTGAAATTACAACAGCTAAATATGTGCAGCCGTGTTTGATATGGTTCTTGGTTTGAGAACTTTTTAAAATTGTGATACAAACAGACTGCCCTCTTTGAAGATTCATTTTTTTAATATGAAGAGATTTTGAAAACAGGTTTGAACAAGTGATTTAGTACTCAACCAGGAATAGGGCCTCTATATTATGAAGCCAGAGTAGTGTGTGCTAGAGAGATAGCAACAGAAATTCTGTTGGATGCTATGACTAGTGGGTCAAGAGTAATCTCAGTAGAGAGAAAATAAAAGCAGTGGGATTTTACACATTAACTGGAAAATGTTAAGGAAATAATTAACACCTTCCATCTGCATGGCTTAGGGCCAGACATTTGCTAAAGATCTCCAGACAACACTAGAGTTAAAAGAAAGTTATCAATCTCTTCTCTGGACATAGAGAAAACTTATGCTTAGATTAATTCACAGCTGGTAAACTATGCCAACTGTGCTTAGGAATCAGGCTGATAACTCGGGGTGTATGCATGGTTCAGTAAGTTAAGCACCCGACTTTTGGTTTCTGCTCAGGTCTCAGGGTCACTGGATTGAGCCCTGCCTTGGGCTCCATGCTCAGCAGACAGTTTGCTTCTCCCCTTCTCCCTCTGCCCCTCCCTCTGCTTATGCATACACACGCTCTCTCTAAAATAAATAGATATATATTTTTTTAATGAATCAGGCTGATACTCAGTTGTAAAATATTGTATGGCTAAACCAAGTGTTAAGATATTTTATGAAATGAACTCTTTGGGGTGATGCCACTGGTACTGCTAGAGTAAAATTCTTCAAAAACCTTATCTTTCATAAAAGCCATGAGATCATTGGCAAACATTGTCAAAATCAACATTTTCAGAACTCTAGAACTTAACCAAAAGGTTGAAGGTACCTGGGGAGTACTTATTTTTCAAAAAGGCTAACTATTGGCAAACCAGTGAGCTTTATTACATTTTAGCTTTTCCTATTACCAAGAAAACTTCCACAGCTCAGAGGCATACTTGAAAACCAACACCTGGAGATCACAGTGAAAATCAGCAGCCTCACAGTGACTGTATGAGGAATAATGGGGTTAGATCCCCTTTAAAGCCTCATTTCCAGAGAATTGTCATTAATTGATCTATCTGGTCATTTGCTGAAAGAGCCCTCTACCCTCTTGTTTCACAAGGTTTGTCTTTATTGGACCAGACTTGGAACTTTCCTAATGCAAACAGCCTATTCTCTGGGGCATTTGCTGAAAATAATCAGTGGCAACTGTTTAACATCACTGCTGCCTGAGGTGGTAGATAAACAGAGAAATTTTTAAAAGGCTAATAACCAAAGAGCCTCAAAGGAAAAACACAATGAGCTGTGCACATGGGATTTTAAAAACTCTTGACATATTTCTGGGAATCTAGAAGCCTTAATTCTCACTCTGGCTGAACTTGAGGCTCTGCACAAGCAGGATGTAAAGGCTAATACAGAATTCTCAACTACCTGAGTGACTGAAACACTCACAAACATGTACACAGAGATTCTTACTAATCTGGGAGACTTGTTGATTCCAAGTATTTAAGAATACCTCTGTCCAGTCATTAGCTAACTAATAAGCTAACAAAGCAGAGGCCTCATTGGCCACACCTGACAAAATACAGATTTTACAGAATTCAGAAAATTCACTAAAGAAACAATATAACAAAAATTTAAAACTTGATGAAGAAGGAAAAACTGATTCTCAGGGTTGTCACCTTATATTATTTAAAATGTTCAGTTTTCAATAACAACAGCAACAAAAAGAATTAAAGAAATAAGAAGTATTATGCATACAAGGTGGAAGAGTAGAAAATAGAAACTGTCCTTAAGGAAGCCAAGACTTTGGATTTAATAGGCAAAGACTTTAAATCAGCTGCCTTAAACATTTCAGAGAACTTTAGTCCAGAGAACTAAATGGAAGTGAGAGAACTATGTCTCACCAAATGAAATATCAATTAAAAAATAGAAATTATAAAAAGAAATCAAATAGAAATTCTAGAATTGAAATATACAAAAACTAAAATGGAAAAAATTTGCAAGAGGCTCAATAGTTTATTTGAGCGGGGGAAGAAAGAATCAGAGAAAGTGACATAGATTAATTGATATTATTCAGTCTAAGCAAACAGGAAGAAAAAGAAACAGAGACAGAGTCCTATGGGACAATGTAAAGCATACCAACATACAAATAATGTGACTCTCAGGAGAGGAGAGAGAAAAAGGGAAAGAAAGAATATTTGAATGAATAATAGCCAAATTATTCACTCATCACAAACTTGATGAAAATAATTAATCTGCACATTTAAGCAGCTTAGTAAACTCTAAGTAGGATAGACTGAAAGAGATTCTCACTAAGATGTATCACAATTATCTGTTAAAAGAGAGAGAGAAAGAGAATCTTAAAAGCATCAAAAAAGAAATGACTCATCACAGAAAGTGCTTCAAAAAGATTAATAGACAATATCTCATCAGAAATAACACATAACAAAAGACAGTGAGATAGTATAATTACAATGCTGAAAGAAAAGAGGTAACTCTGCCAATTATGAGCTCTATATTCAGAAAAACTCTCCTCAAAAAATGGAGAAATTAAGGCATTCCCAGATAAACAAAAACTGAGGGAGTTTGTCACTAGTAGACCTTCCCTTCAAGAAATACTAGTCCTTTAGTCAGATGAAAAAGGACATGAGACACTAACTCAAATTAAAAAAGAAGAAATAAAGACCATAGGAAAGGTAGCAATGTAGGAAAATGTAAAATAGAGTATAAAAGTATTTTTTTGTTACTCTTGTTTTCCAGTATGATTTAAAAGACCACTTCATAAGGCAATAATTATAAATCTGTGTTGGTAAGTACACCATGTATAAAGATGTAATCAATATGACAATAACTATCCAAAGGAGGAGGGGAAAATGGATGTATATAAGAGTAGAGATTTTGTATACTATTGAAATTAAAATTAAACTGGTGTTAATCCTACACAGATTGTTACAAATTGTCAATTTTGAATTCCAGGGTCACCACTAAGAAAATAACTGAAAAAAAAATGTAGTAAGAGAAATAGTAAAGGAATTAAAAAGACAAAAGATGAATATTAAACAGCAAAATGGCAAATGTGAATCCTACCTTAGCAGTAATTTAAATAATTGCCAATGAATTAAACACATCAACTAAAAGAGATTAGTGCAATTACGTTTTTTTTTAAATATCTATCTAGAATACATGCAATTTTTTCCTTTAAAAAATTATTTTTTAGAGTTTTAGGTTCACAGCAAAAAATGCACAACCTCCCCTACAATCAACACTCAGCACCAGAGTGGTACATTTGTTACAACTGATAAAACAATATTGACACATCTTTATTACCTAGAATCCATTTACATTAGGGTTCACTCTTGGTGTTGTACATTCTAAGAGTTCAAATATATAATGACATATATCTACCACTATAGTATACAGCAGAGTCATTTCATTGTCCTAAATATCCTCTGTGGCCCAAGTTTATTCCTTTTGATTGCTGAGTAATATTCCACCTGTAGGGCTATGCAACTTGCTTTTACACACCTGCTGATGGATATCTGGATTGTTTCCAATTTTCTTTGGTTAAAAGGGTTTTTTTATTTAAATTCATTTAACATACAGTGTATTATTAATTTCAGAGGTTGAGTTCAGTGTTTCATCAGTCATATAACAGCCAGTGCTCCTTACATTATGTGCCCTCCTTAAAGTCCATCACCCAGTTATCCCATCCCCCCACCCACCTCCCCTCCAGTGACCCTCAGTTTGTTTCCTGATTAAGAATCTCAAAAAAAAAAAAAAGAGTCTCTTATGGTTTGTCTCCCACTCTGATTTTGTCATGTTTTATTTTTCCCTCCCTTCCCCTATGATCCTCTGTTTTGTTTCTTAAATTCTACATGAATGAAATCTTATAATTGTATGACTTATTTTGCTTAGCGTAATACCCTCTAGTTCCATCCATGTCACTGCAAATGGCAAGATTTCATTTTTTGATGACTGAGTAATATTCCATTATATATGTATATATACATATTGGAAATAATTATTTCCAAAATTGTAAACAATCCAGATATCCATCAGATATACATATATACATATACATTCCATTATATATGTATGTGTATATATATATTACATTATGTGTGTGTGTATATATATATGTATATACACACACATACACGCACACAATGGAATGTGTGTTTGTGTCTTTGGCAGGACTTTGCACAGGATTTGGTGCCTGGAGAAAGGGGCCTATGATAAAGAGATCTGTGCAGTCGTTCCTCTATTACGTACATGATCTGGCTTACTGTGGACCAAATGCATCCTCTTCTCCTATTGGATACCAGAAAGAGTGTGGGGTAGAAGGGGATAAGACCATGTCCCTACTCTACCTACCCGACCCATCTTCTTCCAGAGTTTGTTTCCAGGCTGCTCAACATCTGGCTCACTCTTCTCTGACAGGCATTGATAGATGTTTCTGCAAGGCTGTGTCCTTTCTGAGGCTGGGAAGCAGCCAGAAGTGATGATTCTGCAGACTTCTGACTTACCTCATCAGGTGATTCTGTTAGTTAAAGGTTTTTGAGTGGTGAACTCAAAGACTGCAGTTGAGTCAGGGGGCAGAGGCAGAAATCAGCATGACTAGATTAAAAAGCCTGAGGAAATGGGAAGAGAACACTGCCTCCCAGCCTTAACTGCTGATTTATTGGAGATGGGTTTTTGGAAATAGTTGCTCCAGCTATTTCTCTGTAAACTTTGGTTATAATACAAGTAGACAAGGGGAGAGCAGCTCAGGAAATATTCTAAAGTGCTAGTGTAGTATCTATATGTAAACACACATCCATAGAGTGAAAGAGAACTTATATAGCTTTTTGAATCATTTGGGGGATTCTTTGCTGAATAAAGTTCTCAAGAAAATTAAAAAATATATATATTTATGTATATAAATATATAATATATAATATATTAATATATAATATATATTAAAATATATACATATACTCTGTGGAGTATATATGGCAAATGTGAATCCTAGATGTGAGATATATATATACATATATATATATATATCTCACATCTTCTTTATCCATTCATTTGTTGATGGACATCTGGGCTCTTTCTATAGTTTGGTATTGTGGACATTGCCGCTATAAACATTGTGGTGCAGATGCCCCTTTAGATCACTACATTTGTATCTTTGAGGTAAATACCTAGTAGTGCAATTTCTAGGTTGTAGGGTAGGTCTATTTTCAACTTTTTGAGGAATCTTCATACTGTTTTCCAGGATGGCTGTACCAGCTTGCATTCCCACCAATAGTGTAAGAGGGTTCCCCTTTTTCAACATCTTCACCATTTGTTATTTCCCACCTTGTTAATTTTAGCCATTCTGACGGGTGTAAGTTAGTATCTCATTATGGGTTTGATTAGTAATTCCCTGATGCCAAGTGATATTCAGCATTTTTTCATGGGTCTGTTGGTCATTTGTATGTCTTCTTTGAAGAAATGTCTGTTCATGTCTTCTACCCATTTCTTGATTGGATTATTTGTTCTTTGGATGTTGAGTTTGATAAGTTCTTATAGATTTTGGATACTAGCCCTTCATCTGATAGGACATTTGCAAATATCTTCTCCCATTCTGTGGGTTGTCTTTTAGTTTTGCCAACTGTTTCCTTCACTGTACAAAAGCTTTTTATCTTGATGAATCCCCAATAGCTCATTTTTGCCATTTTGCCCATGCCTTAGGAGATGTGCCTAGCAAGAAGTTGCCATGGTTGAGGTTGAATATACATAATTTAGAATCAAAGACACAAATATATTAAAAGTAAAAAAGATGGAAAAATATATGTCATACAATCAGCAACAAAAAGAGAGCTGGAGTGGCTATACTAATATTAGAGAAATTGGCTTTAACAAAAATTGTTAGTAGAAATAAACTAGTATATTTCATAATAACAAAAGTGTCATTCTACCAAGAGGTATAATAACTATAAACATATATGCACATAACAGCAAAATACATGAAGCAAAAACAGAATTCCAGAGAAAAATAGACAATTCAACAATAATAGCCAGAAACTGCAAAACTTCACTCTCTAATGGAAAAAAACAACTAGGCATAAAATTAACAGGGAAATATAGAAAACCGAACAACACTGTTAAGTCAAGTGGTCCTAATACTATACCCCAAACCAGCAGAACACACATTTTTCTCTACTGAAGATGGAGTGTTCTCCAGAAATAGACAATAATCAAATCATAAAGTAAGTCTTTAAAACACAGAAATAAGACAAAATATTTTCTACGGGTATATTTGAATTGAATTAGAAATTAACAAAAGAAAAACTGGAAAATTCACAAATACATGGAAATTGAAGAGCACACTGTTAAGAAACCAATGAATCAAGGATGAAATCACAAGAGAACTAGAAATACTAAGACAAATGAAAACAAAAACACAATATACCAAAGGCTGTGTCGTGCATCAAAAGCAGTATTCACAGGGAAATTTAGAAAGGAAATTTAGGAAATTTAGAGCTGTAAATACTCATAATTAAAAATACATTTGAAGCACCTGGCTGGCTCAGGTGAAAAAGTATACAACTCTTAATCTCAGGGTTGTGAGTTCAAGTGCCACACTAAGCGTAGAGATTACTAAATAAATAAATAAACTTTAAAAAATACAGTTACCAAATCAATAACCACAATTACCTTTACAGAACTAGAAAAAGAAAAGCAAATAAACCTCACACAAGAAGAATGGAAATAATAAATATTAGGGTGCAGATTAAAGGAAATAAACATAAAAAACAGAATTAACAGAACTGAAGTTTGTTCTTTGAAAAGATCAACAAACTTAACAAACATGTCACAAGACTGACAAAAAAAAGGAGAAGACTCAAACTTCTAAATTCAGAAAATAAAGTGGGCCATTACTGAAGACCTTAAAGAAATAAAAAGACTTATAAGAAAATACTATGAACAATTATATGCCAACAAATGAGATAATCTAGATGAAATGGAAAAATTCTTCGACACATGCAAACCACTAAAAGTTATTTATAAGAAACAAAAAAAAATTTTAAGATTTTATTTTATTTATTCATGAGAGACACACAGAGAGAGAGAGAGAGAGGCAGAGACACAGGCAGAGGGAGAAACAGGCTCCATGCAGGGAGCCCGACATGGGACTCGATCCCAGGTCTCCAGGATCATGCCCTGGGCCGAAGGCGGCGCTAAATGGCTGAGCCACCTGAGCTGCCCAAGAAACACAAAAAAATTTGAACAGATCTATTACAAGCAAAGAGATTTAATCAGAAATAATATTTTTTTTAAAAATCCCCTCAGAAAGAAAAGCCTGGGACCAAATGGTTCCCCTGAATTCTACTAAACATTTTTTTAAAAAAATTAACACATCTTTTCTAAACTCTTCACAAAAAGTAGGAGAGGTGAAACTTCCCACTTCTTTCTATGGAGCCAAAGATACTTTCATATCTGCCCTGATAAGAAAGTCAGATCAAAATACCACAAGAAAAGAAAACTACAGAGAGTGCTATTAGAAATATGGCAAAGTAGGAAGACCCAGACCCTCCTTTCTACAAACACATCGATTTGACAACAATGCATGGAAAAATTCCCCTTGAGGGAAATCTAGAAACTAATTTGATAGACTCGTCAAAGCTGGCAGGGAGATGAGGGACATATTTGTACCAGAATAGCTACCCCTGGCACAGCAACATACAATTAGGAAAAGATGCCCTAACTCCCAGTTTCTCCCAAGGGAGGGATGGAACTGATTTGAGTATCCAGTGCCCCAACTTTTCTGAGGGTACCCTCCAGAGGACTGTTTCCTGTCTTGCCAATCTAGGATCTCAGATAGTCTAGGTACTTGAGAGAGAATGGAGATAGCTCCTTGCCCTGGCTTATCGAAGAGTGAGCAGACAAAAACCACAGCTGACTGCTTCTCTGTGATGAGTGAAAGAGTTTCTCTGCTGCCTAATGCCACAACGCTTTTGGGGGCTACCCAAAGGACTGGCTTCTGACCTGCCTGCTTTGGAGAGCTGATGGCACCTGGTGTAATCTTGCTGTACAGAAGCTAGTAAAAGCAGAGGTGGAGATTTGGAATGGCAGTCACTATAGTCATCATGACCACTCCAAGATCAGCACAGGATGAAGAGATTAAAAATCCAAGATCCTAGCTTCTTCCTAGAGACAGGAAGAATTAGATTTCATGTTCAACAATCCAATTTTCTGGGAATTGCCAAAGGAATTGCCTTTAGTCTTGCTTGTCCTGATGCACTGATGGAGCTTGGTATACCCTAGATACCTGGGAGTTGCAAAGAACAAAGAAAGCGGGTTGGACTAGAACAAGGGTTCAAGATGCTTCCAGAATCTCTGGTTGGGCTAACTGGTAAAGCTTTCTCCAGTACAAGACCAGTCTGTGAAGACTGGGAGAGGCATCTGCTTTTTCTAATGCACAAGAGTCAAGAAAAATGAAGAATCAGGCATAGTTGTTCCTATATAAAGAATACATAGGGGCACCTCGGTGGCTCAGTCAGTTAAGCATCCAAGTCTTGATTTCAGTTCAGGTCATGATCTCAGGGTTGTGAAATAAAGCCTCATTTCCAGCTCCACGTTCAGCAAGAAGTCTGCTTAAGATTCTCTCCTGCTCCTTCCAACCACCCCCCAACTGCCATTCACACTCTCTAAAAAAAATAATAATAATAATACATATAGAATATATAAAGAAATTTTGAAACTCAATATCAAAAACAAACAACTTAACTTTTAAAATAGGTAAAGGGTTTGAATAGATATTGCTCCAAAGAAGATATACCAGTGACTAACAAGTACATGAAAAGATACTTGAACATTATTGTTTATTAGGGAAAAGTAAATCAAAACAACAACCAGATACTTTATACCCACTGACTATAACAAAAAGATGGTTGTAACAAGTGTTGGTAAGGATTTGGAGAAACTGGAACTCTTATACCTTTCTGGCAGGGATGTAAATGGTGCACTACTTTTGGAAATGGATTGGCAATTCCTCAACATGCTAAACAGAGTTACCCTATGACCCAGCAATTCTCCTTCTCATATATCATCAAGAGAGTTCAAAACATATATATTTACAAAAATGTGTACAAGAATATTCAGAGCATTATTTATAATAGTTAATAGGTGAAAACAACCAAAATATCCATCAACTGATGACAGATAAACAAAATAAGATATAGCATGCCTCAGAATATTATTTGGCCATAAAAAAGGAATGAAGCACTGACACAAATTACAACACCGTTTAATTTTGCTGACTTTATGCTATATGAAAAGCCTGACCAAAAGACCACACACTGATGATTGTGTTAATACAAAATGTTCAGAATGGACAGATCCATAGAAACATACAGTAAATTAGTTGTTGCTTGGAGTTGGGGGAGAGCATAACAGACTGCTTACCCATTAAGGCAGGGTCTCTCTCTTTGATTTTGAAAATGTTCTGAAAGTAGTTGGTGGTGATGGTTGCAAAGCTTTGTGAATATACTAAATCTAGGTTTTAGATATTACGGTATATGAATCACATCTGAGTATAAAGAAAAAATAAATCTTATATGGAATAGATTTTTTATATTTTATTTACAGAAAAGTTGTGAAGATATTACACATATTCCCACATATTCTATATCCTATTATCTATTATTAACAGCTTCTATTAGTATTTGTCACCACTAATGAACCAATATTGAGACTTTTTTAAAGATTTTATTTATTTTTTTGAGAGAGAGAGAACAGAGGAAGAGGGAGAGGGAGAAGCAGACTCACTGCTGAGCAGAGACCCCAATGCAGCACTCAATCCTGGACTCTGAGATCATGACCTGAGCCGAAGGCAAATGCTTAATGATTGAGGTTTAGCTCATAACTTTTGATACATTATTATTAAAATCCATACTTACTCAGATTTCCTTGTCTAATGTCTTTTTTAGGGTACCTCAATAAATTTACCTAATGTCTTTTTTAGGGTACCGCAATAAATTTAGTCATGTCTCTTTAGGCCTCTCCTTGCTGTGACAGTGTCTTAGGTTTCTTTTTTCTTTTTTTTTTTTTATGACTCCAATAGTTTTTAAGTGTGCTACTATGTTCTAGGTATGGTCTAGGGGATAAAGACTATACAGGCAAAGGCTATTATATCATACCCAGGGTATCATACTATCAATACAATTTTTCTCTGTTGTTTCCTTGTTTGATTGAATTAGTGTTTGATTAGGATCAGGTTTTTCCACTTAAAGTTACTCTCCCACACCTTCCAAACTGTTCCCTTGGAAAGGAAGTGGCCATGTTCAGATCATACTCAAAATCTGGGGAGTTATGTTCCATCTCCTTGAGTGTGGAATATCGACCTAAATTATTTAAGAATTTTCTGTGAGGAAGATTTATCTACTCTTTCTTACCTATTTGCTGATAAGCACTTATTTATATCAGCATGGACTCATGGATATTTTATTTTATATATTTTTTATAATTGAATACTATTTTGTTGTTCAAATTGCTCCAGCTCTGACCATTATGACCTCTTTCTTTTGGTTATCTCTTTAACATACTACTGTTACTGTGTTTTTCCATTTGTTTGCTTTATTTTTCGTTTGTTAGCACTTCTTTCTTCTCTGCACTACAAGATGCTTCTAGGCATGATCTTCTATGCCCCATACCTAGAATCAACCATTTCTCCAAGAGCCAGTGTTAAAATATTAAATAATCAGATATTTACTGGAAAACAGCTTGTTCTGGATCCCCTGAGTGCTCCCTCACCCTCCTTTTATGCTGATCCTTTGCTACCACCTAGTAACCAAAAGGTAAATGTCCTGTACAGGAGGAGGCCCAGGCACCCAGAACCCTGCCCCAGTACAAGAGGCTGCATCTATTCTGATTGGTCCATGACAATGCCAGACTGTTAAATCTTTGACTCTCATCCCTGCTTTACATCTAGGGATTATCTTAATCTTTGCTTTCTTTAACTTATGCTGTTTAGAAGAAGAAAATGATGTTAGAAGTCAGTGTGCGCTACTTTTGTCCTAAAAAAAACAGTCTTTCTGTAGTCAAGACAGAGAGTAGATTCTACATCAGGTTGTGATCCTGGGATCCTGGGATCGAGTCCTGCATCAGGCTTCCTACATGGAGCTTGCTTCTCCCTCTGCCTGTTTCTGCCTCTTTCTGTGTCTCTCGTGAATAAATAAATAAAATCTTAAAAAAAAAAAAAAAAGGATTGCTTCTTTTAGATTAGATGGTCCTATGTAAAAAAAAAAAAAAAAAAATCTAAGTTATCCCAAGAAGAAAAACTCGTCTTGTCATAGGCATCTTTTAAGATAACATAATTGAGAAGACTTATTTTCACTTAGGTCTTTTATCCTGATTCTATCTGATTGTTGAACACATCACAGATGCATATCTTTATTCCTTAGTTTTGTGCACTGTCATTTAATTACTCCAACTGATTTAAGTTTTCACATGATGTTGTCAGCTTATCTGGCACAGAGTGAGTCTTGGGCTGTCAGGCAGACATTTTGCTATCCCATTGAGTGCTTACGGACGCTGTCACCAAGGATGTTGACTACTCTATCACATAGACTCTTTCTATTGATTAGGTGATTTGCTTTTGTGATAGTGTTATAAATGCTTATGCTTCTTCTGAATATTTGGACACAAAGAGATATATAATGGATTCCATTTCCCTTTTATTCTATGCTACTAGTAGGCTATGAGTCAAATTTGTGATTCCATTGTAGCCAGTGTTAGAGTTTCATAGGATTAAATACTAGTGTGATATTGTCTTCCTAGTATTATTTTCTCTTTCATTCTTTCATTCATATTTAATTATATATCAAATATAAAAACATAAATGTATATGACAGCGTGTGCTATTTAATATTCTGGCTAAATTGTGGCCTAATCATCAGTCACATAAATATTATCTAGGTGGTTATTACTTTTATTAAGTAAACAGATTGAATCTCACATAATTGTTCAATGCCTTTACTTCTTGTTTTGCTTCTGCCCTTACACTACTTCTTTGCTATATTTAGCCCTCTATCTGCTTATATATCCCACTCCTTTACCAATAAATCAAGAGAGAAGCTTGATACTAAGATGATTTATATATTTAAAATGTATTCTATTGGTTTTTATTCACTAGAGCTCAACAATATGGAAATTGTATTCACTCAAGGAGTCAAATATTTGTTCTCAAGTAACCCCTTTCCTTCCTCTGTTATCAGTAACTATATTTCCTCTAGGGACCTATCCCCTATGGTGATTTGGCTAGACTGCTACTGCTATGTATAGTTGGAAAATCAGCTATCTCATTCACAATAATTTAAGGATGGGCAAGTGACCCAAGCGGAATCTAAGTGAGCCTTCCCCAGAGCTTTCATGTTAACAGTTATTAAATAAAAAATTTTGTTCTATCCACTAATGAAGAAAGGTGGCATGAAGTGAATCTTGGACTGCAGGTAACTATTTTGCACTCACAGGAAAATAACTTGTTGCATTGGTGGAAAGAGATTTGGTACCTTAGTGACATTGTTTTGAGCCCTTGCTTTCAGCCTGGTCTGGAATCAGCATCACTCATCAACTTTTCAATTATGTAAGACCAAGGGAATATCATTTTTGTTTAAGCCAAACTGAACAGTTTCTGTCTTCTGCAGTTTACTGTCCTGACTAATCACTGGATATTATATTAGGTGATAATAAAGGTATAGACCGAGTGTCATGGGAATACAAAGGAGAGAGTAACTGAGCTTGAAGGAGGCCAAGGAAGACTATTCAGAGGATGTAGCAGATGAATTCAATCTTTACAAAATGAGTTTTTCAAGAGAGGAAGTAGGTTGAACAGATCAAGCAGTTCAAACAATGTGCTTAAAAACCTGTATCATGAAAGAGCACAACACATCAGATTCTGGAATCCAGAACATGTGGTAGATAGGTAGATTGTGGGTCACACTCAGGAATTAGAAGCTAAGATGGAGTTTTGCATACAAAATATTTAGTAGGCATCAATATGTGTAGAAGAGAGGAGCAAAATTTAGGATTGGGTAGAGGAGAAAGACGAACCTCAAAGCTTTGGCAGCTCCACGGAGAGCTTCAGGCTGAAAAGATTAGGCCTTTAAACTCTCAGTGCAATTAGTTATTGGAGGAGGGCCACTATGAAAAGGGTATGTCTCTGGGCAAGAGTGTTCTCTGCAGCTGAGGCAAATCCTGAGGCAGCTGACAGCTCCCTCAACACTATGCTCAAAAAACTCGTGTTTGAACATATCTTTCAAAGGAACAAAGAGATGAATCTTAAAAAATAAAGAACATCTCTCTTCATAAGGGACCTCAAATATTATGCTATGAATATTGGTCTTTATCCTGTAGGTGTCAGAAATCTACTGAAAGAGTTTAGCTGGGAAGTGCAAAGATTATATGTTCCTTTTAGAGACATGCTTTTGAAATTCATTTATTTAGTCACTGGGAATCTTCCATATGCCAGGCATTATTCTACATACTTGAGATATTTCACTGAAAACAATCTTCATCCTCATGAAGTTCATACTTTAGAAAAGGGAGATGGACAATAAATAATAAACATAATATATCAGTAAATTACAGACTACACAAGGGCAGTTAGTGCTATGGAAAAAACAGGGCAAGGCAAGAGGGAGAAGAAGTGCTGAGGAGAGTTACAGATTGCAACTTAAAACAGGATGATTTACACAGGAGTGAGCATGGAAATACACGGGGGTAAGCACACCAGGCAGGGAAAAACAGCCAGTGAAAAAGCACTAAAGCAAATGCTTATTCAAAAAGACTGAAGAGAAAGGTCAGATGACTTCTGGTCAGATGAAAGGTCAGATGACTACTTCCAGAAAAGTATAAAAGTGAATGTAATAGATCAACACTTCTCATTCTTTTTTTCTTAATTTTTTACACTCCTCTCCTCCTAGAATCAATTTTTGCTTGCTGGAGCAATATAACCCTCACTAAGAATGAATGAACTAAAGAAATGTAGCATTATTGGCATGCAGCTGACATTGTCTTCTTCGCGTGACTCTTACAGCCACTTCTCTCTGGGGACAATGGCAACTCTTAAGGAAAAACTGTTCTCACCAGTTGCAGAAGAATAGGCAACCATCCCCCACAATGAGATCACTATAGTGGGTATTGGACAAGTTGGTATGGCATGTGCCATCACCATTCTGGGAAAGTCTCTGGCTGATGAACTTGCCCTTGTGGATGTTTTGGAAGATAAACTCAGAGAAGAAATGATGGATTTATGATATGGGAGCTTATTTCTTCAGACATCTAATATTGTGGCATATAAAGATTCTATGACTGCCAATTCTAAGATTGTGGTGGTGATTGCAGGAGGCCACCAGCAGGAAGGAAAGAGCCAGCTCAATCTAGTGCAGAGGAATGTTAATGTCTTCAAATTCATTATTCCTCAGACAGTCAAGTTGAGTCCTGATTGTATCTTAATTGTGGTTTCCAACATAGTGGATATTCTTATATATGTTACCTGGAAACTAAGTGGACTTAGTGACTGGAAGCACAATGAGATTGGAAGTGGGTATAAGCTGGATTCTGCTAGATTTCACTATGTTATGGCTGAAAAACTTGGCATTCATCCCAGCAGCCGCCATGGATGGATTTGGGGAGAACATGGCAACTCAAGTGTGGCCTTGAAGGGTGGAGTGAATGTGGCAGGCATTTCTTTCCAGGAACTGAATTTAGAAATGGGAACCGATGATGACAGTAAAAATTGGAAGTGAATAAAATGGTGGTTGAAAGTGCTATGAAGTCCTCAAGCTAAATGGATTAAATGTTGTTGATCCCATTGAATCCATGTTGAAAACTCTATCCACTGTCATCCAATGTCAATGATGGTGAAGGGAATCCAGGGCATTGAGAACGAAGTCTTCCTGAGCCTTCTGTGTATCCTCAACACTCAGAGATTAATCAGTGTGATCAACCAGAAGCTAAAGGATGATGAGGTTGCTCAGCTCAAGAAAAGTCCAGATACCTTGTGAGACATCCAGAAAGACCTAAAATACCTGTGACTTCTGGCTTCTAGACTGTAGGAAATTAAAACTTCAATGTGATTAACTGTGAGCCCTTAGTTTTTCATCCAAATACATGGATCACAGTTTGCTTTGATCTTCCTAGATATGTGAATCTGGGCTCACAGAATCAAAGTCCATTCTTGGTTTAATGCTTGCAATATGAGCCCTTGAACAAAATAAGATTAACTATCCTAGTGAGCTGAAAGAAAGACAGACAGAAAGAAAGAAAGCAGGAAAAAAAGGTAGCAATATTGCCAGGAGGCAGCATTTATGAATATTCTTGCTGTCGTTAGATTCATAGTCATGAATCTAAAGAATTACCATTCAGGATAGCTGTATGTTTTTTCCATTCATATCCAGTTATATGGGTCAAAGTATAGAGTAAGCAGAGGTTCTTTTTAACCCATGTTGTGGTTCACCAAACAAGAACAACAAACCAGAGAAGCAAAAGAATTAAATCTATAGTCGTTGAAGGGATTAAAATGATTAACCATGGAATGCAAAGTGGATGAACAAGAAGAAAAAATGTCAAGGGGATGAAAGATAATGGAAAGGTGTTTAAATCAATTAAGAAAGGCTGGTAAATGAGAGGATATTTGAGGTTTTGCTTCTAGAAAGGCTAAGAGAGAAAAGTAGGAACTGGTGGTCTAAGAACAGAATACATGGAACTGAATGTAAGGAAAGGTTACAGAACTGATAATATCAAGGTATGGAATGTGACCATAGTGCTAAGTGGCAGAGGCAGGGGTAGGTCAAGCTTCTCCTCTGATACAAACCCGGCGGGGGGAGGGAGAGGAGACCTCGTTACTTCAGGGTAAAGGTGGAAGTCCAGGCTCCCCATGCAGCCTCCGCTGGTACCACGGTTGAGACTGATTGGTGTCCTGTGAGGATGAGAGTTCTGCTCCCTGCTTAGCCTTTTATGACACCATCCCCGTGGCCTTTGCTGATCTGGGTGAGAGTAAGATCTGTGATAGAGGTTAGAATAGGTAAGATGTCTGATAGATTTTAGAATGGAATATTCTAAAAATTTTCTGTCTTGCAAGGTTGCCAATTTTTTTGCCCTTTGGTTAGTGATAGAAGGCTTTGTTGAGTGTCTTCTTGTTGTTGTTCTGTCTTTTTTCTTCTCACAGAGGGGTTACAGTGGTTGTGGCCATTGAGAGAGTTCAGAGTTTTTAATGACCAAATCAGGTAATACCAAGAGTTTCTTCAGAATCTGAAGAGAGAAAAGTAAGCGTAGATGTGGCCCTCTGAGAACTAGGGGTATCTGCAATAATGATCAGTTCCTATTGTTAAGATCTGGTCAAAAGACTCTCAGACATCAGTACTAGGGCAAACTGTGTGTCAGAATAACTTGGCTAAAAAGGCAACAGATATTATCCTGGCCTCCCATAAGATGTTTGGAAAAGACTGTGATTGGAGAAGTACTTCCTATACCCTTTTATCAAAGGTATAAGTGGATGCAACCATTCTTTAAAATTTTCTGGAACTCTGTGAAAATCACCACTGTCCAGGTCCATTAAACTCCAGTGGAACAGGGAAAAGGACAGAGCAGACCAACAACTCCAGGGTTTGCTTTCAGAGTAGCCTACAACAGAGCTAAAAAAGCAGACGAGTCTAGAAGTTAAAGTAGGATGGTTGAATTTAAGCCATAAATCTGTTATGTAGATTAATAATCTAGTTACATTAAACTATTCATAGCAAAACAGTGTTTTTATTCAAAGAAGATATAATGTGGAATTAATTATATGCTAATCATTTAAGTGCAACAAATCACTTCCCTCAAAACGGACACTTTACTCACATTAAGACAGACAACTAAAGAAATAAAATAAAAATTTTTAAAAAGACAGACAACTGATTTTTCCCAGATATACACCACTTTCTCCCTGCAATACATAGCACTAATAACAAGTTGAGCTTTTCTATCCCTACCATCATCTGTCATTGGATGTGAGCTGCCCCAGGAAGAATTCGAATCTGGCCATGCAACTCTCTTCAGGTAGGTAAATCCCAAAGAAGCTGACAGCTGGGTCCCTAAGTCCTCCCCTGAATGGAATCTGGGCAATACATCTATCTCCATGTTCATCGGAAACAGGGTATTGATAAAGGCTGATTGAATGAATGAAACTAGTAAAGCATCAAATAACTCCATGACAGTGCAAGCAAAATAACTGGCTTTGTTTCAGCTTTTGTTAAATTTTTGGAAAAAATTACTATGATTTTGTAAGCTACACATTTTCCTCAGTTTGATTATTTTATCTTCCATTAATCAATTAACATTGCTTATTGAGCACTTTGTTCAGAAGTATAGTAACTATGGGAAATATAGGGATGCCTGGTGGCTTAGTTGGTTAAGTGTCTACCTTCAGCTCAGGTCATGATCCTGGGGTCCTGAGATTCTGGGGTCGAGCCCCACATTATGCTCCCTGCCAGGAGGGAGTCTGCTTCTCCCTCTCCCTCTGCCCCTGCTCATGAGTTCTCACTCACTTGCTCTCTCTCTCAAATAAATAAATAAAATATTTAAAAAAAGAACTATGGGAAATACAAAGAGATATAGAGGATGTGGTTTCTCTACTCAACCATATTAAAATATTATTTATTTTCCAGACTTTATCCAACCTGCATAAACCTATCATAGAATATTAGAACTTGATGGTCCACAAATCTTAGAACAGAGATATCGCTAACTTGAAGCGATTATCTTACTACTAAGGGAATGAAGTCCAGAAATACAAAGCAACATATTAAAACACCAAGGTTACCAGTCATGTTGGCTCAAAATTGTATCTGGATTGATTGATCTCTCTCTATGAGTTGGGTATCAGAAAAGAAATTTATGATTTACAATTTCATAAGGTAAAGCAAATTAGGAAACATAGCTAACAGAACATGATATGATATACCTTTATTATTAAACTGATTTTAGGTGGTAAAACAGATCAGAATTCAGATCCCCTCATTGCCCACAGTTATATATTTTAATCTGCATGTTACTTTATTCCCCACTGTTATATAGTGACTTTGAACTATTAATGTTGATTTTTTGTGTGTTCACTTGTCTCTGTAGATTTCAGTTAAAGTATATTGTTATATAAAAATCTTTACTATGATTTATGTGAATAGGATAGCAACCTGCTTCTCCAGAGACTCCTTGGTGAAGATAAATAAAATAAAAATAATAAAAAGAGCATCTGGAGGTGCACCAGGGTGGTACAGTCAGTTAAGCATCTGCCTTCGGCTCAGTCATGATATCATTGTCCTGGGATTGAGCCCCATTTCACACCAGACTCTCTGCTCAGTGGGAAGCTTGCTTTTCCCTCTCCCTCTGTTTGTGCTCTCTGTCTGTCAAGTAAATAAATAAAATATATATTAAAAGAAATGAGCATCTGAAGTTCTGGATTCCTGCTCCCAAATCTTTCAGGAGCCAGCTTACTCTGAACAAGATCCATCATTTTTTCAATTTCCTGTTTGGCGAAAGGAACATTAAAATTCCTATGAAGTCTCACTTTACTTTTGCTTTTGTTTCCTAAGCTTTTGGTATAATATCCAAGAAAACATCGTCAAGGTCAATATCAGGAAGCCTTTTCCCTGTTTTCTTCTAAGAGTTTTACATTCAGGTCTTATGTTTAACTCTTTAATCCATTTTGAGTTGACTTGTGTGTGATATAAGGGTCTGGTTTCATTCTTTTGCATGTGGGCATCCAGTTTTCCCAACATCATTTGTTGAAGAGACTATCTTTGTCAAAGACCAGTTGACTATACATGTGTGAATTTATTTGGAAGCTCTCTATTCTGTTCCATTAGTCCATATGTCTTTTTGACAGTACCATACTGTTTTGATTATTGTAGTTTTATAATATATTTTGAAATCAGGAAGTATGCTGTTTCTTTTGTATACCATTATACTTCAAAAAACCTGTTTAAAAAAAACTCCTATGAGGTATGATTTTTTTAAACTCTAAAAATATTTAAAGGGCTCATTTACAATATGGTTTAAACTTATTCTGTTTGCTTCTATAGGAAGGAGACTAGATCAAAGTTATAAGATGGCTTGTATCGGCTTACTAAGGAAGAATTTTGAAATATATAAAATCATCAATTAGATCTGTTTGCTTCAGATATAATAGCTTCCCTATTGCTTCAAGATTCAATGGGCTGAATATTTCTCTGTGAAGTTTTGGAGAGTGTTCTTGCATATACAGGAATATTGGATTAGAGAACCTCAAACTTTATTTGTAAATCTAAGGATGTGCAATTCTTTGGAAAATAAGTTGACTGTTCTCTGTAGAATAACTTACCCCACTTACTCCTTAGCTAGTAAATGCTTTCTGGGTTACTAATTGAATGTTGGAGCTTGTTACCTTTGTTATTATCTATAATAGGCTACTCTCTCCTAGTAAGTCAATTTGGTGAACTTCAAAGCCTCTGAGGGATACCCACAGTATGGGGCAGATGCTAGCAGGGATATACCAAGTTTTATTCAAATAAAGATGAGAGTCAAGGGACCTCTAGCCTTGTCGTTATTATTCTGGTTTCTTCCTTGTCAAATGAAATAGCACATTCTCTACTACATAAGACTTTTGTCAGAGTGAAATAAATATTTTTAAAAGTAAAAAATGCTATATGAGTATAACATTATTACTCAATATCATTATTAACTGATATCCAAGCAAGTGTCATCTCTGACACTAGAGACTTCAGTCTGACAAACAGGAGAGAACCAATTAATCAATGGAGCTCTCTGGCATTCATTAACAGCAGATTATTAGAGCCTTCTATATCAATAGCCTCCATTTGAGAAAGCCTTAGCAAAAAGTAATTTTAAGGGACTAGGAATGAAATGAGATTTCATTAATCATTCTTTAAAGAAAGCCACATAAATTAAAATTAGGTGCAAACTACTTAAATCCATTCATAGTAGAATGGTAGAGACAAAGATTGTGTCATATTATACATAGCAATCAGTTTCATTAAATTCATTCAACCCAGCCATCTGTTTTATTTACATGCTGGCAAATTACCAAACTAAGGTTTTCACTTTTTCGTCTATTATTTCATTTGTAAAACTGTTCTAGTTGGCATGATTGGAATGGGTGGGCTCATAATTATTTCTCCACCAAATGCTCTGTATCTTATTTCCTTTTAAGAAGATGAGGAAGAAGAGCACAGGTACCAACAAAAAAGTGTTTCAGTGACTTCTTAGAAAAAGAAGAATGAAAGACACACTAGTCATATTTAGTGCTAGATGTTGAGTATTGACTTAAACTGCACCATAAATCAAGGGTGATTCTGTCCTAGTGTGTCAGATTTATAAGAATCAATTCTGTCACCCTGAGTAAGAGATGATTCTTTAGACAATAATAATTAGACCCTCACTCTTCTGACTGGACCATGGTGGGAAAATAAGAAAATGATGAAAGAACACCGGAGGCTTCTTCTGGATAAAAAGGACTGGGAAAACAAGTAGTAGTGCTAAGGAAGCAAGAAAGCACTATAAGAATGATCTTCATACAGGCAGGCAGTGAGTATTTTGCTTGTTAATATGTCTCAAAAACCCAACTTCAGCCTCATAACTTCCTAAATAAGAGCAAGCCAAGCAGCTTCATATGGAAGGCTGGCAAAGGTCAAGGGTTAGTCCTAGATGGCTCTTGAAGATCATATCCCCCACCAGCCATACCCATCCTAAGGGAAGGACTTAGAGTCCTTACAGTAAGGTTAAGGATAACAGTAAGGTTATCTAAAATTAGCAGCTGGAAAGCAGGAGGTAGATATAACAAGACTCTGGTAATTTGTATAATCATGTTTTCTCTACTTTGATCATAAACATCCAGATTTTTTCTTTCTCTCACCTCTTGTTCTCCCTTCCTTCCTTCCTTTTGTCCTCCTTCGCTTCCTCCTCCCTTTCCTCCTTTTTCTCCTTAAAATGGTACTAGATATATTATGTAGACAGACTAGAGAAAATATGATGAGCTGGTCCTTATTTTTTTAATTGGTCCATAAACTTTTCCTCAACACCTCCATTAAGAAACTTATCTGCACAGTTTCCATGACTTTGTATAAAATTATCGTTTTTATCTTGTGGAAAATCCTTAAATATTATAATTTTGACAACAACACAACCATTTTTCCCTACTTTATCATGCTGACAATTCCACAGAGAGGGCTTATTTTAAGTGAAATAGATCGTTATAAATTAATCAAATTATTCAGGTGACTCCATCTGTTCAAACATTTCCAAAACTGACATTTATTTTTCAGTTCAAATAATGGTACTAAGCAAACAACAGTATACCAAAAATGATTACTTAATGAAAACCATAATTTGGGTTGTCATAATTTTTTTTAACTTCCAAGTGCTCAATTACATCAAATAGTTGTTTTTGTTGTTGTTGTTGTTTGTCTTTTTTTTTTTTTTTTTTTTTTCAGAATTAACTTAAAAAGCGAGACTACAGGGACTCCTGGGTGGCTCAGCGGCTGAGTGTCTGCCTTTGGCTCAGGGCATGATCCCACAGTTCCTGGATTGAGTCCGGCATCAGGCTCCCCGCAGGGAACCTGCTTCTCTCTGCCTATGTCTCTGCCTCTCTCTCTCTCTGTGTCTCAAAGTGAGACTACAGGAGCCCCTGGGTGGTAGAGTTGGTTAAGCATCAACTCTAGGTTTCAGCTCAGGTCATGGTCTCAGGGTCTGAGATCAAGCCCCAGGTCAGGTTTCATGCTGAGCTTGGAGTCTGCTGGGATTTCTCTCTCTCTCTCTGCTCCTCCCCATGCTCTCTGGCTCTCCCTCTCCCAAATAAATAAATAAATCTTAAAAAAAAAAATGAGATCAGGGGCACCTGGGTGGCTCAGTGATTAAGTAGCTACCTTTGGTCAAGTCATGATCCTGGGGTCCTGGAATCGAGTCCTGCATCAGGTTCCCCACAGGGAGCCTGCTTCTCCCTCTGCCTATGTCTCTGCCTCCCTCTCTGTGGCTCTCAGGAATGAATAAATAAAATTAAATTTTAAAAAGTGAGACTGCATATACCGGCTGAGCTAGCCTGATTAGTTGTTAGGCTGAATATAACAGGCAATTAGTTAAAACAATAATTTTAGACTCTTAGTGAAGTGTCAAATGTGGAAAAAATAGAAAAGAAGTCCCTACTTTTATTTCCTGCTTAATTATTAAAGAAACTATTAAAATTAAATAAGTACATTAACTAAGAAAACCTACTAGAAATATAAAATGGTAAGATCAAAGAAGCCAAAACAAAAATCAATGGGAAAAATAAATAAAATGTGGAAAAAATAAAATAAAAATTAGAAAGGCAAAGAACAATGAAGATAAAAATGTTAAATAATATAAGGTATTATTGTCCAAGATTTAAAAAAAGCAAGAAAACCATATTATCTATGAAAGTAACTGAAACAATACAGGACAAATAAATAAAATCTAAGAATAGATAATCAGTAAATTTTAAAAATAAATGTAGAACAAGGCAAAAATAACCTAACAAAATGCCATCAGGGAAATACAAATCAAAACCACAATGAGATACCACCTCACACCGGTGAGAATATTTTATTTATTTTTGTGAAGAATTAATTCAAAATGACACTCCAAGACGAATAAGCAAGGATGGGGGCATTCAAATGGATCAAACTGATTCCCTTGGCCTGAGGCAGAAGCAGGTAAGAGACAAATTTTTCATTTAACTTCAAAAGTATCTTTAGGATCTCTCTCAAGTGATTCCTGAAAATGAAAGTCCCCAGTGGGTAGTGCCATTGAAGACAATAAATCTATTTTTCCAGCTCATGGATTTGAATTCCTTGAAGATGTATTTTTATCTAAAGATAAGACAATTTCCATTCAGCATGGATTCTCCAGAATTGTGCAAGAGGCACATCTACAGAGACAGTTTGGACTATTTTTCTCACCAAATTGGGAGATTCCTGGTTGCTTGCTTCAAAATAAATGCATGAGAAACAATTTTTATAGAACTTTAAATCATCCACATTATGAATGTACTACAACACACTGAACACCTAAACATGATAAGCTCAAATCTTTGGACTTCTGGTTCTTAAAAAAACAAAGACACCACCCTATTCATTTCTCAAGAATTTCTTATTAACAATTTCTTGTATGCATTTTGAAAACCATACGGTAGAAACGGCTATAGCTGCTCTTATTCTGGGATCTCATATTGTACAGTTTTCCCAATGGCTACAGGTGACTTCATTATATGCTTCTAATTATAATTGATTATGAAACATTGTAAGAACATAACCAACATACAACAAAATCAATTACAGAGATTGACTTTACTGCCCATATTTAGTAATTTCCTATTATCCTGGTAAGCTAGTTATTTCTGTATGATTACATTGGAAAGACAATATTTTTATGGAGATCTGTTCTTTATTTATAAAAAATAAAGAAATATCTTCTTTATTTTTCCATAGGACAAGAAACTTTCTACTTCTACAGGACTTTTTTCATTCTTATATCATCAGAAAGCAACATCTTGAAATATGTTAGAAAGGACAAAGGACAAGGGAGTTATCTAAGCATACAATCCAGTTTGTCTGAATTCAGTTCAGAACTAGCTAAGCTTCTGGAGTTACTTGGGGATGAGGAAGAGCTAGGAACTGGACAAATGGGAAATTGGGGCTTCACTCTCTACTGTTTACGTTTTTGGTCTTGAAATCAATATACATTAACTAGTTGTTTAATTAAATATTTCAAATGATTTAAATTTAATCAAATAGCTTCTTTTAAAATACCTGAGATTTGGGGCACCTGGCTGGCTCTGTCAGTGGAGCATGCGACTCTTGATCCTGGGGTTGTGAATTTGAGATCCACATTAGGTGTGGAGATTACTTAAAAATAAAAATAAATCTTAAATAAATCACATGAGATTTTCTTTGAATTTTCTGAATTATAGTAACAAAGATATAGCCAAAGTGACAATAGCTGGACACATGAACCATCTCTTAAGAGATCCAGGGTTTCGTGTCTGAATGGAACTGGCTCTACATGACTGTGAATGCTTGATATGAGCAACTAGTTATTGGGCTTCATTCAAAGAAACATCAAGGAATTTATTGCTGGACAGAACTCAACCTGTTTGGGAATTTGTTTTTTGTTCTTGCTTATAAATGATTTTGTTGGCATTTTTTTCATCAATTGTTACTAGCCCATTTTGTAATTGTCCTCTTATATCAACCATGTGAAGTACATCAGTTCCATGTTCCTAGTTTATAGAGAAAGATGGCATTGAAACCTAAGAATATTTGGCTATACTTATAGGATAAGTTGAGACCAATTTTAGGGATGCAATAGATATGTTAGTATTTTTCTTCTCCAATAGTTCATTAGAGATAGCTCAGAGCCCACTAAAAACACATATCTTTAAAAAGAAGCTTTTACTAACATAGGTTTTTTGTGAGTTTTTAAAAAGATTTTATTTATTTATTTGAGAGAGGGAGAGCACAGAAGGAAAAGGAGAAGGAGACTCCCCACCAGGACCCCAGGATCATGACCTGAGCCAAAGGCAGATACTTAAGTGACTGAGCCACCCAGGTGCCCCTAGGTTTTTAGGAGTTTTTTTTTTTTAATCCCATTTCTAAAACAGGAAGACCTCAGTAAATGTAGAGCTACATCATTTTTTCTCCTCTCTTAAGAGTGGTTTGTTTTGGTTCCCTCTGTCACATTTTCCATACCAGTTTATCTACAATTACCACTGAGCTAAAGATAAATAAAGAATGTTTCCTAAGTTACCATAATCAGTGATGCCATTTTACAATGAATTCAGCTGCTCCCTGAGTGAGACACTGTTTGACTTAAATATTTGTCACAGAATACAAAAAAAAAAAAAAAAAATTGCAATTTTTCCTGAACAATGACTGTAAGTCAGTTCTCAGGTAAGGCATAAGACACCAAGAGAATGTTTAGAAAACAGCATGGCAGATTATTTTTAAAATTGTGCTATACTGTTTGAGCCTCCTCTTTGAACTTTGACTCTAGGGAGAGACAGAGTGCATGTTAAATAGAACTCAGAGAAAAATTCAATGCCTTTATCTGGGAGCCTAGGTCCCCTCTTTCCAGATCTTCTGCTCCTTCAAATACCTGTAGGGCACTATGGAAAATTATAAATATTATCTTCAGAACAAATATGTTTCCTGCAAGTCTGTTTTCTGGGGGCTTTCTAAAAAGATACAAATATGTTTATCTTTACATCTTTTTTCAATATAAATGATATGTTACCTAGAAAGATATAAAGTCAAAGCTTTGGGAGATCTGGAACATCCTTTTAACAGGATCTAGTCCAAATCTCCCATTTTACAGAATTCATGAGACCCAGAGACATGAATGGCTGGTTAGCAGAGCCACGAGACATGGATGGCAAGGGTCCTAGTGCAGCTTTGTGCTCTTTTTCTTCACATTTTTTGTCCACTGCTCCCTTTCTTCTCCAACAATGTGTTCTCTAATGAAGTGGGAGGCTGCATGCAATTCAGAATGCCCTGGAGAAGAGAATGGCCCTGATTCCCAACAATACCAGAGAGAACATATTCGAGTGCACCAAGCAAGCAACCTAAGAGCGCTGGAGCCACGGTGACTCTTGCTCACTCCTATGGAAACCAGACAGGATGAGATCAGTAACCTTTTCAATTAGGAGGGGTGAACTCTTGGTAGCGTAGCGAATGAGATCACTAGGAAAGAAGGAAAGGAAAAGGCAAGGCTAGTTCTGGCGATAGCCTCTAAACAATATTCAGAATAATTTCCTCCTAAATAAGAACAACACACTCCACAGAAGCAGGTGAAAATGCAATTTTGGAGCAGTTGATAATGGTTCTGTCTCTGACATGTGTTCATTCCAAAAGAACCAGGGCATCTGTTTGCTTATTTTGCAGGCAGCGTGTGATTGCAGTGAGGAGACGCAGGGCTGGCAAAGCCCTGATAATGGGAGGTGCAGTCTCTCCTCAAGGCAGCTAGAAGGGAAAACCATTATGGTACTTTGAAAAGGGCAAGGATATCAAAATGGATTGGGCTGTGAAATGAAGTCATTAGAAGTGTGACATAAAAGTCAAGAATAATAGAAGGGTGCTGGGCGCCAGAAATGAAGGAGCTCTTTCTGGCTTAGAAAATTTCTTATATTTTTCTGAATGACTAACCAACCCCTGAAATTTACCTCAAGGTTGCATCTACCATTAATCTAATTCAGGCGAAATGTCTTCCCAGTGACATACCTATTTGATCAGGTATCTCTCTCTCTCTCTCTCTCTCTCTCTCTCTCTCTAAGATTCTATTTATTTATTCATGAGAGACACAGAGAGAGAGACAAAGACATAGGCAGAGGGAGAAGCCTAATGCGGGACTCGATCCCAGGACCCCAGGATCATGACCAAAAGCAGATGCTCAAACCCTGAGCCACCCAGGTGCCCGTGATCGGATCTTTTTGTTTCTCAACATGTCCTATTCCAGTGACCCTCCTCTGCTGGTCATCTCCCACGTGCAATGTACCTTTGCACACAAAACGCCGCTACCTAGCCAAATAATGCCCCCCTTCTTCCCTAATTCATGCCCCTCACCTCTTCAAAATAAGACCCGCGGGCCATCTCTGCCAGCAAGTCCTTTCCTTACTTAATCTCTCCAATACCAAGTAGGCATTTAGTAGGAAGCTTCTTGATATGCGTGTGCTTGGATTATACTGCACTGTGTTGATCTGTAAATACTTTATTTTATAAAGTGCTTAAATTTTTGTTATTGGGTTCTAGATGTATTGCCTCCGGATATCCAAAACTCCTTGAAGATTTTCCTTATTTGCTTGCCACTTTTACTGAAGAATTTAGCATATTGCCTTGTGTGCAATGGATATCCATATCAATTTTTATTGACTGCTTCCAAAGGAAGTCAGTCCAAACCTCCTCTCACCTCACTTTTTTTTTTTTTTCCATTTCACCATTAGGTATGTTGATGAACCATATGGAGAAAGAAGACACAGTAAGGACAAAAACACCTAATGCACTTTACCTGATTTATCTACTTTGTCAAAACCGTAACTCTTCATAAACATACTGACCATGAGAGAATATTAAATATCACCAGCCTCCACTTAATTTAGAAAGAAAACTGAAAGTATACTGTGTTAGACTATATTATTTCATACCATACCATACTATGCTATACTGTAGAGGAGAGTTACCCCAGAGGACATTAGAGAATTTGTCTGGTGTTCTCTGAATTGGCCTGTACTTTTCCAGGCTAGAAACATGCAAGACAGTAATGGAGACTGCTTTTTCTCCATCCTAGGTCTTCAGCAAAGAATACTCTGATTTTTCATTCCTATTGAAGCTCTAGTTTTTATAAAGCATCTCCAAAGCTGTAACCTGTAGGCAATGGGCAGGCAGAGCCAATATAGGCACTTTTTAAACAATCTGCTGCTCTTCAGATGCCACTAATATGACGGAGTCCTTAGCATTGAAGCTTTTATGCAGCTGTTCCTCGGAGCTTTATTTTTCAGCCTAGTGACTGCAAGCCAGCATTTTGACTAAATGCTTACATGGATCTTGCTGAATTTAGATCATTAATTCCTCTATAATAATATACCACAGGACTATTTATTTGAAATCTTAGTAACAAAGGATTTGTTTAGGAAAAATCAATCATTCCATGGGTAAATTAAACATGAAAATTTACTTTAAAAAAAAAAGCTCATTATAGTCCCCATTTTGGTTTTAGTGAGTCATTCATTATTTATTGATTCATTTAACAAATATACCTTAAGTACCTGTTATGTGACCCAAACTGCTCTAAATATCTGGAAGAGAAGATGATAAATAAAATATGGCCTCCAACTCAAACGGCCTAGAATCTTCTTTGAACACAGACAGATATATATAGATAATGCATTCAGGGTTCTCTGAGAGCTCAGAGAAGATAATCTTTTGGTAGCAGAACTCTAACCACAGAGATGAAGCAGTGTTTTACCTCTGAACCACAGGCAAGCTGCACCATATATTGGGGGTGGCGGGCAGTGGGGGGAGAATTGGGTTAGGAAGTAAGAACAAAAGTGCACATATTCGAAATTACCCTTCAAGGTCATTAGGATGGTGCCATATAGAAAACCATCCTACCATTCTCTCTTGACAGGTCCAACACACTTGGCTTTCTTCAGCTTTGAGTGCCAGATGAAGTAGGAGCCATGTTGTATGAAAAAAAAAATTGTATTTTTAAACTGTACAAATGCTCCAAGCTTGGCAAAATCCTCACACTGAGAGAGGCAATAACTGACACCGAAAAATAGATCTGAAGAGAGAACATGCTTCCCTCTCAAGCTTCCCTCTCAGTCTCACCTCAGAGCTTTTGCTCTTTGAGCTGAATGGAGGACTGCAATTTCCACACTGTTCTTTTTTCTTTTTTTAAATGAATGTATGTACTTGAATTCTCATCAATTAAATATCAGATGGTACAACTCCCCTCTTTTTTTTTTTTTTTACTTATTTCTGTCCTCTGATTATACCCATATGTCTCTCTTTCCTCTCCCTCTCTCCTTCCCCCTCCTCCCGCACTCCTGGCTCCCCACACTTGTGCTCTCCCTACCCACCCCACTTACAGTTGCATGGGCTTGCCTTTCACTCTCATGTCCAAATACTCAGCTGCAAAAGTGCTGTGACATCTCAAGAATCCAGCTCCTCTCAGCTCTTGCTCCATTTGCTATAGCTGTAGCTGTTACTCTTCATTTTGCCTTTACTTCTGCAAATATTAACTGAGCATTTTTGCTCTGCACTGTGCAAAGACTCCTGAGTTCAAGGCATTTAGAGTGGCAACTATATTCACTCTTTTTTTCTTGCTCTCTTTTATCTCGTTGAACTTTTCACAGTTTGTATCTCACCATATTATTCTGAGCCCCACTGCCCCTCATTCCACAAAGCTACCATACTCGCTGCACTGACTTCACATTTTCTCTCCAGAACAATTCCCACATCAGCCAGACTTCTAACATCTTTACCCTCCCCCTTAATAAGGAGCCAACCACGTGGCAGCAGCAGTGACATCCTTGGTTTCTTTATTTCTAGTCATGTCATCATCCTTGCTACTTTGACTACTGTGTTAATGTTGGGGAACATCATCAAAAACCCATGGCTGGGCACCTGGGTGGCTCAGTGGTAGAGCATCTGCCTTAGGCTCAGGTCATGATTTGGGAGTCAGTCCCACATCAGGCTCCCCACAGAGAGCCTGCTTCTCCCTCTGCCTATATCTCTGCCTCTCTCTGTATGTCTCTCATGAATAAATAAAAACAGTCATTAAAAAAAAAAAAATACTGTGGCTGTAGTCTAACTCATGGTCTGGACCCAGGCTCCCGGAGACTCTCCACTCCATCCTGGGATTGTAGGTTCCCCTTGCCTTTCCCACTCTAGAGGCTGCTCCAAGTACAGAGCCTTGAGATAGTGATGTGGTGCAGAAAACAACTGTGTGGTACATGTGACTGAGTCCAGTTAGGGCCTCTTTATAAACTTTTAAGATTTGGCATGTGGATGCAGGTATCCATTCATTTTGCTCCCGTCCAGAACAAGTCTCATATGTAAGTTCCCCTGGCTTATTAAAACTGCCACCTGCCAACTGGAGTGGCCTACCTCTCTCTTCTGTTTCTCCCTGCCCTCTGAGTACAGAGACTAGTTTCCGATTATACCTGGAAAGTTCCCAAAAGGGTTTTGAACCAACAGAGGAGTTGCTCAGTTCAACTTGCCTTTATATATAATGAGGTTGTCCTGCCACATGGTTTGCCTTCTGCAAGATGGACATGACTGTCTATTTCCATGGATTTGAGTGGAGCAGGGCTAGCTTTCCAGCTGAGAACCAGTAAGAGGACTATCCTCAATAGAGATTTCAAAACCCTGAATCTCAGATGCTTAATTTTCCCCAGCTCTATTTCAAAGCTCTCCCCTGCTGTAGCTAAGACTCAGTATCACTCTTCTTCAAAAGATGTCTGTTCACATTTAATTGCAATGGGTCCAGAATTTTTTTTTAAGTCTGTTAGCTATTTAAACATTTTTTTGCCTTGCGCATATAAGTATAATTTAAAGTGATGTCATTACTAGGAAAATTCCTTCATGGAAATTCATTCCCCCTGAAAGACCTGTCTAAATATTTGAAATTACACAAGTCAGTGTGAGTGGACCTAGTTTGATCCTTCGGCTTGTGGACTCATTGCCTGTGGATGGATGGAAGGCAACCTGACAGTGGCTCTTGTCCAGGCCTCACAAGGGAACACTGTCTTTTTGTTTTATTTTTACGACCAAGGAACAAAACAAAATTTTCTGATTTCAGAAAGGAAAAATAAAACGTATTTAGGAGCAACTCCTGAGGGATTTCACTCAAGGTAGCTACAAAGTATACAAACCTATTTAAAAGCATTGCCTGTGTCAGTCAAATAATTAAGTGAATAAGCAGAATGTAAGGGCTACAGGATAATGGTTTTGTCTATTTTCTTCAATGCTATATCCTCAGCATCTAGAACAGTACCTAACAGTCAGCACTCATTAACTATTTGATAAATGAATGAAAACTTTTTCTTCAGTAAAGCTAAAAGCAATGCATGCCCAAGCACAGCAAAAATTATCTCTGAATACCAGAGAAATGCATTGGTTGCCCCTTCCTTGTGTGAAAATCCTATATCTGTGCTAAGGATGTTAAAGCAGAGGGGTGTCTGGCTGGCTCATTTAGTGGGGCATGCAACTTTTGATCTCAAGGTTGTAGAGTTTGAGCTTATGCCGAGTATAGAAATAAGTTAAAAATAAAATCCTAAAAAAAAAAAACCAAAACAGAACAAAAACCGGCAGGGGGCAGAATGCCTGGAAGGTAGAAAAGAATCATGCTACTGTGAATAGAAGAGGAGGTGGCTTTGGGGTGGACTTCTCTCAACGTGGTAGAGAATTAACTGTCCTCTGTAGCCCCATAGGACGTGTTCATACGCTGGAAACTTCCAGTGTTGCTGTTTGGTGAGACAGCATATTGGCTCTTCTAAAATCTTGAGAGAAATTCAGTGTTTCTCTCAAGATTAAGACAGGCCCATTTTTATTCTTCCATTTGAGGAATGAGTTGCTTATTCTTTCATTCCAAACCCTCACAGTTTTGTTTCCTTTTATTGTCCTACTGTGGTGGCTCTCAGTCCTGGAAGCCCATCAGGGTCATCTAGGAAACTTTAAAAAGTACTGGAGCCCAGATGCCAGACCCACTCCACCTCACCCCATTTTGATTTATCTAGGGGTATGGTCGGGCCCAGGCATTGGTATTTTTTTAAAAGCTCTTAAGATGATTCTAACGTGTGGTGAGGGCTGGGAAATTTTGCCCGGCCACATGTCTTGATGGAGATATATTTTTCTACTTTATCATAAAGCACATATGATTTTTCTCACTTCAACAATTTGATGTATCTAACCCTTCCCCTTCACCTCAGGTTGATTTCTGCATTCATTAGTGGTCTCCATGAATATACCATCTGATTACTGACTTGCCTTCGTGACCATTCTGACTTCTTGCAAAATACTTAAAAACAGCCTTTTCAAAAAGACTCCAAAATGTTACTTACACACATAAGTACATGCAGTGTAGCTATTCAATTTTATTCTATTTTGGTTCAGAAAATGACTATCTCAACAAAGAAAAAATGTCAACAACAAGTGGTCTTTGAAACAATAAACACTGCTGAGATCACTCAGTTGGAATGTTAGCAAATCAGGAAGAGGACAGAAATCATAGCTTTATGTTCAAGCATCTTTTTTTTTTAATTATTCCTTTTTTAGAAATTATCTCCATTGACTCAAAATGTAGTTCTAAAGCCAAAGCAAGGTAGGAGCCTAATCCATGGATTATTAGGAGATAGATTTCTATTTTAAAAATTGTTCTCTTTAATACAAATCATTTCACATTGCAGCTTGCCTTTCCCATCTATAAAATGAAGAGTATATTTTAGCCCTAACATTCCACAAAATGTGACTAATAGTCAAGACCCTGACAGGATTCTTTGTTTTCCAAAGATGGTGAAGAATGAAATAGAAATTGTCAAAGCCAAAACTTGTTTCTAAACCAGCTACTCTGACTAAAATAAATCTACCTCCTACATTCTTTTCAGAATTCTATGGCTGGCCTCAGGGTGACATTTATCTTTGGAAGGAAACTTTTGATCTTGGGCTTAACCTTAGTCTTCAGTTGTCACTCAAACCTATCAGTTTAATAAGTGCACATTAGGAACTATAAACAACTTCTTTCTTCATATTTTGAGGCAATGTGTGCCTTGGAATGGTTATGGCAAATTTGGGGACGTATCTGCACACAGTTTTTTTTTTTTGTTTTTTAAGAATTAATTGTCAATGTGTTCTTAAAGTACAACTAAAATTAAAGTCTATGGAATAAAAGAAGCAGTTGGCAAAATTTCTGGGACTTGACTCAAGATGGGATTATTAGTAGATACTATGAAGAGAGAGAGCTACCCAAAAACCCACTGGAAGTTGAACAATATAAAAACCCAAGGTCTGACAATAGGACTCTCACCATTTTCAAGAGACAATAAATGCTTTCATGGCATGAGTTAACTCTCCAGTTCTGCACTAAGGAACAAAATTATTTCTTACTTGTTTTTTTTGTTTGTTTGTTGTATTATCCATATGCATTAGAAGAAAATGTTAACAAGAGAAACCTGAAGAATAGAGTCCTCTGAATGAGCAATGTAGTGTAGGATTTGATGAAGACCACATGAGGACTAATTTGGTAAAGTGAGTGCAGTAAACACTGACTACTTTCCACTCAGATGCCTGGCTATCTGGTAGCCGTGGGAGTGAAACACGATGCACCAATATACCTAAAATTGCAAAATACCTGTCTTCTCCATTTGTCCACTGAATATATTCACTAAGTAAGACACAGTAGGAAGAGGGAACTACAGAGA
The DNA here is from genome assembly GCF_053574225.1 of Canis aureus. Lineage (NCBI taxonomy): Eukaryota > Metazoa > Chordata > Mammalia > Carnivora > Canidae > Canis > Canis aureus. Next base: position 67,934,244 of record NC_135616.1, on the reverse strand, counting down.
TTAATTAAGCAGAATTTCTGCTAAGAATTTCCATCTAGTAGAAAACATAACATGAATATATGTTCCACAGGTTAGAATGGCTTTCTTAGGCAATAAAATAAGAGCTAACTCTCTCCTTGAAGGCTTCACTGTAGAGCACTCATTTTACTGTGCTTAATTATGGTTTGATTTCCCTGATTACGGCCATCAGGGAAATACAAATACAAATCAAAACCACATGAGATACCACCTCACACCAGTGAGAATGGGGAAAATTAACAAGGCAGGAAACCTCAAATGTTGGAGAGGATGTGGAGAAAGGGGAACCATCTTGCACTGTTGGTGGGAATGTGAACTGGTGCAGCCCCTCTGGAAAACTGTGTGGAGGTTCCTCAAAGAGTTAAAAATAGGTCTGCCCTACCACTCAGCAATTGCACTGCTGGGGATTTACCCCAAAGATACAGATGCAGTGAAACGCTGGGACACCTGCACCCCAATGTTTATAGCAGCAATGTCCACAATAGCCAAACTGTGGAAGGAGACTCAGTGTCCATCGAAAGATGAATGGATAAAGAGGATGTGGTCTATGGATACAATGGATATTACTCAGCCATTAGAAACGACAAATACCCACCATTTGCTTCGACGTGGATGGAACTGGAGGGTATTATGCTGAGTGAAATAAGTCAATCGGAGAAGGACAAACATTACATGGTCTCATTCATTTGGGGAATATAAAAAATAGTGAAAGGGAATAAAGGGGAAAGGAGAAAAAATGAGTGGGAAATATCAGAAAGGGACACAGAACATGAAAGACTCCTAACTCTGGGAAACGAACTAGGGGTGGTGGAAGGGGAGGTGGGCGGAGGGTGGGGGTGACTGGGTGACAGGCACTGAGGGGGGCACTTGATGGGATGAGCACTGGCTGTTATTCTATATATTGGCAAATTGAACACCAATAAAAAATAAATTTATAAAAAAAATTATGGTTTGAATGGAGCTTTCAGTTTTGCAGGTTTAGGAAGTTGAGAGCATCATAAGCATGGCTACAACTTTCAGGTTGGAAGGAAATGAATATAAAATTGGTTTTTAAGACTGGTATAAAAGTGGAATTTAAATTGACTAATTTATAATCTTTATTATATTATTACATAATATATTTGCATATTATAATTTCAACTTATTAATTTGTAATTATGTATGGAATATATAGTGCTTGTGCCCATTTGACCATAGAGAACATCTAGGGGCACGACATATTTTCAACAAGTTTCTTGGTAAGCAATGAGTAAGATTAAGCAAAGTTAGAATATCCAATGTTTAATCCAGTCAAGCTTAGATACTAATATATTCATCACCACAGTAGAAATTGTCTACCAGTGAAAGCACAAGACTTGTAAGCCAAGTCTTCTTCTACCTCAAGACATAGCTTCTACTGCCCCTGCCAATGTTTAACTTCCTAGTTTCCATTCTCCAATGTGGATAAATTCACCTTCTGATAACATCTTTATTTATATGTACTGATTAGGTACATGAATGAATGAATGAATGAATGAATGAATCTTACAGTTCTCAGAGCTCATCTTTTTTTTTTTTTTGAGCTCATCTTTTTAATGTGACTTTGCACATCTCTGCCATGATTAATATGAAGTAATCTTACTAATCTTACTATTTTAATGCCAGTATGCAATTTTATATCACTTATATTGGGAGGAAAATATATCAAAATGAGTAATTTACATTCCTTAATTATCTGGTTAAGTCAGAAACTCTAAACAGTGGACTTACTAAAGTAAATTGGTGAAATAAATAATCATAAACCATGAATGGATCAGAAATTTATTTTATTATCCATGATGTTTTAAATACATTTAAATCTGTATTTTTCTAATGTTTTAGAGTTTTTGCAAAATTCAAGTGAATCAAGATAATTTTTTAAAAGATTTTATTTATTTATTCACGAGAGAGGTAGAGACATAAGCAGGAGAAGCAGGCTCCCTGTGAGGAGCCTGATGTGGGATTCGATGCTAGGACCCGGGATAATGACCTCAGCCAAAGGCAGATTTTCAACCACTGAGCCACCAAGGCTTCCCAAATCAAGATAATTTAATCAAACTCAACATTCAGTTTAAAATGTTAGGAGCAATGGTTTCTGTGCCCATACTTACAACATTTAATTCAAAGATATAGAGAATAAAATTACAAAGTAATTGATATTATCCCATGGATCCAAGGAATTAGGATAATAGTTCTAAAGACTGTTGACCCTCAGGCCAAAATCAGTTGTATTCTGTGATAGATACAATCAGAAAATGGAGTGAATATTGGTTTTCCTTGTCTTTTAGGTGTTACATTCCCTTTCTCTCCTTTTTGTTCTTCTTTAATGCCTTATCTGAAATATTAGATTCCTATAAGTCTCTACCCGTCATCCTCCCATATTCTCATTTAAAAAGATTATTTTCACATGGCTTAGCTCTTATTAGACATAGTCTGTTGAATTACATTTTTTTCCTGTTTTTATGTCCTTTTTGTTCATAAGACCAGGGGCCTTTGGAGGCAAGAAGGATATGTCTTCTTCATGGTTGTATCTCCAGTATTATCACAGCATCTCAAATTTATCATAATTTTTCTAGATATAGATTTTGTTTTTATATAAGTGTTGCAATTAATATGACAAGTGTGAAAGTGGTTTCAATTTCAGGGCCGTATTTTCTTGTCTGACCTAGTGGGTTGAACACACAATCCTTGAAGAAGAGTTCCTCTGATTTCTTTTATTTTAGTTTACATTCAACTACAAAAGCCCCTCAAGATCTCTGAGTTTTTTAAACATTACCAGTAAAATATGTTTCTTAGACAAAAGCCTGTATCGCCCTAATATTAAAATTGCTACGCATGTTGTGTAAAGGACTGAAATGATAGAGTTGTTTTTTTTAAAGCTATGAACATCGGTTGCAATAAATCTGTATTTAAGCAAAAAATAAAATAAAATAAAGCTATGAACATTAACCCAAGAGATCAGCAGAGATGGTTGTGAATGGTAATTAGCTAAGGATAGCAATGCTGGTCTCCTAAAAATGTTAGCCAATGAAAATCCCTTATGGAGAAATGTCTAATATTATTAGTTTCAAATCCAGTGCTGGTCTTTTGATTTTTATAATATATAATTTTCCTCCCTTTTACTTTAATAACATTGCTCCAGCTGTCTTCTACAAATTATATTAAAGGTGAATGTACTATTGATGAGCATAATCAATGATGAACATAATAAACTCCAACCACATTTCAACATATACATATTAAGCTTATCATAATCCACTATAGATAGGACAAGTTAATCTTTAAGTCTTAACTGTTTCTTACTCATGTTTATAATCAGAACAAGCTTCCACTTACTTGAAGACACAAATAATCATTTTTAATTTCACATATTATTATCTAATTTTTATTGATTTTCCTTTAGTTTAATAAATTAGCATACAATGTGATTTTTAACATAGAGTAATGAAGAAAAGTAATTTTATTGATTAGAATTCAGTATTCAAGGTAAAGCATATGCCATTTTTCATTTATTCAATAGTGTATGTCAAAAATGATATTAAAGTTTTAAATTACACTACCAAGTTGATTTAATTTTCAAAGAATATTAAATCAGACATACTTTTTAAATGACTCCTGTTGAGACTATTTTAATGATGATATATACATTGCTTTAATGCATATTAAATTTATGCTCAGAACTACCCTGCTCTGGATTCTAGAAGTTTAAAAAAACTGGTTCCTGACTAATTAGGGACAATGAACTCTCTTACAGATCTCCCTGGGCATCCTGCAAAGTACTGGACCTCTGTACTTTCCGAAAGGCTTGCTTAGTTTTCTCTTCGTGCGTTAGTGTCTTCCAGGCACCCCTCTACTTAAAACCTGCTTGAGCTAGCTGCCTGGAAGAATCAGAATAGAGCCCCAGCTCTTCCATTCAGAAGCCTCAGTCTCAAAGACCTTCTTCTCTTCTGAGGCCAGTCTTTAAAAAGACCAATTTTAAACATTCCTATTTATTTCTTTCATTAGTTACTTCCAGGTTTCTACTAAACTGCTTTCATTGCTATCTCTTGTTTATTTAACTTTAGATTATTCCTCAACTGTCTACTTTAAAAGATAAGATTTAGAGCACTTAAAATCCTTCATCAGGGGAAGCCTGCTGGCTCAGTTGGTTAAGCATCCACTCTTGATCTCTGCTCAGGTCATGATCTCAGAGCCATGAAATCTAGCCCCACACTGGGTTCTGCATTGGGCCTGGAGGCTGCTTAAGATTTTGTCTCTCCCTCTGCCCTGGGGCAGAGTTTCTATTTAAAAAATAAGTCCTTCCCCATAGGTATATCAGAATCATACAGTTTTATTCATTAAATCAAACATATCTTGTTCCATTAAATAGTCACATATCCCAAAGATTTATAGAATCTTCCATAAGAAATTATTTTAGCTATTATACAAGACTTTCACTCAGTAGAGTGAGACTTGGGGTGATTCAAATTCATCAGAATTATACCAAGGAAGAAGTTTAAAACTTAGGGTTCGTGTAGGGTCTGTGTAATTGTAGAGAGCACATCCCATTTCTTCTGTCACTTGGGTGAGAATTTAGTACATAGACACGCGTGAATTTTCTTCTCTCCATACCCTCTGCTAACGTCATCATCTGGTACAATGACACCTTTATTTAGACAACTGCATACAGCTGCTAGTGTTAATTACTCCAAAACACAATTGTGATTATGTCATTTTCCTACATAAACCTTTCATTAAATCTTAGCATGGCCTACAAGCTACTGCGCCTTTCATTTTACAGATAAAGAAACCGAAAAAAGAGGTTAAAGAATTTTCTAAGAATAAATGACTAAGGAAAGACCAGAGCCAAGTCTCAAACTTAGCTCTGTCAGTGTTTACATCGCTGCAGGCTGGTAGAGTGACCTGAGACAGCTGAAGGAAAGTAACTGGAACCTTCACATTCTCATTTAGTACATGCCACATGACAGGCGTTTTGTTATTTTCTGATGCTATAAAAGTAAATAAAACATTGGTGCCAGTGCAATATATGGAAGGAGAAAAGAAAAGTATTAGTCTTATGTCATTTCCTTTTCTTTTCTATTAATCAAGGAGACAATATCATGTATAATTTATTAAGTTTCCTATAACGTGATTGTGGTTCCTCTTAACTCCTTCAGCACAGCCATAGAGAAGCATAGCTGTTAAGAATGTGGGCTGCAGATTCCAAACACTTGCAGTCTAGCCCAGCTCCCTAGAATCGTGAAGATTAAGTGATAATTCATGCAAAATGTTTAGTCCAGTCTTGGTAAATAATAGGTTCTCAGTCCACAGTAGCTACTGTTAAGTGAGTGTTTACATATCTATATTCCTACTGGTCAGAAGGGGAAGAGATTATATCAGAGCTCTTAATGTCTAGCAATGCTTAGATGACAGATAAATTAATAAATAATTCTTGGACAAATGGCATGAGTTATGGCACATAATTCTTTGCATGTACAAAGGCCAAGACTCACAAGAGAAGACAGTTTGAGTAACTTACTGTGGATGCAAGCAGTGGAAGAAGCCTAGGCTATACAGGGAGGCAGGTAGATCTTGAACAGCTTTATAAATCATGTAAAGAAGATTGAAGGTCAACATGAACAGAGGAAAACAAAGTATTTTATATTTAAATAGCACAATCAAACTTGCATATTTTGAGCACAAACACTCGAAGCAACATGGGAGGCAATATGAGAGAGGAGCCTGGAGGGAGAGACATGGAGAAGAGTAAGAAAGTAAGGGGAGCCTTGGCAGTGACATTACAGACATACCTGAGAGTCATTTGAAGGATAAATACACTGAACTCTTTTGTGAATTATTGGATGCTCCAAAACAGGGAGTCTACATGGTAATTACTGAATACCAGTGTTCAGACTTGCAAAATCAAAATCACCTTGAAGAACTTTGTAAAAATAGTTTCTTGAGCTCATCCTCAGAGGTTCTAATTTAGTAGTTCAACAGGAGAGCTCAGAATGCTGCATTATTCTAGTTCCCAATTGCAGCTTTTATTCATCATTGAAGTTTGAATTACACAATGTTCTAGATTTTTTTTTTGCCATAATCAATGAATGGCCAAATTATCTCCTTTCTGCAACCACTATCTAGCATTGTTCTAGGTAAAGTGGTGCATAGAAAAGAAATAAGACACAATTCCTATTCAAGTACCTTACAATTTGATTAAGATAAAGATGACATACATTAAACAACTAAAGAATAACTAACTGCTTAGCCATAAAGCTACTGGTGATAGATAGTAAAAAATACTTCAGAAATACGAGGTTATCATGGGAACTAGAGCAAATGTAATGTGGACCCATTATAAGGAGGGTCTTAGAAAATTAAAGGAGGAAACATGACAGCCCAACTGTGATATGACCAGCACAGAATAAGCCATTCACATGTGGAGAAGAGTGAGAAGAACATCAGGAATGGAGAGAGAGAGTCATAAATTAAGTGGTTTAGTGAGTCAAGTGTCTGCCGGCAGCTCAGGTCATGAACCCAGGGTCCTGGGATGGAGCCCCACGTCGGTCTCCCTGCTCAGCGGGATCCTGCTTCTCCCTTTCTCTCTGCCCCTCTCCACCCCCACCCCACCCGTAGCTCATCCTCTCTCTCTCTCAGATAAATAAATAAAATCTTTTTTTAAAAAAAAGAAATTAGGTGGAAATCAGTGTAGTTTGATAGGCTGGGTAAGATAACGGAGAACTTCAGGGAAAATAATTGTTGTAGGAATACAACAATCACAATTACCTCTTCAGAGGTATACTGAAGAATGGAGACATTTTGGAGACTAGCCCAGGGCCGATGTGGGTCTGATTCAGTCACTGCAAGCACGAGGTCTGAAGGGCATAGGTTTAAGGCAGAAATATAAATGGGAAGAGAAACGTGATGGTTAATTTTATGTATTGACTGGGAAAGGCTATAATACCCAATTGTTTGATCAAACATCAATCTAGATGTTATCATGAAGGCATGTTTAGAAGTGATCAGTAGGCTCTGAGCAAAGCAAATTACCCTCTAGGTTGTGAGTGAGTCTAATCCAATCGGTCGAAGGCATTAAGAGCAAAAACAGATTTCCCAAAGAAGGAAGTTTCCTCAAGAATGTACATAGACATCCTGCCTGAGTCTATAGCCTGGTGCCCTGTGGAATTCAGACTCAAGGCTGCAGCATTAACCTGACCTGAATTTTCAGCCTGCTGGCCTGCCCTATAGATTTTGGACTTGCCAGTTCCCACCATCATGTGAGCCAATTTCTTAAAATCTCTCTCTCTCTCTCTCTGTGTATATATCTTATTAATTCTGTTTCTCTAGAGAACCTTGACCAAACAGAGAGGATGAATACCAGAGATATTATGAAAGGGGGAAAAAAAAAACAGAACAAAAGGAAGATTTTTCAAAAAAAAAAAATCAAAGCTAACTTCAAAGTTTCTAGAAGACTAAAAGCATCTGCAGTTTCAGGAGCTGGCTGTGATCTATTGTCTTCATGTGTTGCCCTCAAAGGAGTTTTGCTCCCCTGAGTATTTAATGGCGCTGGTAGATGGGCTGCATTATATCATTGTGCTGTCAGCAATCCCATTGACCTTTTAAAGATCTGGTTTCCTTTGGAGTCAGTACTACACAATTTAGACTTTTCCTTTAATTATTTGATGTTTTCTAATTTTAGCAAGTTTCAAATATCCCATTCAACTTAAATAGAGGCTTAATTGCTTTAGAATTTAAGTTTGGTGTCCCTTTTAAATATCTAACATAACAAGCAGGAGCTATTCCTCTTAGATTACCCAACAGGACAGTAGACCCAAAAGGCAATATAATTTCTCTGCTTTGATGTCAGTGAGAGGATGAACACAATGTATCCCTGGAGTAGCCAATTATTCTTCTTACTTGAAATCCTTTCTTCTGTAACACCATTCTGCCTCAGATCTATCAAGTGTATTTTTTAAATTCTCTCCTGTTCACACTGACCTCTGATGAGTAGGTTTCCCATGGTGTAAAGTGAGGGCTAGAGAAAAATCTCAGAAGGCTTGCATGGCACTGTAATTTTCCCTATGTATGGCAGTCTATGCCAACAAAATATTCTGAGAGCTTATTTCATCTAAATCACCACTCCTGACCGTTTCAGTGCATTTCAGCTCACCACAGAGACACATTATACGCCTTATTATTTCCAATTTTGTTTAGAGAATTCAACAAAATTTCTTGAATTAATCAACTACACCAACAAAATTATAACTTAGGCACCTGAAATAGATATAACTGTGAACCTTTGCAGCTTAAGAGATGAGCACAGCAGAGTACTCTGTTAACCTACATGAAAACACTTATATTTTGTAAATTGCTGGCTGTATAAGTAAACCAATTAGAGAAAGACACCTGGAAAATGCTCAAATCTGTGGAAACTAAAAAAAAAAAAAAAAACAAACAAACAAACAAAAAACAAAACCATTCTAGATGAGCCAAAGAGGTTTAAAAGAACGTTAGAAATTATTTTAAATTAAGTTAAAGTGAAAACATGACATATCACTATTTATGGTTTGCAGCCAGGTATTTTGTAGTTCTCAGCGTGCAAATCTTGTACTTTTTGGTTAAAGAGATGTCGCTAAGATTACTATAATCAATAAGACAAAAAATACTAAGTGTTGGTATGGACATGGAGTAATTGAATCCTCTTACATTACTGGTGGGAGTGTGAAATGATACAGCCACTAATGGTTTGTCAATTGCACAAAACATTAAACATAAACTTACCAAACATCACAATTCTACCCTCTAGCAGTCTATCAAAGAAAAATTAAAACATCAGTCCACATGAACACTGTATGTTCAGAGCAGTATTATTCATTTAGCTACTATTAATGATTAATGCAAATATCTATCAGTGGTAAATGGATAAATAAATTGTGGTAGATCTATACAATGGAATACTATTCAACAATAAAAAGGAGCAAAAAATTGTTGTGCTCTAACTTGATGAATCACCAAAACATTATACTATGTAAGAAGCTGGATACAAATAGTCACCTATTGTATGATCTTACGAACATTTACTTTAAATGTTAAGAATAGACAAATTTAGAAATACAGAAAACAGATCAATGGTTGCCTGGGGTTGAGAGTAGGGATTAATGAAAAACAAGCTCAAAGGCTTTTTTTTGTATCATAGAAATGCCATAAAATTGGATTATGGTATTAATTGTACAACATTGTAAATTTACTGTCATTGCATTATAAACTTAAAATGTTAATGGTTGTAAAAAATTACATTCCAATAAAGCTATTAAAACACATGCAAAAGCATTCACCCAAATTCAGTATTTCTTCCATTTTAGTTTTAACTGCATTTTGCCAACTGATAAATTACCTAAATTTCAAGAAAGTGCTAAGGAAGTTCAATCATAAAAAATAAATAGGCTGCCTGGAAAATGTAAGGTTAATTAACCAATTATGCATTTTTAACTTAGATTTTGTATTGACAAAAGCATTTTTTGAATGCTTCACCAACAAATTGATTTAACATGAAATTGCCTCATTATTCCTTTCTACATACATAATATACAGTTATCCTAGATATGTTTTCAAAATCAATGCAAGGATCATAATATAAAACTGTTTTAATCTACAAAATATAGCTTAAAAAATTTGTTATTACCTAGCTATCTTTCTGAATGGCTTCAATTAACTCCCTGTGTTGGCACAACCCATCTCTGTTATCTACAGAGAGTTTAACCTTAATTTCTTTTCTACAATGAACTTTCCATATTAATAAATTATAATTGTTAATTGACCCACATCAGATCAATATTACCAATTTCAAGAGGTAATAAAATGTTAATATAATAAAAAATTTTACTACTAAATTTCGTTAAATGTATCTAGAATTTTGAGCTGGAAAAGAGTGTATTAGGATACTTGGTATGCAGTCATATGCTTGTAAATATTTAACTGGAAGTTCAGAGCAGAAAAGTTCTGATTTATAGTATTTCTCAATTTTCATAAATACTATCACCAAAGCCAATTTCAGGCTAGTGATGTAAACCAGCTTGAAAAATTCCCGAGCATTTAATAATTGTCTTTTATAAATTGATACAAATGAACTCCAGCACACCACTTCCAGAATGTCTTCTCCCTTTTTTTTCTTCTTCCTAAAATGTGAACTATCTTGATTTGTACTTGTTTTAAGAACCTTTGATTCATGAGGCTGTATTATGTTTTTCCATTAGAGGGATAAGTTCATTGAGGGCATCACATTTTTTTCTCTGACCACTTGTATTCCTGAAGGGTACATTTAAAAATGTAGAGATGGTTGATATAATGATCAAAGCCCTGGTTGAGTTCCCACTGTCAGAATTTTTTGTCCCAGCTCCCAGGTACGATTGGATTCTGAAATTAGAAAGTTTCTATAAAAAAAAGATCTAAAGACCTTGATACTTCTCTAAAGGAAAAAATGAACCTCTTACTAAGGTCATATAAGGGACTGTGACAACGGCATCTCCACTTTTAGCTAAATCTTAAACCTATGCTTCCCAGAATTACCTTCTTTGAGTAGTTCTAAAGTTTACCAATGAGAGAAATTCATGTAAGATTAAAATGAAGGACAGTGAAAGTCATTATTCTTAGAAGACTGTGGTGGTTTCTCATGATGGCATCAGACATCATCACTGAGTGATGTGACCAGCTTTACAGAGCTATCTGCTACCCACCTAACTCCTACTATATGGTCCCACTTTGGTGATCAAATACTCATGACTTCTCAGACTTTCTTCACATATTCTGGCTTTCTCACCTCCTCCCCACTTCAAGATGTAGTAATTGATGACTTTCTTTCATCCTCTGAGTCCTCCTGCCAAATCACTAATTTCACAATCCCACCATATTTGCACAAATTCTACTCTTAATTAAACCCCTCATTCTCATAATACTTGTATTATTGCTATGAATTATTGCTATGTTTACTGCTTCCTGGCTGAATCTAGACTGGCACTTTCTGTAGTACCAGTAGTAGTTCTAGAAGAACAAAATCTAAAAGATGGCAATCTAGAATTAGCTCTCTACTATGATCAGATCTAAAGGCATTATCATTGATAATAATGATAAATGGGACACAGAGTATCTATTCATTACAGTGGCAAATCAGTTATTTAAATTATGACCTCTAAAAAAATTATGATCTCTAATCACTTGGGGATTAGGTGTGTTGGTGGTGTTAGTGTTGAGTGACCAAGTTCCTGGTACAATAGAACATTATACTGGGAACAAAAGAATGTAAAACTGTAGGTGTGGTAGCTATTCTTTTTTTTTTTTTTTTTTTTTAATGATAGTCACACACAGAGAGAGAGAGAAAGGCAGAGACATAGGCAGGGGGAGAAGCAGGCTCCATGCACCTGGAGCCCGACGTGGGATTCGATCCCGGGTCTCCAGGATCGCACCCTGGGCCAAAGGCAGGGCCTACCCCGGGATCCCGTGGTAGCTATTCTTAATTGTGTTGGAGAGCTTAGAGGGAAAAAAAAAGAGTTCATGTCTTTCAGGACTTCCATTTATGCCCAGAACTATCTCTTACATTTTATAACTGCAGGCTGAGATTTCTGAAAACTACACCCAAAATCTACTCCTGCAATTGGTTGAATTATAATGCAAATTAAATTCAAATTCCTGAAGAGCCTTTCATGTAAAATTTCTGGTATTGATTGAGAATGAATGTGACACTGAAAACTGAAATAGAGACATCTGGGTAGATTCCAATTATGCTGAAGACTTTTAACCCCAACATTTTACTGAGCCTCCCTTGCTAGTAGAAACTGCACTTCTGCGTTTTAGATTATCCATTTTCCTGGAGGGGAAAAAATTGTCTATAATGACCTATTCTGAGAGAGAAGCCATATAGGGAGTCTATCTACACTACCTGTCACTACTTCTAGACCTATAGCTAGATTCAAATCCCAGGAGTCACAGAATAGGTTCTAAGTCTGACCTAGAAGGAGATGTCCAATTGCAAGATTTTGCCAATTTCTATTAGCAGAAAAAGAGAAAATGTGTATGACATTCAAACCAGATAGAATGGATAGATGCAATGTTGGATTAGGCTAACTCAATGGAAATGAATATAATAGCAAAAGATCCTGGATTTAATGCATTTGCTCAAGCAGCTGGAAGTGGATTCTAAAAGGTAGCTTTGCTGGTTGATCAAAACCTGCACTTAATGATGGCCTGCCTTAAGCCAAGTTTACGTATCAGATATTTTTAGTTATCCTATAAAAGAATAGTGATCAGAATAACTTGACATTTGGCAGCAGCTGACAATGGTGTGTCCATGACCGAAATTATGGGTGACCTACCTATTCAAGTCTCACTTGATGTATATAAACAAAACAAACAAACTCTAGGTATGAAGAAGTGAACCACAAATATAAACAGGCATACCTTTCACCCACTGCCTAGATGTGAGGTAGTTCACAGACCCAGAGCCCCTTGAATAAAGGAAAGGATAGCTCCTACAGAAGATGTACCTTGTTACTTTGCCAAACATTTATACTATAAATGTTCTACTTTATCTTCAAAGGAACTTGCTGCCACTTACCAGAGTGACTATACTTTTGGGTAAAAAAAGATACAGACAGAATTTCCAGGGATTCCTAGGTACTGGCTCTCACCTGACTTAATTCCTAGGGACTACAAAGCACTATGGGACACAATCAGAGGTTAGGTGACTAATGGAATTTAGGTTCAGGTCCATCTCATAGTTGGCCCAGTATGTTCCCATTCAAACTTCTGGTTATTGGGGCACCAGGATGGCTCAGTCAGTTAAGCATCCGGCTCTTTGTTTTGGTTCAGGTCATGATCTCAGGGTCCTGGGATCAAGCCCAAGTTGGGCTCAGGGATCAGCATGGAGTCTGCTTGAGATTCCCTCTCTCCCTCTGCCTCTCCTATTCATTCTCTCTCTCTCTGTCTCTCTCTCTCTCCCTCCCTCTCTAAAATAATCCTGTAGTGCCCAGCAGTATAGTGTTCCCTATTACCCAGAGTCTGGCACTTCTAGGAGTGTCTCCAATGTGTGCTGCATACACTCCACTGCTGTGTCCTGGCCACTTTATCCTCCAGGCCAGTCGTCTGCAAAGGCTCTCTTTGCAGACGACCGGCCTGAAGGGCATGGTTTTGTCCCTGGCCTGAATGTGGAATGTTTTAACTAAGTGTGCTCTGGTCTGCTTGTGAAATGAGATCCGCCACCACTGCCACCAGATTTGAGGCCCTGCAAAACTCCCAGGTCAGGAAGTGTGGTGTTGGCAGGGGTTTGGGCTGGTCTTCTGGCAGAGGGGCCTGTCATGCTGGGACTGAGGTAAGTGTGACTAGAAGAGGTTGTTCCACCAGAGAACGGGAGGGAGGGGCGCGGGGGGTTGCCTAGTATAAGCAAGTTAGGTACCAAGTGTCAGAGCTGCTTCCCACAGGTGGTCTTGTGCCTATGCTGAGGGGCAGAGGAGGGAAATAGTGACTGGCAACAACTTTGTTCCTGGAAGGGTCTTTATGTGAATGGGGCCTCTCTGAAATGCACTCTAAGGTGAGTAAATAACCTCCCAACTGTGTGCTCCGGGTGCTCTCCAGATCACTGTTTCCACACTGTGTGTTCACAGGCTGTTTGCCTGCCTTTTTTTCAAGAGTAGCCCCAATGCCCTACAAGCTCTCCCAGAGCCAAGCACGTGACCTTTAAAACTGCAGGCTGTAACCCTTGCTGGTTGCAAGAGCTCACAAAACTCAGCACCTCTCATTTTCCAAGCCAATCACCATGGGTGTTCGTTTTCCCTGTGTACTCCTCTGTGTGCTAATCTGTCTCTTCCTTGCCCAAGACCACAGCTCCCTCCCCACAACAGCCACCATAAGGTTTCTCTCAAACCACATTTCCAGACTTCCTATCTCTTTGATGGGCCTCCCTTCTACCTTCAGTTACGGACTTTTTTCTGCCAGTCTTCAGGTCAGTGTCTGGGGTATGCAGGATGAGTTACCTGCTGTAGTCACAGAACATTGTGAGGCTAGGGTCCTCCTACTCTGCCGCCATCTTCCTTTTCGCCCAACTCTTTCTTTTTTCTTAATGTAGGCATTTATGCCATAAACTTCCCTCTTAGAACTCCTTTTGCTGATTCCCTTGGTTTGGTGTGCTGTGTTCCCATTTTCATTTGTGTCATGATAATTTATTTCCCAATTTTTTTCTTTGGCCCATGGGTTTTTCAGAAATGTGTTTGATGTCCACATACTTCCAGCTTTCCTCCTGTTACTGATTTATAATTTCATACCACCCTAGGTGGAGAAGATACTCAATATAATTTCATTCTTCTTAAATTTGTTGACTTATTTTGTGACCTACCTAACAAATTATCTATCCAGGAGAAAGTTCTATGTGGACTTTTGAAGAGTGTGTATTCTGTTGCTATTGGATGGAATGTTCTATATATGTCTGTTAGATCCATTTGTATAGGGTAGGGTATATAGTATAGGGTTAAAGTTGATTTTCTGTTCATTCCTTTTTATTTTCTGTCTGATGATTTAACCATTATTAAAAGTATTGAAATCCTTTACTATTACTGCTTTGCTGTGTATTTTTGCCTTCAGATCTGTGAGTATTTGTTTAATATATTTAGAAGCTCCAATATTGGGTGTGTGTATGTTTGCAATTATTACATCCTCTTAATGAATTGACTTTTAATCATTATATAATGATCGTATTTGTCTCTTGTTACAGTTTTTGCATTAAAGTCTATTTTGTCTGATATAAAGGTAGAGATAACCCCTGTTAGGTAACCTCTGTTCTCTTTTGGTTTCCACTCACATAAAATAACTTTTTCTGTCCCTTAATTTTCAACTATGAGTGTTCTTTAAGCTGAAATGAGTGTCTTGTAGAGCATATAGTTGGGTTCCTTTTTTTTTTTTTTTTAATCCATTGGGCCACTCTATGTCTCTTAATTGGAGAATTTAAGATATTTACATTTAAAGTAAATGTAATGATACTGACAGGTAAAAAAAAAAGTGCTATTACCATTTTGTTCATTGTTTTCTGATGTTTCTTAGTTCCTTTGTTGCTTTCTTCCTCTCTGTCTTTGTGACTTGATGATTTTTTTTTTGTAGTGGTGCATTTTGATTCTTTTCTCTTTTTCACTTTTATATCTATTATAGGGTTTTGTTTTGTGGTTTCTGTGAGACTTTAATAATACATTTTATACTGAAAACTCTCTATTTTAAGCTAACAACTTCAACTGCACAAAAATGTTCTATAGATTTGCCCCCCATGTACAATTACTATTGATGTTCCAATTCACATATTTTAAATTATATGCCTATTAACAAAATATGATAGCTATACATATTAGTGCTTTTATCTCTTAACCTATATGCTAGAGTTCAAAGTGATTTATATACTATTGTGGTATTAGAATATCTTGAATTTGATTATATATTTACCTCTATCAGGGAATCTTATACTTTCATAAGTTTTTTCAATCCATTTCTGAAGAACAGCTTTGCTGGGTAAAGTATTCTTGGTTAAAGTTTTTTTCTTTGAACATTTTGAATGTATCATCCCACTCCGTCCTGGCCTGCAAGCTTTCCACTGAGAAATCTATTGATTGCCTTATTGGGATTCCTTTGAATGCTTTCTCTTGCTGCTTTCAAATTTCTCTTTTTATTCTTGATTTTGACAGCTTGATTTAATGTGTCTCAATGAAGATCTCTTCAGGTTGTATCTGGAGATCCTCGACCTTCATATATCTGGACGGCCATCTCTCTCCCTTGTTTTCAGCTCCCTATGGGGAGCCTGATGTGGGACCTGATCCCAGGATCTCAATCCCTCAATCACCACCAGAGCCAAAGGCAGATGCTCAACCACTGAGTCACCCAGGTGCCCGAGTGTTGTCTTTTTAAATAAGTTTTCTGCTTCTCTCTTTCACTTCTGGGACTCTCATAATGTGAATATTATTTCTCTTAAAGTCCTACAATTTACTCTTTATCATTCCAACTTTTTTTCCTCCTCTGACTGGATAATACAAGAGATGTATTCAATAGATTCTTTCACCTGATTGAGCCTGCTGAAGCTCTTTATTGCATTTCTTAAATGTCATTTATTATATTCTTTAGTTCCAGAATTTTTATTTGTTTCTATTATTTCTCTTGGCTGAACTTCACATTTTGTTCCTGAGTTGTTTTCCTGAGTTCACTGGTTGTCTACTGGTGTTAACTTGAAATTCACTGAGCTTCCTTAAAACAATTATTCTGAATTCTTTTTTCCAAGTAATTCATAGTTCTTCATTTCTTCAGGGTCAGTTACTAGAAAATTATTTGGTAGTGTTATGTATCCTTGCTTTTTCATGTTTCTGATGAGTTTGTATTAATGTCTGCATATTTGAGGGTGCAGTCACCTCCCCTGGGAAGGCACAGCAGCATAGTCTCTGTGTAGCTCCGTCAGCTGAGATCAGCATCAGCACAGACTGGGGCAAGAATGCGCCCCAGCAAGACTTGTGGCCAAGAATGTGCTGGTCCTACAGTGGCAGGCTTCACTACATTGATAACTCCAACTCCAGAAAATAGATGCCATGGGGGGATTCCAGGCAGCTCCATCAGCTGGGATCAACACTGATGTAGATTCTGGGAGACCTCAGTAGCAAAGTTTGCAAATGGTCACAATGGTGAGCCTTGCTGGGATTCTCCTGCTCTCCTTTTTCCTATAAGATGAACTTTCTTTGAGGGTATCCCTCATGGAGTCAAGCTGCTCTGTACTGTGGGATGGAATTACTGACATAAAATGCTTCATGAGCTTTATATGTAGCATCCTCTTTTTGAGGATTTTTTTAGCTCTACAGATTTTACTGCTTCTTTCTTGTAGTCTAGAGCTTTCCCTGAGTTATTTTCGTTGGTGTCTCATTGTTTATTTATGGGTTTTGTTGTTTTTTTTTTTAAGGTTTTTTATTTATTTATGAGGGAGAGAGAGAGAGAGAGAGAGACAGGCAGAGGAAGAATCAGGCTCCAGGGAGCCGGATGTGGGACTCGATCCCGGGTCTCCAGGATCACACCCTGGGCTGCAGGCGGTGATAAACCGCTGCGCCACCGGGGCTGCCCGGCTTTGTTGTTTTCGTAACAGAAATGAGTGTTAGGATTTTCTAGCCCTCCATCTTGCTAATGTCCCTTCATAATCACATTTTTAATATTTTCTGGGACTTGTATGGTCATTAATTTTATACATTTTTAATTATTTAACTTTTTATTGATTTATAAGAAATTGAGGTATTGAAGATATTAACAATTATATTTGTTGTAAGTAAATTTTTTCCCACCACACTGAGTATTAGCTACCGGTAATATTGCTCAAACCTTACATTTTGTTCTACAAATGAATGGCAGCTTAGAATAAGTACTTACCCAGATGTTAACCACTTATCTAAAATCCTGGCATAGCTTTCACCATTTGCTTGTTGAGTACGACATTAAGCAAGTACCTTAACCTCTAACTTCATTTTCTTCATTTGTAAAATTAAATGTTTAATAGATAACCTAAGATACCTTCCCCAGCTCCTGAGGCCTTTTGTGAACATTTACCATGTGTTCAGTTTCTTAGGCACTTTGGAACATCCTCCCCATAACCTTCATATAATTAATAATGGATTTTCTTCTCTCTAAATATGCTCAGATATATTCATGGCATTCTAATAATCATAATCACATTATACAACTTTCTACACTTTTCTAAAATACTTTAAAGCATCACAGATTATCAAAGCTATAAGAATCTTAAAGATCATATCCCCCAACCATCTGATTTGACAAACAAGAGAATTCTGGTTCAGAAAGATTAAGTGGGTTTCTCCACATCATCCAATAGTGCAGATTAGATGCAGATTAAAACCTGCATCCTATAATTCTTATTCTAATGTTGTTTTCACTACACTACACATTGCCTCGACTTTGGAGTCTCATCATTCTCTTGATTTTTATAGTTGTCTTTATTATTTTAATCTTTGTATTATTATATACCAAAAATACTATTAAAACTATTTTGTGTATATTTCTATGTAAGAATTTCCAAAGAACTAGGCATTGTCAGTTTTAGAGATTAGATATATTTTTAAGCAGCTCACACTTTGACATAAACTGGTCCATTCTCTGCTTATTTATTAACCTTTAAGCCTTTTTCATGATTTAAACTCAATTATGTGAGAAACCTCAAGTCAAACTTATTCCTTCTGTTTAGGCAGACATCTAGATATCTGACCATGTAATATCTGAATCTTAGAGCTCTAGAACAGCTGTGGCTAGCTATAGATATGGATGTTCACAGTTAGTCAAAGAGTCCCTAGGCTGCTGTATCTGGTTTTATTTATTTATTTATTTATTTATTTATTTATTTATTTATTTATTTTTAAAGATTTTATTTATTTATTCATGAGAGAGACAGGCAGAGATGTAGACAGAGGGAGAAGCAGGCTCCCTGCAGGAAGCCCAATGTGGGACTCAATCCCAGGACCCTGGGATCATGCCCTGAGCCAAAGGCAGACACTCAACCACTGAGCCACCTGGACATCCCTATCTGGTTCTATTTAAATTCTAATCACTAAGCAGCTTGTCAGAATGAAACCAAAAAGAGACCAAAAATACACACACACACACACACACACACACACACGACCCAAGGACAAATAGTACAAGAAGGTAATTGTGATAGGATGGTCTACCATGAGCAGCTCTTGGAGTCAGGGATTTGGAGATGAAAGATATATATCCTGTTCACAAAGATATCAGTCTGATGGAAAGAACCCCCAAATAAAACTACAATTAAGTAATAATGTGATTATTCTATGACAAAATAATAACAGCATGTGCTAATCTGTTAAAATATTTGGTAACACATAAAGATGAATGTTAAATTACAAATAAAATTAAAGCACAAGAAAGCAGAAGCATGCTACAGTTAGGAGGGGTTAATCTCCTGAGAGCTTCCCAGATGAAGCAAGGCTTTTAAAGAAGGAAATAGACATGAATTAGTGAAGATGACTGGATAAGGACAGCACATTCAAGACAGGATAACTTGACTGACTAGAGTCCATCTTGACAAGTGACCATAAAGAAGGGAAAGAAATGATGGGGATCTAAAAGCATGAGAAATGAGATAAATAATTTCTCTTTTCCCTACAGTTTTATCTGAGGAAATGAAAGCATCTACCTAGATGAATTCAAATTAGTCAAAAACCATTAATAAGATACTCAAATATTGGTAAGGAGGATTTATTTAATTGGTGTACCCTACAGGTATTGGAACTGATTCCGTTATCTGTGACTTTCATTTTTTTTCAAATAAACATTTGCTTTGAGACTTGATGTCTTTCAAAACCTATGAAGTCAAGTCAAGATGTACAGTTTGGGCTTCAATAAATGTATTTAGACAAGAAAATATTTCCTTTGGGACATCTCTTGAACACAGACACAATTAATTGGGAATAATAAGGAGGATGGTAAAAACTCTTCAAATTATTTGAAATAATAAATATTTCAAAATCACGTTTTGAAGGTTTACTATCTAATTTGAAACAATTTTTTTCAAAGTTGCTAACTTCTATCTTCTTCCCAGCACATGGTGACAACAGGGACTTATTTTTGACCATTAGAAAATTGTAATTGCTAGTACGGACCCTAGGAAACTGGGAACATTAAACTTCAAGAATCACAAGAACATATATTTTTGCATCTTACCACTGATATATGGCACTCCATTCATAAAAATAATTATGAAATCCTCAACACAAATACTCAGACCTATGTGTAAATCAGCATAAATGAAAAGATATAAATAAATAGAAAATAGAGGGGTGTCTGGGTGGCTCAGTTGGTTGAGTGTCAGACATGATTTCAGCTCAGGTCATGATCTCAGGGTTGTGAGATCAAGCCCAACATCAAGCTCTGCACTAAGCATGGAGCCTGCTTAAGACTTTCTCCCTTTCTCTCTGCCCTTCCCCTCAGCCCCCATGATAGTTTGCACTCTCTCTTTCTCTAAAAAATAAATAAAGTGGAAAACAGAAAACAGTGAAATAATTTCATGTACACTGTCAATGAGAAAAGCTGTTATCCAGAAATCCTAAGCTTTTTCACATATACCCATATATATTTTTTCTCATTCTCTAATGCCCTTTCTTAAACATTATTCTTCCATCTGAATACTTCCTTGAAGTTCATGTCACTTGTCTATCTCACCCTTAATCTCTGATTTTTGTGTTACCAAGGCTACAATACCCAGTTCAACATTTTCTTCTCCAACCCCAAGTCCAGCATGATTTCCAAAGATTTTAACTTCCTCTTGACCTATCCAACACTTGATCTCCCAGTTCATGGTCACATTTCCAGGGACCTCCATCTATACTCTAAACAACCACAGAAATTTGCTGGCTGTGCCCTAGACTTGGTCATTAACTGGAATGTTCCACTTCTACAATTGTCTTTATAGAGCCCTCATCTTCTAGTCAATTCTGTGCTTCTTTCCTCTCATTTACATATCTTTGGTTCTTTGCAGAGGTCTCTGCTGTGATGTGACCCTTCTACTTTCTCCTCTAGTCTTCAGTCTTAGTTTATACTTATTGGCTTATCATTATAGCACTCTTGTTAGTATTTCAAATCTCTTGATGAACTATCCTTCTGGAAAGCGAACTTTGAGGTCTAAATGAATCAAATTAACTGCAATTTTTTCACACCAACGTGGCTGAATGCTACTATTTTTCTTAGCAAACATAAAATAGAAGACAGACAAATTAGGGTTACCATAAGTTGAAGAAACACAGCCTAAACTGGACCCTCAGGGGCTCCTGGAAATTCTTTTGTTTCTTTTCAGCTCTCAGTAATCGCATTCTACACTATTTTCAATTTTCTCTATTTAACTCAAGTACCAGATCCAAGAAGTTGTTTCCTCATTCACACCCAATTGCTTTACATCCCACTTCTAGAATACTAGAAGCCTATGGACAAGAACTCCCCCAACTCCCAGGTACCTTCAAACTTACTTCAATTCATACACTTTCTATTACATTAGAAAAATTGTCCATCAGTGTACCTGAAGTCAATCTTCATGTTCTCTGGATCTTAGTCTTACCTGCCTACTCAGGTACAAAGAACCATTAGTCATTTCTTTGCATTCCTTGAATTTCCTCATATTTCAATCCCTGGATCTCCCTCTCTATCAAAAAAAAATCTCTCAAATTCACACTGTCCTTTGGATTTACAGACCAAATATTACCCCTCTAACAATTAAACTTTTGAAAAAGCTTTTGAAACTTTGTCTTTATCTCCTTATTTTTTATTCAGACATTATAATCTAACTTGTCTTTATACCATCCACAGAATCCAGCCTCAAAAGTTCTCTTAGAAAGACATCTTTACTGCTAACCTCAATGGATATATTTTATTAATCATTTAATATTTCAGCATCTCTTGTTGCTGTTCAATCCTTTGAAAAACTTCTTCCCCCTTCAGGAAATCATAACTATAGGATTTTCTTTCTATTTTCTTAAAGCTTCCCATCTGTTCCTTATTTGGGCCTATCTTTGCCTGCCCTTAAAGTGCTCCTCCTCAATCCATCCCTCCTTCACTCTGTGACTCTTTTTGAGTGGTTCATCTGCTCCCATAATTTCTGATAACTTATATATGTTATCCAAAATTCCTGATCTCTTCCCTCAGCTAGAAACCACATATCCAAATTTCCACTGGGTATCTCTACTTGGCAATTGCATAGATGCTTCAAATTTGAACATATTACATGTGAACACACCATCATTATACCAGAAACTTCTGTTTCTCTGGTATCCTCTATCCCCATAAATCATTAGCTGTACTAGTTGCCTACACAAGAAATCTGAACATCTTACTGGCTTTTATGCCTCATTGACTACATCTGTCCTATTATCAAATCCAGTTAATTCTACATCCTAAATATTTCTCAAACCTATTTATTGCCTCAATTACCATTAACACTACCCTAATTCAAGTCATATTCATGTCTCTCCTGTACTACTCCAGCTCACTATCTGACCCTCTAATTCTAGTCTTGGCTCCTGTCAATCATTTTCCATATAGCAACATAAGTAAATTTTCTAAAATTCAAAAGTGATCATACCACTTACCTGCTTATTCAATGGGCCATGATTACCCTTGAACTAAAATTCTAATTCCTTAATACAGTGTTTAAGATTCTTGATAATATTTAACTACTGATTATCTTTACATAGTCATTGAAGTCTCTATGCCTTATGATCTACACTCCATCAATAATAACTCTTTTTACCTCCTCAGATTTGTCAATCTCTTATCTCCAAGTCATTATACATGTTATTTTCTCTAGTGAGAAAACTCTCTCTTGTCTCTTCTTCAAAGAGCAAATTATTCTTTAGGTTAATCAACTTAATGACATTTTTATAGAAAGCTCTTATTGATCCTATCAAATGTGACTCACATATTCTTCCTTTAGGCTTTAGAACACCTTTCAAGGACAGTTATATTTTTCTCACAAATGCATTTGTCATGTTATAATTGTTTAGTTGCATATCCAGTTTACCCCACTAGTTTCCAAGCTTCTTGGCACCAAGGAGTTGGTGAGTCTCATTCACCAATAACTAGCATAATTTTTTGTACATAGTAGTTGAGTGAATGAACAAATTTTAAAATGAAATTTTTTAAAAGTTCTACTGTTCCATTCTAGAATTGCCAGAGGCCCACGGATGAGAGTTGCCCCTATGTAAACACCATTAGATTCCCTTTTTTAGGCTGTAGTTGATGCTGTTGAAGAGAAGGTATAAACATAAATGCCAACAAGAACCAAATAGAAAGCATAAATGAATATAACCAAAGTGGGTGGAAATATAGTAAGTAAAACATTTCTGATCATAAGAAAAAGAGTGTAACTACATGTGGTGATGAATATTAACTAAACCTATAGTGGTAATCAGTTAACAATATATATCTCAGTTATATCTCAATTATAAAAAAGAAACAGGACACTTGGAAAAAATTATCTTTTCTAGGTCATTTTCATTCAGAGATGTATTTTTAAAGATGGTTAGATATAAACATAATTTAACATTTTTACTTTGTTTCAACTCTTTCAGAATAAGGAACATATTTTCCCCCATGTGCATGAGTATAGTCTTTCATATATTAATACATTATAGGGAAAATAATAATGAAGATGCTGCCAAACACATAATGCTTTTGAAACTTTCTCTTCTTGTTTGTCTTTGCCTAATCTATTCCCTTCTTGTCTTCTATTGTAGGCTCTTGTTAATTCCTACTGATTTTACTCCTGTCCCATTTGAAATCATGTTTATTTGTAACCTCCTTGCCAGTTATTCGTGTATAACATTACACCCAGCAGTTATGAATTTTGGTAAATTGGAGCACCCGGCTGGTTCAGTTGATGGAGCATGCAACTCTTGATCTCAGGGTTGTGAGCTCAAGCCCCATGTTGGGTACAGAGATTAAGAAATAAAATCTTTAAAAAAAAAAAAAAGAATTTTGGTAGAATTTGTGTGTACATAAGGATGTAAATGCACATTCATGAATATGTAAACATGAATACACAGAAAAGCCAGAGAGCCTGTAATAGCAATTAGAAGGGCCGCTGAGATATTCAATACTGAGGAATACTCCACTGTAGCACTTTTCTTCCACTTCACCACCCAGATGTCATTATACTAGAAGACAATTCTAAATGAGAAACTCATTTTGGATGTCAACTCATTTTCTTTCTCTGACTTCCTTGTAAATAAAGTATAGCAGGGCTTCCAGAGCAACATTTGGCCCAATTATTTCTAATATGTCCAGGCTTGCTCTACCATAAAATGACAGGTAATTTGACCAAGGCATTTTATGGGCATTTTTAAAGGATGTGTAGAATATTCCTGAAAAATGAAAAGAAAAGCAGATCCATACAGAATTAACACAAAATTTTTTAAAAATTAACACAAAATTAAGTTTTGGCACTTGAGCAAAAAATATTCAGTGCTAAATTATTACATTTAATCAGTTTTCATTCCAAAAATCATTGTAACTGGTTACTTGAACAAATAATTACATAGATAATACATACATAAATGGATGTATAGATTCACTGTTGTAAAATAGATTCACTATTTTATTATTATATCTCTAAACTGTATTTAACAGAACCTCTCACTATTCACTTACTATGTACTATTACCCTTATCTTGTGCCTTTGACCTTGTAATTATCAGAATCTACAGTAGGCATATCTTCACATAAAATGTATCTTTAATGTTTTTCTCCATTCAAGCTAATATTAGTTAAATTCATTAAACGCTTACTATCTGCCAGGCATGATGCTAAGTGCTTTACATACATTATTTTAATTCTTATACTAGCCTCATTTTTGCTTTTATTTTTTTATAATTAAGGAAATTAAAGTTTAGAGAAACTAAAATAATTGCCCAAGATTACACAATAGTAAGTGGCAAACCCAAGGTTCAAACTTGTGTGGTTGTATTAATTTCTTATGTCTGCCATAACAAACACCATAAAGTAGGTGGCTTAAAACAAGAAAAATACATCATTTCACAGTTCAGGAGGCTAGAAGTCTGAAATCAAGGGGCCAGCAGGACTATGCTCTCTCCAAAGGCTCTGAGGAAGAATCTTTCCTTGCCTGGTCCTAGTTTCTGCTGGTGGCTGGCAATTGTTGGTGTTTCTTGGCTGGAAGATGTGTCATGGTAGAGGGTCTCAATCCATACAACGTTAGTTTCCTTTCACTCAGCCAATGTGAAAAGTGAGCCCATAACTTAGGTCTAGGATAGCAGGAACTAACTTGTCATGAAAATGACATCAATTTCTACGAAAGTGGTCACTTCTTTTTCAGGTTTATTAAATACTCCACACTCCCTGATACTGCAGGTAGAAAGTACAGTTTCTTAATCCATTTTCAAAACATTAATCCATTTTTATAGACCAAAGAATAGGTCAGTACATCTAACAATATTGCACTGATAATGTCCCATACCAAACTATTAGAAAAATGGCAAACTTGCATTACTGCCCAAGTCTCTAAGCTATTGCTGCAATTCGACCTTGAAATTGAACCAGAGGTACCTGGGTGTCTCAGTCGGCTAAGCGTCCAACTCTTGGTTCGGACTCAGGTCATGAACTCAGGGTCCTGGGATCAATCCCTGCATCAGACTCTGAGCTCAGAAGGGAGTCTTCTTGAGGATTCTCTCCCTCTGGCTCTACCCCTTCTCTTACTCATGTGTGTGCCCTCTCGCTCCCTCTCTCTTAAAGCTTAAAAAAGAAGAAGAAGAAGAAGAAGAAGAAGAAGAAGAAGAAGAAGAAGAAGAAGAAGAAGAAGAAGAAGAAGAAGAAAGGAGAAAGAAGAAAGAAGAAAGAAGAAGAAAAGAAAGGAAATTGAACCATACTGACTTCTCTTTTTGGTCATATTAGCATACTAGATACTGGGTTTACTCTCCCTCCACGAACTGGATAATTAAACCAAATACATAAATAACAATTATACACAGTAGACAACAGACATAGACAACAAGGCATAATCTCTGAGGAAAGTGAAACAAACGAAACCAGCTTCATGACTGGCCTGGCTTACTGCCTCAAAGCATTTTCCAGGCAGCAACACTGGGAGAAAGAGCCCAAACAGAGCTTGAGTCCTGCTGAGTTGAAGATCTAGAGATTAGAATCCAAGGAGCCTGGGTTTAATAGAATTTGTAAGGCAGACTACCAGAGACCACATGCACAGAGAAAAAACTGAGCGATCTGAAGAAGGATTCTTTGAAGACTGCTGAATATTGATCTCAGCATCCACAAGTAGAAATTTCCCAGGGCCATGGAAAGAGCCAATGAAAAAAATCACAAGCCAATCAATTCCTGCAGCTTATACAGGGCTGAGAATGGTTCATGTCCCCACAAACCGAAAAGGAAAAACCAAGTAATATGTGAATCCTCAAAACAGTCCTTGGGACTTATATGCAGATGACATGATCATGTATGCAAAAAACAATAAGAAATCTACAAAAAAAGATGATAGAATAAATCAAAGTAGGAAATCCACAGGATGCAGAGTCAATATACATAAATTTATTCTATTTCTATATGCAAACAATGAGCAGATGGAAATTGAAATAAAAATATCATTTAAAATCACATCAAGGGGGTTGCTTAGGTGGCTCAGTGGTTGAGCATCTGCCTTTGGCTCAGGGCATGATCCCGGAGTCCCAGGATCGAGTCCCACATCGGGCTTCCCACATGGAGCCTGCTTCTCCTTCTGCCTATGTCTCTGCCTCTCTCTCTCTCTCTCTCTCTCTCTCTCATGAATAAATAAAAAAATATTTAAAAAATAAAATCGCATCAAAAATATGAAATAGTATTTAACAAAATTTAAATAAGATATTTTAAAACTTTGCTATAATGAATTAAGAAGAGTGAACTAAACAGAGAGATATGCTATATTTATAGATAAGAAGACTCAATATTCTTGAAAGCCAATTCTCCTTAAACTGATCTATAGATGTAGTGCCATCTTAATCAAAATCCCACCAGGCATTTTTGAAGGAATTGACAAAGCTGATTGTTTAAAATGTTAAAACAGATATACACAAAACTGAACCTGTTGACTTTTATTTCAATTGCAATTTCAAGACTTTTAGAAATAATTGTATTTTATTCCCTAGGTATGGTATCATCGAGTAGGACAACTAGAAGTTGCCAGAAAATGTGCTCTATTATTAATCCTTTTACCTTATATGATTTAATTAGTCTCTTGATCCTTTATCTACTGAATACTTACCCTTTCTACCTCACATATATTTGTAGTAATAAAATGAGATTGAACTTTGATCACTGAAAATCAAAGTTTGAACTCAAACTCTAGCACATGCTTGACAAGTATTATAAATGAACAAAGCAAGCAGAATACAAACTGTAGAGAACGGATATACCATCTAAAGTGGAGGAAAAGATGGCAATCATTGCTCAGCTTTGGCCAATTATTACCATGGAACAATCAACACACTGATAATGATATCCCCGTGTTGCTAGATATCCAACTTCTCAAGAAAACTAGAAATCTGGATTTTTATATAAAATATCCCACCTTAAAATGTTGGTAATCAAAATGATTATATATAATGTGGGCCAACAAAATGTTTCTATAGGTTACATTCAATGAGTGCGACCCAATTTATCTGTGACTATGAACCACAGTATAAATGCTATATTATTAATATTCATAATGACAATGATATTCATAATATCAAACTATGATATGCCACTATGTCAAACACATAAGTGGCTCTAAGCAACAGCAGAATATAATTGATAAAACATACAGATGTTCAGAGGAAAATCAATACCTAATGAGAGACATTTGAGCCCAGAACAATGTGTAGTACCATAAAGAAAATTAAATGGATTCCTAATTGCCAGGACATTTCCAAATTGAAACTACAAATAGTTGACTCTAATTTTCAATTGGTAATGCAAATTCTACAGAAAACAACGTCATGGGACAGGAGGTGAGAGTTGTCTGCCCTTGCTCAAGTAAACTACTCTACTGGAACAATCACATGTGCATCCCTAACTAGCTAACTTGTTTTGTCAAATGTTGGGAAAATCACTAACAGCACCAGTTTTCAACTTTTCTCTTTTTGTCTGTTAGGGCGGATAGCTCAACATACAGTATCTCAATCACTATACTTATGATTTCTTTATTATTGATTTTCAGTTCTCTATAATGGTGTCTTATTGATGATTGCATATGTTTTATTCTCCTCTGGTATAATCATTTAGTGGGATGATTTCTTACTCATATTCTAGTTGCTGGAATGACTTTTTTGCATAATTCTTTTTTTTATAAGTGCAACATATTACAATCAACCTAAAATCCATCTTTAAGTTGAGGGAAATTAGGTAAATAAGCAAAATCTATTAATCGGGTTAGATAGTCATTTAACAAACAACAAATGAGCATGTTCCTGTGCAAAACAATTGATTAACCCTTTTCTACCTACACCCTCCTCTTGAAGGAAAAAAGGAGACTGAGAGAAAAGGGAAGAAGAAGATAAGAGAATCAAGTGTCTCCAGTTTTCAAAACACGAAACTGAAAATGTATCTTTAGTGAGTTGTGCATTATCCCAAGCAAGTGGAAGATTTAAGACTGGAACATAACCTAGCATACAAATTCAAAATGGAAGTTAAAATCTTTGATGTATTTATTAGTCTTGCTGCCTCATTAAAATGAAAATTGAATTGTTGAAAGAAGATCCTTGAACAATATGGGAAATCAGAGTTTTCAAACCACCAAGTTGTATGCTTAAACTTCCAGAAGTGTATATGTCAATTATTTTTCAATAAAACTTGAAAAATGAAGAAAAAAAAGGAAATCAGAGTTTTCCACTTTTCCTACTCACTGTAGGAAGGAGTCCTAGCTTAAATCCAGATTAGCTTCAAGGAATGAATTTCAACTCAAGAGTAGAAAGTAATTAGCTAGCTACTGTTTTCTTACAAGAAGAAAATCTGTCAAGTGATCTTTTTTTTTACTGGAGTTAAGCATAAAGTGCTACATCCCACCCATCAAGGAGCGTGGCACTAGCACTCCTTACAATCTATCCCAGGAGAATGGATTGTGAAACCAGAGTAACAAGGAGACAGATTAGAGTACTTGGAATTTCCCCAATTTCCCACCCGTAGATAGATACTCAGGAGGCTCCTTGGCTCCCTGCTGTGTTCCTTCTTCCCTCTGTGGGTTGGGATTTTTGAAAGTCAAAGTAAGGACAATACAAATGAAAGGAACAAAGCAGAAGATGCTAAGAATTTTTGCTATCAAAATTCAAGTGAAAAATCATATCAGAAGACTGAGGGGATCCCTGGGTGGCTCAGGGGTTTAGCGTCTGCTTTCTACCCAGGGCATGATTCTGGAGTCCCAGGATCAAGTCCCACATTTGGCTCCCTGTATGGAGCCTGCTTCTTCTTTGGCCTGTGTCTCTGCCTCTCTCTCTCTCTCTCTCTCTCTCTCTCTGTGTGTGTCTCTCATGAATAAATAAATAAAATCTCTAAGAAAAAAAAAAAGAAGACTGAGAAGAGGAAGAGACTGGAAAAAAAAACAACAGAGAGCCTTCCTCTGGATATTTGATTTCTAAGTCAATATAAAGAGAAGATATATGAAGTCTGTTGACTATAGGATCTAATGCCATGAAAAAGGGTGTTGTCTCTCAAACCCTTTGAAATATTTATACAATAGCACAGACACAGATATAAGGAAATAGTATAGGTAGTCTGGAAATGCTAGCCTTTGGGAAGAATCTGATTGATTCCTCACACAAATCACCTTCTCCTAAGCTCCTCATTTTTCAGGTGTGAAAACCTAGACTCCCTTGAAGTAAAAACGAACTGCCTCAGATAACACAGGTAATTATCAGAGGAGCCAGGACTAGAAGCCTCATCTTCTGATGCTTGAGTTTCTACTCTGCCCTAATGCCACTGTAATGGCAGTGATTAGTGTTTAGTAGCTGTGAGGTAATGATACCAATAAAAATGTTAAAAGTCAGGTAAAATAAAAATTAATTTAAAAAAGAAAATTATTACAGAGCAATTAAAAATGCATTAATATTCCTGCTTCTTTAAAAACATTATACTTCAGGGATGCCTGGGTGGCAGAGTTGGTTAGACGTCTGCCTTCAGCTCAGGTCATGATCTCAGAGTCCTGGGATGGATCCCCCAGCCCCAGGTCGGGCTCCCTGCTCAGGAGGATGTCTGCTTCTCCCTCTGCCTCTGCCCTTCCCCTCACTCCCTCTCATGCTCTCTCTCATTCTCTCTCTCTCTCTCAAATAAAGTCTTTTAAAAAATGTAATTAAAAATATTGTATGATTCCACTAGAATTTCGAAAAAATGTGTGCCACAATTCTGAATTAATGACAGGGCCTCTGGGCATTATTCTGCTTTCCGAGAAACACATTTTCCTCCTTGGTTCTCACAATGAAAAGCAGCCTAGTTTATCTTCTGCAAATGAGTTACTCAAGGAAGTGAGGGTTTTAATGAAATGGTTTGACACACAATACTTTATGAGGACATGGCTCCACGTAGCCTTTATTGAGCACCTAATAGATGCCAGGCATTATGTTAGATGCTTTTATGCCCATTTTACTTTCTGAGCTTCTGAAAACACCCTGTACATATATTTTTGGTGAACAATAAAGCCATAATTATGAGTTCTATCTCAATATACTTTATTGGTCTCTTTAGATTCTTTCAATCTCAAGTTCATAAACACAGCAGACCTGTATCTGCCTTAATTCATCATCCTGTTTGGCAGATAGTTTGTTTGAAAAGGTATAAGATGCAGAAGAATGAAACTAGACCACTCTCTTTCACCATACACAAAGATAAACTCAAAATGGATGAAAGATCTAAATGTGAGACAAGATTCCATCAAAATCCTAGAGAAGAACACAGGCAACACCCTTTTTGAACTCAGCCATAGTAACTTCTTGCAAGATACATCCACGAAGGCAAAAGAAACAAAAGCAAAAATGAACTATTGGGACTTCATCAAGATAAGAAGCTTTTGCACAGCAAAGGATACAGTCAACAAAACTAAAAGACAACCTACAGAATGGGAGAAGATATTTGCAAATGACATATCAGATAAAGGGCTAGTTTCCAAGATCTATAAAGAACTTATTAAACTCAACACCAAAGAAACAAACAATCCAATCATGAAATGGGCAAAAACATGAACAGAAATCTCACAGAGGAAGACATAGACATGGCCAACATGCATATGAGAAAATGCTCTGCATCACTTGCCATCAGGGAAATACAAATCAAAACTACAATGAGATACCACCTCACACCAGTGAGAATGGGGAAAATTAACAAGGCAGGAAACAACAAATGTTGGAGAGGATGCGGAGAAAAGGGAACCCTCTTACACTGTTGGTGGGAATGTGAACTGGTGCAGCCACTCTGGAAAACTGTGTGGAGGTTCCTCAAACAGTTAAAAATATACCTGCCCTACGACCCATCAATTGCACTGTTGGGGATTTACCCCAAAGATACAAATGCAATGAAACGCCGGGACACCTGCACCCCGATGTTTATAGCAGCAATGGCCAAGATAGCCAAACTGTGGAAGGAGCCTCGGTGTCCAACGAAAGATGAATGGATAAAGAAGATGTGGTTTATGTATACAATGGAATATTACTCAGCTATTAGAAATGACAAATACCCACCATTTGCTTCAACGTGGATGGAACTGGAGGGTATTATGCTGAGTGAAGTAAGTCAGTCGGAGAAGGACAAACATTATATGTTCTCATTCATTTGGGGAATATAAATAATAGTGAAAGGGAATATAAGGGAAGGGAGAAGAAATGTGTGGGAAATATCAGAAAGGGAGACAGAACGTAAAGACTGCTAACTCTGGGAAACGAACTAGGGGTGGTAGAAGGGGAGGAGGGCGGGGGGTGGGAGTGAATGGGTGACGGGCACTGGGTGTTATTCTGTATGTTAGTAAATTGAACACCAATAAAAAAAATAAAAATAAAATCAGTTTTTACCATAAAAAAAAAAGAAAAAGAAAAGAAAAGGTATAAGATGCAGAGAAGTCTAGGTAAGCAAATGGTCTAAGCAGAAAATGATAAATGTTTGAGACTCAGCCCTATCTCTTACCAGCTGTGAGGCCCCAGGAAAATCATTTCAACTCCTTAAAACTTAGAGTTCTCATCTATAAAATTGACCTAACAACTTCTCCTCCTGTATTATAGGCAGCCTGTGAAGCACAAATGTGATAATGATAAAAATTCATTATTCAAAGGCAAGGCATAAAATATTCTCATTAGGAAGAATAAATAAATTTAATTAACATCAAGAGTTTTTATAAATTTGGAAAATCCTTTGTCTATTTTATAACAGTTTATAATTTAATGAATTTTGGGTCCTTACTGTTGAAATTGGATCTGATCACTAAATTTCACTTCTCTATCATTAATGGTCCTTACAGTTGATTCTATTATGCAAAAAGTTTTCAAATAGCCTAATTTTTTAAAGTAAATACTGTCAAAATTACCAGGAAAGTGATCTGGCCTAAGAAAACACCTCATATGTCAAGGAAGTAAGCTGAGAACTGGACTATCTCAACTTTTCCCCATGACCTTAAAATAAGACTCTCGAGAATTAACAGTCATATTCTTCTTGCTCATAGGAGAACATGTCCAGCTGAATACAAGCTCGGGCATGTTGAATTGAGTTCTTTGAGGATAATCATACCTCCCTCATACTTATATGTACATTCTATATTTTACATATATAGAATATTTAACCATTATTTTGTCATTGTTGATCTAAAATGTAACAGAAGCCCCCAAAAGAGTCTGATAAAACCAGAGGAAAAATATCAATAAGGAATCAGTAAAGATGAACTGTTTTTTCTGGTTATAGTGAATTTTTTTTCTCATCTACTTACTCACAGATCTTACCTAAATTAGTTTCCTTATCTGAAATATCCATATTCAGTCTGTATTAATCAGGACAGCCTATTTGCTATAATGAATAGACCCAAAATACATAACGACTCAACCACCACCATATAAGTTATGTTTTGTTTTTAATTTATGCTCATATAAAAGTACTCAACTGGCAAATACCTTGCTGGGTTGCCCTCTGGCACACAGTTATTCATTGGGCCAGACTGATAAAGCTCAGCTATTAACAACACATGGCTTTGAAGGCCATGCTGAGATCATTTCCATATCAATTAGCCAGAAATAGGAAAGGTTATGAATGAACACACGTGGAAGGTTTTTATGGACCAAGCCTGGGAGTCAAACATTTCACTTCTACTCTCATTTCATCAACTAGAACTCAGTCATATAGCCACATATAACTGCAAGGGATCTGGGAAATACATTCTAGTTTTGTTCCCAGGGGAAAATAAGAAAAGAAAACAGATTTATTGAGAAGCCAGCATACAATGACATCTCCTGATTATCTACATGTAGGTTATCTAGATTTCTGATAAATAGGATAAGCCATTTTATATTCCAGTGTCACATGTCATTCAATAAATATTTATCAAGGGGTGCCTGGGTAACTCAGTTGGTTAAGCATCTGCCTTTACCTCAGGTCATGATCTCAGAGTCCCCAGATCAAGCCCTGTATTGAGCTCCTTGCTCAGTAGGGAGCCTGCTTCACCCTCTGCCCCTCCCCCTGCTTGTACATGTTCTCTCTCTTAAATAAATAAATAAAATCTTTAAAAAATAAGTAAATAAATACTTATCAAGAATACCTTAAATATCTTTTCTATGCAAAGATTTTACATGTATGTGTATACTCCAGACTCAATGAAAAATCAAGCCCAACAACTCAAATTATACTTAGAGAACTCAGAGTAACAAAAACTGATGTTTCCACACTGACTTCATGTTTTCTGACCAAAAGTATTTCTCAGAATTCCAGTCAGTAAAAAATAAAAAAGAACCTTATAGGGTTCTTGTTCTATCAAAAATTGCATGACCTCCTGTACTGATCATATTCTTGGTCATAGGCTCAGCTAGGACATTTTGAAGGAGCACAGTGCTTTTGTTTGAGGGGGAGTGACTCAAAGATGAGGCCATCATGGTTGGTTGATGTAGGAATATTTCATCTCAGAAAAAAAAAACAGTGTATTTCAAATGTACACAGTGAAGGTTCTATGTGTATAAATGAAGTATAACTTTCAATAAATAACAGTTGTGAATCACTGAAACTTTCTATTTTATTTATTAACTTAAAAAACAGAACTGCTAGGGAAGATGGAGGAGTAGAAGGATCCTAAGCTTATCTCATCCGATGGATACAACCAAATAACACTCACACCACTACAAATAACACAGAAAATGACCCAAATCCTGGCAAAACAGACTTTCCACAGCTAAATGTAGAGAAGAGGACACATCAAAAAAGGTAGGAATGGCAGAGATGGGGTCAGGAGCTAAATGAACCCATGAGATTGTCCAAAAGATGAAGGGAAACTAGGGGCATGGACAGAGCAAGAATAGACTCTCACACTAGACATCCCAAATCTGCGGAATCTTCACAAGAAAGATGAATCCCCATATAATTTGTTTTTAAAGATCAAAGAGGCCAAATTTCACAAGTTCTTATAATCAGCAGAATTTAGCAGCTGGAACTTTAAAAATCTTAGATGGAAGGTTATAGCAATATAGGCCTACCTCAAGCAGCAAGAAAAATCTTGAATAAACAACCTAACCTGACACCTAAGTAGTTAGAAAAAGAACAAACAAAACCCAAGACCATGGAAGGAAGGAACTAATAAAGATTAGAGCAGAAATAAATGAAATACAAACTAAAAGAACAATAGTACATATCAATGAAATATTTAGCCAGACTTAAAAAAAAAGACAGAGAGAGAGAAAGGACTCAAAGAAAACGACAAAGAAAGAAGAGAAATAACTGATACCACAAAAATGCAAAGGATTATAAAATATTATATGTCACCAATGGGACAATCTAGAAGAAATCGCTGAATCCCTAGAAACATATAACCTATCAAAACAGAAGCAGGAAGAAATACAAAATTTGAACAGACTGATTACCAGCAATGCAACTGAATCATTAATCAAAAAACTCCCAACAATGGGGCCCCTGGTTGACAGTCAGAAATGTGACTCTTCATCTCAGGGTCATAAGTGCAAGCCCCACATAGGGTACAGAGATAACATAAATAAATGAAAGAGTCTAAAAAAAAAAAAATGTAAGTCCCAGCAAACAAAAGTCAAGAATGACATGACTTCATAGGTGAACACTATCAAACATTTAAAGAAGAGTTAATACTTATTCTTCTCAAACTATTCCAAAAACTAAAAGGGGGAGAACTTCCAAAATCATCCAAAAGGCCAGCACTACCCTAATAACTGAGAATGAATAAAGACACTACAAAAAAAGAAATCTACAGGCCAGTATCTGTGATGAACAAAGATACAAAAATCTTCAATGAAATATTAGCAAACCAAATCCCACAATACATTAAAAAAAATCATTTACCAACAACCAACATGGAACTTATTCCTGTGATACAAGACTAGCTCAATATTTGCACATCAATCAACCTGATATACCATATGAATAAGAGAAAGGATAAAAAACCATATGATCATTTCAATTACTGTAGAAAAAGCATTTCACAAAGTACAACATATCCATTCATGATAAAACCCTCAGCAAAGTAAGTTTAGAGTGAGTATACCTCAACATAATAAGGGCCATTTATGAAAAACCCGCAGATAACATCATACAAAATCAGAGCTTTTCCCCTACGGTCAGGAACAAGATAAGGATGTCCACTCTCACCACTTTCATTCAACACTGTACTCAAAGTCCTGGCTCCTCAATTGGACAGCATAAAGAAATAAACAGCATCCAAATTGATAAGGAAGAAGTAAAACTTTTACTATCTGCAGATCACATGATACCATATACAGAAAACCCTAAAGACTCCCCCCCCCCCAAAAAAAAAAAAAACTAGAATTGATAAATGAATTCAGTAAGGTCACTGGATACAAAATCAATATACAGAAATCCATTGAATTTCTATAAACTGATAATGAAGTAGCAGAAAAAGAAATTATTTTAAATCCCATTTACAATTGCATCAAAAATAATAAAATACCTAGGAATAAACCTAACCAAGGAGGTGAGGTGAAAGACCTGTGCTCTGAAAATGATAAAACACTGATGAAAGAAATTGATGATGACACAAACAAATGGAAAGATATTGCATGCTCGTGGATTGGAAGAACAAATATTGTTAATATGTCTGTGCTACCCAAAGCAATCTACAGATCTAATGCAATCCCTATCAAAATACCAACAGCATTTTTCACAGAACTAGTACAAGTAATCCTAAAATTTGTATGTTACCGCAGAAGACCCTGAATAGCCAAAGCAGTCTTGAAAAAGAACAAAACTGGAAGCATCACAATCCCAGATTTCAAGATACACTACAAAGCTGTAGCATTCAAAACAGTAGGGTACTGTCACAAGAATAGACACAGAAATCAATGGAACAGAATAGAAAACCCAGAAATAAGCCCATGATTATATTATATGGGAAAACTGCACAGCTATATGCAAAAGAATGAAACTAGACCACTTTCTTACACAAAAAAAAGGACTCAAAATGGATTACATACCTAAATGTGAGATGTTAAACTATAAAAATCCTAGAAAAGAGCACAAGCAGTCATTTCTCTGACATCAGCTATAACAACATTTTTCTAGATACGTCTTCTGTGGCAAAGAAAACAAAAGGACTACATCAAAATAAAAAGCTTCTGCACAGTATCAACAAAACTAAAAGGCAACCTGTAGAACAGGAAAAAATATTTTCAAATGATATATCCATAAAGGATTAGTATCCAAAATAGGTAAAGAACTTATATAACTCAACACACACAAAAAAATCCAATTAAAAAATGACATTAGGCCACCATAACAAGGTACTACAGACTGGGTGGCTTTAAACAATAGAACTTATTTTCTCACAAATCTGGAGGCAAGAAGTCTAAGATCAATGTCTTGGCAAGGCTGGTTTCTTCTGACATCTCTCTCCTTGTCATACAGAGAGGCTATGTTTTCCCTGTGTCTTCACATGGTCTTCCCTCTGTATCTGTCTATGTCCTAATCTCCGCTTCTA
The DNA here is from genome assembly GCF_053574225.1 of Canis aureus. NCBI lineage: Eukaryota > Metazoa > Chordata > Mammalia > Carnivora > Canidae > Canis > Canis aureus. The sequence goes on along the minus strand of NC_135616.1, from coordinate 67,897,493 downwards.
AGGACACCAGTTGTATTGGATTAGGACTCACACTAATGACCTCATTTTAATCAATGACCTCTTCAAAGACCCTATCTGCAAATACAGTCACATTCTGAGGTACTAGGATTAGGGTTTCGCACATAAGAGTAATGTCTGTTCACTTGGCCTAGGGTGCATTATTTTGTATCACTTACCTTAAGACCAAGCAAAGATGTAAGCCTTCATTGTCACCTCAAGTTTGACCAGGATCTGATAATTAATTTGAGATGATACTCCAGGTATATCTAAACCAATTTACTTTATCTATCAGTTTGGGTCCTATCAACATAGGCATTTATTACTCCTTTTCATAGACCATCAATATCCAATAGTTGCATCCATCTAGATGCAAAACAACCAAAGAAATATGAATAATTGATATCAAATAAAGACTTTTTACATTTCATTTGATAGAACATAACTTCTAGGAAAGGACCTCATGTGTTTGTTTCTTTTTTTTCGTTGAATAAAGATTGTCTCATGGCAGATACTCATATGAATGAATAGATGAATTCATGAATGAGAACCAAAAATCCAAAACTGCCCCTGAATTGCTTTGCATAGCCTATGAATATTAGGTATAACTTCCTTCCAAATGATATTTTTATCTGAAGAATAGGTATAAACATTAAAGATAATATAACATCCTTCTAGAATGTTAATACAAACATCTTCATGAATTCTTCTCTAATCCTTCTTATCGCTCCTCTTCTATCAATAATGGGATGGATAACTACGACTGTTGAAAGGATTGATAGCAAAAAAAGTTTCTGGTTCCTGAAAGGCAGCCAAATTCGAAGTATAGAGAGAATGAAAAAGAAAAGGAAGCAAAAGTTGTCACTAGTAGTATGACACTAGGTAATAATAACTGTCACAATACATGGTACACCTTTGGCCACTCCCAACATCCATGCAATAGCACTGAATCATGGGCATTTCTCTGACCTGCTGGCTGAAGGAGGAGCAGCCCTCTCTGTCAATGCTGCCATAGGATCACGTCAGATTTTTTCATTTCAGGTCATTTTTTTCTTTTTTTTTATTTTTTAATATTTTATTTATTTATTCATGAGAGACACACACAGAGAGAGGCAGAGACACAGGCAGAGGGAGAAGCAGGCTCCATGCAGGGAGCCCTATGTGGGACTTGATCCTGGTCTCCAGGATCAGGCCCTGGGCTGAAGGCTGCGCTAAACCGCTGTGCCACCTGGGCTGCCCAGTCATTTTTTTTTTTTTCATTTTAAAACTCTTGTTTTACAATCTTAACTCATCAAGTGACTTGAATATGGAAGAGGTAGTATAGTACAATTTAAGAAAGAACTGAACCAGGAGTCAGGAAACTGGGTTTCTGGTTCATCTCTGTGATAAATTAGCCAACTGATCTTGAATGAGTCACTTAACTTTTCTGGGTCCCAATTTCTTCTCTCATAAAACCAGAAGCCCAACCCAAGAGCTACCGATGCTCTTCTGTAGTTAAAGTAAAGGGTGCAGGAAGGTAGAGCTGGGCTCTTTTGGCCTATTCACCCCCATATCTTCCCTCAATTCCACCAGTATTCAATGGAGCCCCTTCCTGGAATCCGGCGCTCCTCGGACCACTGAACATACCTTGTCTAGAAGCTCCAGATACTCACTCACTAAAACTCTGCCATATAAATGACTTTTTGTCTTCTCATTAAGTTCTTGAGTATAAGCTGAGGTCCACTTTATAGTTTGGAGAAACAAACTGGCCTAATTTGGGGTGGGACTCTACCTTATGCTTTTTCAAACATTTGAACATCTATTCTTCTCTTTCCCTAAAAGTCATTCTGTTCCCTTTTATTCCTCCTTCGTATAACACATTCACTATTTCTACCAGGAAATCTCCTTTTCAACCTTAAAACCCTCTTCAGGGTTTCCTACCTCTAGAGTAAGCATCCCTGATTACCATTCAACCCTTTTCTGATTCTCAAACCAATTTCTCCATTATCCCTCTTCCATGTCCACCTCTATTGTTACATGGACCTCACTGCCTTGTGATTATTTTTTTATGTACCCATTGTCTTCCCCTGGCATGAGTCCTTAAAGGAAAAAAAATTGCCATATTCATCTTTTATATCTCTATTCTTCACACCTAACACTATGCGGTTATCAACATGCACTCAAAAGAGATTTATTAGACCAAAGAGATAGTTTAGACATAGAGCAAATCTGTAACAGGAGTACACAGAAGCCAGTTAAAGGTGAAACTGAGTTCACGGAAGCCCCCATCTGGAGCTGAGTTCACTGGTCTAACAACAACCAGATCTGATTTTTTTCCCTAATAGAATTAACATTAGGAAAGTGGGATGGGAATGAAGGTGGGCTAAGGAGAGATTTTTAATATTGCTAAATCACAATGTTAGAAAGAGTATTTTTCCTTGTAAAGTTTCACTCTATTTGTTGTCCTTTAGTCATTTTATTTCTGGGAAATTGAGAAATCTTATTTGAAGTTGCTTTTTTTTTTTTTTCTTTCCTGGAGTACCCACCATGACCTTGAGCATGATGTCCTAGAACAAACTATTCCCTGAAGGGATCTGAATGGGGAGACAGAAACCAGGTCATTTTCAAAACAGCTTCAAAAGTTAGCCTGCCTCCAAGTCTTTTCCCAGAAGCAAGACCCAAGGGCGAAAAAGGAGTGCTCTAGGTTAAACCACTGATTTCCTAAATGTAGTTGCACATCCTCCATACTCATTGCTCATTATTAAAATAGAGACTACACTGACTATCTGGAGGTAAGGAGAAATAGGACCATAAAAGCATGCTATTAGTGCTAATTACACACTATCTTTCACCACATTAGCAAAGCAAAGCTAAAATTTAAAGTCCTTGACAGAAGCATTTTGACTGAGCGCCCTTTATTTTAGTAGCCTATGATTTTTCAGTGTTACTAGCAGATAAAATGTCAAAACTGAAAACACTTCCACTCTTATAGTCTGGAGCAGCTGATTTAGCCATCATCTGAAAAGCAGCAACATCCTGGCAGCAGAATTCAGATCAGTTAGTGAGAGTCTTGACTTGTCCTGGAGATTAGTGGTGATCTAACAACAACCAGATCTATAATGAATGTGGTGACTTCACTGCAATTAGGAAGCCCTGTGAAGAGTGGGGGGTGGAGGTTGCCTGGTGAACAGTGAATTTTATTTATTTTTCTTGTTATTTAAATTCCAGTTAGTTACCATGCAATATATTAGTTTCAGGTGTACAATATAATGATTCAACACGTCCATACAACACCCAGTGCTCAGTACAGCAAGTGCCCTTATTTAATCCCCATCACCTATTTTACCCATCCCCCCACCGACCTCTCCCCTGGTAAAAGAGTCTCTTAGTTTGCCTCCCTCCTTTTTTCCCCCCTTTGCTCATTTGTTTTGCTTCTTAAATTCCACATATGAGTGAAATCATATGGTATTTGTCTTTCTCTGACTTATTTTGCTTAGCAAAATACTCTCTAGCTCCGTCCATGTTGTTGCAAACAGCAAGATTTCATTCTTTTTATGGCTGAGTAATATTCCATTGTGTGTGTGTATGTGTGTGTGTACGTATACACACATCTTCTTTATCTATTCACCAGTTGATGGACACTTAGGTTGTTTCCATAACTAATGCTGCTATAAACATCAGTATACATGTATTCCTTTGAATTAGTGTGTTTGTATTCTTTGGGTAAATACCTAGCAGTGCAATTACTGGATCGAAAGGTAGTTCTGTTTTTAACTTTTTGAGGAACTTCCATTCTTTTCCACAGTGGCTGCACCAGTTTACATTCATGCCAACATCCTCACCAACACCTGTTGCTTGTGTGCTTGATTTTAGTCATTCTGACAGGTGTGAGGTACTATCTCATTGTGGTTTGATTTGTATTTCCCTGATGATGAGTGATGCTGAGCATCTTTTCATGTGTCTATTGCCCATCTGGATGTCTTCTTTGGAAAAATGTGTATTCATGTCTTCTGTCCATTTCTTAACTGGATTGTTTGTTTTTTGGATGTTGAGTTTGATAAGTTCTTTTTTTTTTTTTTAGATTTTATTTATTTATTCATGAGAGACACAGAGAGAGAGAGAGAAAGAGAGAGAGGCAGAGACGCAGGCAGTGGGAGAAGCAGGCTCCATGCAGGGAGCCCAACGTGGGACTTGATCCACGTTGATCCTGATCCTTGATCCTTGATCCTGATCTCCAGGATCACACCCTGGGCTGCAGGCGGCACTAAACCGCTACGCCACTGGTGCTGCCTGATAAGTTCTTCATAGATACTAATCCTTTATCAGGTATGTCATTTGCAAATATCTTCTCCCATTCTGTAGGATGCCTTCTAGTTTTGTTGTTTCCTTTGCTGTGCAGAAGCCTTTATTTTTATAAATTTCTAAAAGTATATTTTTGCTTTTATTTTCCTTGCCTCAGGAGACATATCTAGAAAGAAGTTGCTACAGCCAATGTCAAAGATGTCAATGTCAACAATGCCTTTGTTCTCCTCTAGAATTTTTATGGTTTCAAGTCTCACATTTAGATATTTAATCCATTTTGAATTTATTTTTGCATGTGCTGCAAGAAAGTGATCCAGTTTCATTCTTTTGCATGTTGCTGTCCAGTCTTCCCAGCAGCATTTGTTGAAGAGACTTTTTGTCATTGGACATTCTTTCCTACTTTGTCAAAGACCATTTAGGTGTGGGTTTATTTCTGGATTTTCATTCTGTTCTATTGATCTAAGTGTCTATTTTTGTGCTGGTACCATACTGTTTTGATCACTACAGTTTTGTGTTATAATTTGAAGTCCAGAATGTTATACCTCCATCATTGCTTTTCTTTTTCAAGGCTTCTTGGTTACTCAGAGTCTTGTGGTTCCATACAAATTTTAAGACTGTTTGCCCTAGCTCTATGAAAAATGCTGGTGGTGTTTAGAAAAGATTGCATTAGATGTGCAGATTGCTTTGGGTAGTATAGACATTTTAATAATATTCTAATCTATAAGCATGGAATGTCTTTCCATTTGTTTGTATCATCTTCAATTTCTTTCATCAGTTTTTTTTTTATCATTTTCGGAGTACAAGTCTTTCACCTCTCTGGTTAAGTTTATTCCTAGGAATCGTATTGTTTTTGGTGCAACTGCAAATGTGACTGATTCCTTAATTTCTCTTTCTGCTGTTTCATTTTTAGTATTTAGAAGTGCAATCGATTTCTGTAAAGTGCAATAGATTTCTGTATATTGATCTTGTATCCTGAGACTTTACTGAATTCATTTATTAGTTCTAGCAGCTTTTTGGTGGAATCTTTCAGGTTATCTATATAGAGTATCATGTTGTGGCACCTGGGTGGCACAGTCCATTGAGCCTCCAACTCTTGGTTTCAGCTCAGGTCATGATCTCACAGTCATAGGTTTGAGCCCCACATCAGGCTCCATGCTCAGCATGGAGTCTGCCTAAGATTCACATTCTCTCTCTCACCCTCTCCCGCCCCCACCCCCCACCCGTTCCTCCCTCCTATATTTGCACATGCTCTCCCTCTCTAAATAAATAAATAAATAAATAAATCTTTTTTTAATAAATTAATTTTTTATTGGTGTTCAATTTACCAACATACAGAATAACACCCAGTGCTCATCAAGTGTCCCCCTCAGTGCCCGTCACCCACTCACCCCCACTCCCCACCCTCCTCCCCTTCCACCACCCCTAGTTCATTTCCCAGAGTTAGGAGTCTTTATGTTCTGTCTCCCTTTCTGATATTTCCCACACATTTCTTCTCCCTTCCCTTATATTCCCTTTCACTATTATTTATATTCCCCAAATGAATGAGAACATACACTGTTTGTCCTTCTCCGATTGACTTACTTCACTCAGCATAATACCCTCCAGTACCATCCACGTTGAAGCAAATGGTGGGTATTTGTCGTTTCTAATGGCTGAGTAATATTCCATTGTATACATAAACCACATCTTCTTTATCCATTCATCTTTCGATGGACACCGAGGCTCCTTCCACAGTTTGGCTATTGTGGACATTGCTGCTAGAAACATCGGGGTGCAGGTGTCCCGGAGTTTCATTGCATCTGAATCTTTGGGGTAAATCCCCAACAGTGCAATTGCTGGGTCGTAGGGCAGGTCTATAAATAAATCTTTATATAGGGTATCATGTCATCTAAAATAAGTAAAGTTTGACGTCTTCTTTGCCAATTTGGATGCCTTTTGTTTATTTTTGTTGTCTGATTGCTGTGGTGAGGGCTTCCAGTTCTATGTTAAAAAAACAGTGGTGTGAGTGGACATTCCTGTCTTTTTCCTGACCACAGAAGGAAAGCTCTCAGTTTTTCCCCATTGAGGATGATATTAGCTGTTGGCTTCTCATATATGGCCTTTATTATGTTGAGGTGTGTTTCCTCTAAAACTACTTGCTTGAGTTTGTATCACAAATAGATGTTGTACTTTGTCAAATGCTTTCTCTGCACCTATTGAAAGGATCACATGGCTCTAATCCTTTCTTTTATTAATGTGGTGTACCACGTTCATTGATTTGCAAATATTGAACCACGCTTGCAGCCCAGGAATAAATCCCACTTGATTATGGTGAATGATTCTTTTAATGTACTGTTGGATTTGGTTTTCTACTATTTTATTGAGAATTTTTGTATCCACATTCATCAGGGATATTGGCCTGTTGAATTTTAGAGTCACAAATAAATTGGCAACAATATTTTGACCTCCTTATTCCTCTTTATTTTTAAGCTTTCTTATTTAAAAAAAGAATATATTAATCCATGCTAATGGTTTTTATTATAATTTTATCTGTGTCCCTTATATTAGTAGTAAAGAGTGCCAGGCCCTTTAGTAAGCTTTGAACATGGATTACTTCATTGAATCCTTACAACAATCCCATGGTATGGGACTATTACTATACCTGTTGTCCCAATAAGGCACATAACTATTAAGGAGTAAATCCAATTTTTACTTGGATAAATTGTTTTGAAGAAAATAAATTGAATAAAATGTATTTGAAGTAAATTAGACTCCAAAGTCAACACTTTGCTGCTTTCTCATATATATATATATATATTTTGAGACAGAGAGAGAAAATAGAGGAAAAGTGATAGGGAGAAGCAGATCTCCCACAGAGCAGGGAGCCTGATACAGGGCTCTGTCCTAGGACCCTGAGATCATGACTCAAGCCGAAGGCAGACACTTCACCGACTGAGCAACTCAGGTGCTCCACTTTGCTGCTTTCATAGAAAAAAATGGTAAAGATACAGACTTTGTATGAATTTCTAAGGAACAAGTGAAATGAGTATTAAGAACAATACATTAGTGTATTAAGCATCTTCAAAGAGGCAGTAATCTAGCCACCAAAAGAAAAAAAATGAAATTTACTCTGCTAGTATCTTTTAAATAATGTTGAGACCCAAACTGTGAAAACAATGATGTTTGTTTTAGAACATCATGCAATAGGAATATAGGCAATGATGTCATTTAAAGTGGGAAAAAAATTTTCCTCTCAGAAAATACACTTGCACTCTGTATGTACACCTGAAGTTCTCTGTGAGACTGATGACAGACAGATGTAAGGCGCTGAATGCCTGTGTTCCCTCAAAGTCACATGTTGATGCTTCAACTCCCAGTGTGGCTATATTTGGGTTTTTTAAATGCACACTATATCATAGTATATATTATTAATGTAATATTAAATATAATATTTATTAAAGGGAATCAGCTCACATGATCATGGAGGTTGGCAACTCAAAAATCTGCCAGACCCATTTCCAGTGTGGCTGTATTTGGAGATGGAACCTCCAAGGAAGTAATTAAAGTTAAGTAAGTTCATAAATAAGATTATATGGAGTCCTGATCCAATAAGATTAGATTCCTCATAAGAGACGCCAGAGAGGTCAAAGGACAGGCCATGTGAGGAAAAGGCAGCCATCTACAAGCCAGGAAGACAGCAGCCTCCAGAAACCAACCCTGCTGGACTCTTGATCTTAGATTTTCCAGCTCCCAGAATTGTGAGAGGATGAATTTTATTGCCTAAGCCACCTGGTCTACAACACTTCATTGTAACAGGCTGAGCAGACTAATACAATATAATATCTGGAGAAATCACATTTTCAAGTATTTGCTTTAACATTTTTTTCTGTTAGTCATTCTTTTGTTTGCCGCTATTAGATATAGACCTTGGTATGAAGTTTCAAAAATCTAAGAAAAATCAAAGACCAAATAAATAACACTCTGTACAAATTCATTTCTTTCTATCATTTTAGAAAAGAACATTATGTTTTATTTCATGTCAATAAGCTTTATTTAGTTCCTGGAATACCACTGACTCCTAGGGGATGATGACCAGGACCCCACTGGACAGACAAGTAATGCCCTAAGCTTTGTTAGTTTGAGAATACCTTCTGCTATGAAAGCTTTTGTGTTTTTAAATTGCTGGTCATTTTGAAAAGAATTTTTATAAATAACCAATATTTTCTGGAAATTTTTAGGAGATAAATTTACCCATAATACCACTACCACAGACATGTTGTTAACACTCTAGAAGAATTATAGTCAACAGATATGTATCCTGTTTACATTAGTCTTCTTCATTGAGAACATAGATACTTCACAGCAAGGGTTTAGAGAATCTGAATTCATGCTGAGCTCTGTCACAAACTCTTTTTCAAGTCAAGAAAAGATGCTCTTTGTGGTCTCGATAGAGAAATAACAGGAATCTATATTGCCTACCAACTCCAGGACTTGTTATATGAATGTATTATTATATGATGCTAGAGCATGAGCTCACTCAGAAAGGAAACATGAGTGTTATGTTATAATCAGTACCCGGCAGCCCCTGATGTGAGCAGAACAGTATGATCTGTGTGGGACCCAACTCATTTGTAGGTCTAAAATAATTTTTTAAAAAAGAAAAAAAGCTCAACAGGAATACTGGAAAATTTCCAGAGCTGACCTCCTAGCCCACAAATCAATAAGTTAGTCAACATGGATTTAGCACCAACTGTGTAATCATAGCAACCCTAATTTTAGTACTATTTATGGGAATGGAAGGGAAAACTGAGAAGCTGGTTTACTGTCTGACCTACTGTTTCTTATGTATTTTCCTCTGTTTATTCCCAGATTAAATATCCTTGGAGTTGAAGATCAGCTCAAATTCTCCCCATTCCTGGGAGTCTTGGAACAACACACACAAAGAAAACAAAGCATGAGTTGGAAAAAGGAAGTTTTTTTCACTAAGCTTTTTACTATAAACTTAAACCCAGGGCTCTTGGGCTAATGCTAAAACAGAGGGCAAGCTTAAGGGCATAATTCTCCAGGTTTACTCATGCACATTACTAAACAAAAAACCTGGTTGTTTCTCTGCCAAGACTACCTTTTAAGGTTCTTTAAAGAACCTAGTCTCGATACCTATTTAAAGAGGGGTGGTAACAAATGCTTCTGGAATGCATTGTTTTTTATCTACCCAATATGCTGTGACAGAAATACTGTGACACCATCAGCACTCCTGTCCCTAGGTGTCACAGGCCACAGAGAACATGCTACACTGCAGTTTCAAACTTATAAAACTATAAAAGTGCCAGCTTTGGATGAATGCCTCATCATGAATTCTCTCACTAGGTTCTATACTTAGGGACAAGCTACTTAATAGCTCAGAGTCTGTGCTTCCTTGTTGTAAATGAGAGATAATACTCTTTCTTAGTATTGCTATAAAAAGGAGAGAAAGAACACTTGTAGGTATATCAGTCAAGGTCCATTGAGGAAAACAAACCACTCAAGAGATTTCAAACAGAGGGCTTTAATGCAGGGAGTTGGCTACAATGACATAAGAAAGGTGGGAAGGGCACAAGAGAAGGGTTGTCAGTGGCAGCACAGGAAATCTGCCACCACCACTGCTGCCACCCCCTACTACAGTAGGAGGGAAGGAACCCAGGAAAGCACTCCCACTGAGAAGCCCATACATGCTGTCATAGATACTGTGAAAGGCACTGCTACTTCTGCTGTTGGAACAACTTGGCCACCACTCACTCAGCGAGAACCCAGGCACTTGCATCACCACCGAGGAGCTGGCTCTCCTGCTGCAGCTCCTCTCCCTGGTGCTTCAAAAAGTGGCAGGGAGAAGAGGGTGGATTGGCTTCCTTCTTCTTTCTGCCTCCCAAGCTCCTACCATGACATCATGTAGAATCATCCATAAACCAGGTCTCCATTTTTCTTCTTCTACCCATTGATCATAGGCAGCCAGTCAGAAGCTGTCAAAGGGACAGCATGTGCTTGCAAAAGAGGCCATGACTTTGCTCCAAGATACCGATGAGATGATAGGCATGGATTGAGAGATGATAGCTTTAAATAAAGTAGAAGCAGAAGTTCTGGAAGCCTGAGCCACTGGTCATGCAACTTACTTGTATTTTTAGGATCTGATCAAGTCTAATCTCATCTACCCTGCTTCCACTTAATGACAGAACACTGATGCCATCCACCTGCTGAAAGCTTGGTGGATCAGGTAGTACCCAGTTTATAACGGGCAGTTGGGATATCCAATGATCAAGAATTGGTTTCCACCAAGGCCCAAAAAAGCAGACCAGAAACTTTTTTAGAGAGACAGTAATAGTTTGTAAAAAAGGGAATAGCTTTTCCCCCAAAGACCCTCAGCATCTGCCATAGAAGTTTCTGTTAGAGTATCTCAGAACTTCCACAGAGCATCCTAATTTGTGATAACACTTGGACAACCACTGAATCTGCTGGTCATAAAATCCAAATGGCAGAGCCTTGAGCCCCACCATTCGGTAGCCTTGCAGCACTCAGTAAGCATAAGGAAGCGTAGTAGTATTTATCCAACAATGCAAGCAGGAACACAAAGCCTTTATCTCTTCCAGAGAGATGAGTAGGACAAGGTGCACTAGCTTGTCTTTTTAGCTTGGAGAAGATGCCCTCATCAGATTAGACCCCTCAAATTCCACCAACATGCCAGAACTTTGAATTTTCATGAGGCTTATTTTCCACCTTCTCACATACACACATGTAATTTTCAAAGGCAGTAATTCTCAAACTTTAATGTCCATCAGAACTACCCTCAGGGATTGTTAAAACACAGATAATTCCACCACTAATTTCTGATACAGTTGTTTTTGGACAGAGCTGAGGCTAGAAAACTTTCAACATATTCCCAGCTAGTACGCTGCTGATCCAGGGACCATGCTTTGTGAATCACTGTTCTAAATCATCTAGTAGTTATTACTTTCCAATCACCAGGATCACTCAGCTTACTATAATCTATATAATACATTATCATTATGTTTCATAGAATGTTGAATAATCAAGGTCCTCACAGACTAAATTATGCTCAAGAGAACATGAGAATTAACAAAGCCTTGAGTTAAGATAGACTTCTGTCCTTGCCAGTTGGGAAGAGAAATGTTCCTTATAAATTGGTATACAAAGGGGGAAAAATTTGCCAGGTCAATAACTATATAACATGTTCCAAAGGCTATATTGATTTTTTTCTACATCTTGTATTTATAATTTATAATTGAATTATTTATCACCTGATCATATTATAGAATTCCAAATTTTTCACAAAAGGCAATGTTAATTAGGTTGTTGACAAGAATCAATACTTCTACATTTTTCAAATTATTGATGGTGATATTAATCTCTATGACCCCCTCCCCATGGATGAGATATTGCTTTTAGTTTATATCTTTGTTAGGATAGAAAGTTTCAAGGGCTTCTGCTTGGTCCTACCTATAATAATAGCCCTCAATTCGCAGTTCGCAAATATAGTAAGCATCCTACCTTATTGCCAAATATGTCATTTCACCTATGCATTTGAGAACTGTGAAAATCACAATAACATGGTTTCATGGACCTATTGGACCCACTGGAAGATCTAATCAGCCCCAAATGCCATATATTTTTATTAATACTTGACATCACCAGGGATTAGCAATTCAGAGCCGTTGATTTATAATGCTTTAAAATCTGGGCAGTTCCCTTTCCTCAGTACAGTCATCCTGGTAGATGGAGTCAGATCCCTTTGGGGAAGTATTTGAAGAGTTACAGTATTTATCTTTTACAGTGTCTCAGGGTTCTTCAAGGACACCCAATTTTCCCTTTATTTGGGTAGCCTAGTCTTTCAATAGCCTCATGTCTAGAACCTGAGAGAGAGAACACGATTTTCTTTTGTACAAACTCAAACCAATGTTTTTTCTCTAGTCCTAAAGTATTACCAGTTATAAGGTAGGCTGCCAATATATTTTATACTTTGGGGCTCCTGGGTGGCTCAGTTGGTTAAGCATCCAACTCTTGTATTGGTTCAGGTCATGATCTCAGGGTCCTGAGATCAAGCCCCAAGTCAGGCTCCACTGAACAGGGAGTCTGCTTGAGATCTCTCTCTCTCTCTCCTACTGTCCCTCCCCCACTCACATATGTGCTCTCTCTCTAAAGAAATACATAAATAAATCTTTAAAAAATATATATATTATACTTTAAGGCCCTCTGAAACAATTAAAATTTAGGGGATCCCTGGGTGGCTCAGCGGTTTGGCACCTGCCTTTGGCCCAGGGCGTGATCCTGGAATTCCGGGATTGAGGCCCGTGTCAGGCTCCTGGCATGGAGCCCGCTTCTCCCTCCTCCTATGTCTCTGCCTCTCTCTCCCTCCCTCTCTCTGTGTCTATGATAAAAGAATAAATGAATAAATCTTTTTAAAAAACAATTAAAATTTAATTTTAATTAAATGTTTAGTTAAATTAGCAACTGCCCTCTCTCTAAAAAAGCTGGCTCAGTCAAAACTCTTGGTCTTAAGATCAAGGTCTTACAGTCATAGATTAAGCCCTCATCAGGCTCTGCACTGGGCATGGAGCCTACTTGAGGTCCTCTCCCTCTGCCCCATCCCCCTACTTGCATGCGGATATGCACTCTTTCTTGCTCTCTTAAAAAAAAAATAGCAATTGCCAAGAATCTCTACAAGCTGAAACTAACTGTCACACACAAATATACCTAGCAATTAAGCATTGCTATATGGCTTCTGCCTGACCATTTGGGATCCCACCAAGCCCACTGAACAAGGGGGTCCATTAAATTCAGTTAACTATCCACTGAAAAGCCATACTCTAGGTTTTTCCAACATAAGCTGTCAAAATGCTATCATTTTTTAAATGTTAACCCCTTGGAACATTCTAGGATCTACTTCTAATTATGGGTGTAGAAGCAAAGATAAGTGTTAAGGATAGACCATGAGGAGAAAAAGCAACAGAGTCCTGCAGGGTAACTGCTGGCTGTTCAAGAGAAGAAGAGGTAGATTTCCAATAAGGGAGGTGGAACTCTTCTGAAAATAAATGATACTCAAGTGGAGTGGTTTTAGGGATCTGAATCCCTAAAATGTCCCCATTCCAGTTCTCAAGGTCCCCTTCCTTACCAACCAACCAACACCTCAACACCTCTGCAAGACACTTGGTGAAGTAGTGAATTCTAATTCCATGCAGTTCTGCAGCCCACAGGACAAATTTGGGGTCTGATTCCCAGATGTGTCAGCCCTGAGTTTATAGGCTACAACAAATAGAAGATTCTTTCTGGCCATCAGTAAAGTTCTCTAAGTGTGAAGCTGAGAGTTTAAAATACTAAGTTCTTTATTTTCTTTCTATAACTCTCCAGTGAAATCAGAAGCAGCCAGAAAACCTTCGAATCCTTGTCATCATCACTTATAAACTAGTTACAATAGACAGTTATTCTCCTGAAGTCCTGCCTTTAAGAAACAATTTATCCCACGCCACTACAAGTTATAGATTCTGAGTATTTCATTGTCCTTTGTAACTTGAGGTTATTTCATGTTCAAGCATCATCCAGTCAATAACAGATCCCAGATTCCATCCTTGAGGTTTTGTCTTCTAGGATCACAGTTTATACTATGTATTATATCTAGACTAGTCAGAAAATACAACTCACTTTATTTTTTTTATTTTTTTTATAACTCACTTTAGATTTATCAAATAGAAAAAAAGATTTAGTGAAAGATATAAGGATATTATAAATATTATAAAGATATTTCAGGGACAGGGGTTGCCTGGGTGGCTCAGTTGGTTGAGCATCCCGAATCTTGATTTTGTCTCATATCATTATCTTGGGATTGCGAGATCAAGTCCCACATCAGGCTCCACATTCAGTGCAGAATCTGCTTATCCCTTTCCATCTGCTCCTCCCCATGCATGTGACTTCTCTCTCTAAACTAAATAAATAAATAAATTCTTTTTTTAAAAAAGGGTATTTGAGAGGATGGGGGAGCAAAAAGGAGAAAGAAGTTATTTAAAGATCAGGACGTTACTATTGCTTCTAAACCATAATCTGGTGTGAACTGCAGAGATACTGAAGTCCTGCCACTGCAGTTGAAATTGCACAACCACAGCTGAATAGGAATCCAGGAGCCTGCAGTACTGCTGAGAAGCCACACTCCCCAGGCTGCTGCAGCTGTTGCCTGAGCATGACCAGAAGTGGGGGGAGGGGAGCATTTTCCTTTCTTCCCAGTGTCCAGTTTCTCATTCATACCTCCCATTGCAAGGCCAACTAAAAGCAAGCTTGCAAAGTAGACTGTTTGCAGGTACACTGTTTGCAGGTACACTGTTTGCAGACTTCTATATCACACCCCATTCAAGGGCAAGAGAGTTGAAAATGGAGCTGTTCAACAAGAGATAAATGACCAAGAGCACAGCAGTTCTACTCACATCTGTTAGCTCACATCCTTCCCCTAACCACATCCACGATGGAAATGCTATAAAGGCTTATCTTCAACATTTTGACAGTCCTCTATACCTGGAGCAAGAAAGGATAGAAGTTCAGAGAAAAGTAGAGCAAGTAGTATGAAAGTAGAAGATTCTTTAGTATTTTTCAGGTAATGAAAATTCTATTTTAATGCATGCCTGTAAATAGCCAGGAAAAACTTCATCAATATCATCAGTGCAATGCCTTAAATAGGCACCTTTGGTGATAATGAATATTTCCTGGATATCCACTGAAGCAGATTCTTTTATTAAGTGGTGTCTTGTGATAGAAATAAAGCAAAATGGGTGCTAAAGATTAACTTTTATAAAGCATAAGCCACAGCTTCAAATTCTGATCATTAAGTATGTCAGTCAGGCATCCCATATCCTTATTGATTTGGCAAAAGACAACATGTGACGAAATTCATGCCACTTTTTTTGTGTGTGCCCAAAGATGAATAATACCTTAATCAATCACATTATATAAATTCTTCCTCTCTTTATAGACATGAAAATATGATTTCTGTGCCGTGATTCAGAGAATAAATAACTTTATAGTTTAACAGGAAATCATAGATCTCTGACTCAGAGTTGCCAGAATTTGCAATCAGTTAGACTTTAGAGATATAAAAATAGTCTGGGAAACTATATTAAAAGCATATTCTGTTCTGATCAGATGAGATCAAATGGGCACAAAATCTTTACTCGAACATCATATGCAGTTTAGTTTGTCAAAAATCCATTTAGATTTGAAAAGCAAAAACTCTTTTTACTGAAAAATTCCGGGGACACCAAGGTGGCTCAGTCAGGTAAGCATCCATCTATTGGTTTCAGCTCAGGTCATGATCTCATAGTTATAGAGTCAAGCCCCACCTTGGGCTCTGTGCTCAGTGCCAAGTCTACTTCAGATTCTCCCTCCCTCTCTCTCCCACTCACTCACCCTCTCAAATAAATAAAATCTTTAAAAAAATTCCAGCATCCAAAGCTAAAAATGCTGGTTCAAAGGCATGGTTTCTTTCCCTTTCTTATTCTATAAGTCAATTTTTTAATAATACCTCTTACTTCAATCATAGATATATATGTATTAAATGCTGACTGTACATCTGGCTCAGATCCATGTACTTCAGCTACATCATTAAATAAAACCAACAGAGTTCCCTGAACTCTGCCTTTGATCTATATTCTAACACAAAGAGAGACATCAAAATGCATAATAAAGAAATATATTGTATATTAGAAGACTGCAGGTAATGGAGGGGGGTAAGTAAAGCAGGAAAAGGAGATTAGGAATATTAAATTTTAAAGTTTACAACTTTAACTAGAATAGGTCAAGAAAATCTCAAGACAAAACTTAAAGTATTTAATCAAATGAAAATGAAAATATAACTTCTCCAAATTTGGGGGATATGATGAAAGCAGTGCTCAGAGGGAACTGATAACATTGTATATATACATTAGGAAAGAAGCATCTAAAATGAATCATCTAAGTTTCTACCTTAAGAAACTAGATAAAAAGGGCAATTTAATCTTAAAACAGCAGAAGAAAAGAAATAATAAAAATTAGAGCAGAAATCAATGAAATTTTAAAAAGAGAACAACAGAGAAAATCAATAAAACCAAAAGCCAATTCTTAAAAAAAAAAAGAATCAATTAAAAAGATAAGCCTGTAGGCAGACTAACCAAAAAGAGAAAGAAAAAGAAAGAAAGAAAGAAAGAAAGAAAGAAAGAAAGAAAGAAAGAAAGAAAGAAGAAAGAAAAAAAGAAAGAAAGAAAGAAAGAAAGAAAGAAGAAAGAAAAAAAGAAAGAAAGAAAGAAAGAAAGAAAGAAAGAAAGAAAGAAAGAAAGAAAGAAAAAGAAGCAAACAAACTGCCAATATTAGAAATTAAAGAGAGGTCATCACTACTGATTCCAGGACATTAAAAGAGTACCATGCACTTTAAATATGTACAGTTATGTTTGTTAATTATTCCACAATAAAGCTTTTTTAAAAGGAATATATAATATTATAAAGGAATACGATGAACAACTCTATGCCACAAATTTAATAATTTAGATGAAGTAAACCAATTTCTTGGAAGAAAAATTATCAAAATTCACACAAGGAGAAACAGACTACCTTAACAGGCCCCTTTGTATTTGTTAAAGAAATTGAATCAATAATTAATGACCTTCCAAAAAAAGAAAATATGAGGCCCAGATGACCTCACTGGTAAATTCTACCAAACACTTAAGGAATAAATGATACAAATCCTTCATAGTCTCTTCCAGAAAACAGAAGCAGAGAATATTCCTTAACTCTGAGCATTATCCTCACAGCAAACTAAACTGTTAGGGCTTAGTTTGCCCCTCCTCTAAGGAGATTTTAAATTTGAAAATAAAGATTAGATCTTTGTGAGTGTGACTATCACTCTATGTGCTACCTGGATGTCTTTGGGCGCTCTTAATCATGTCACAGAGGGGATCCTGGGCAAAAGGCTGATCTTTGAGCTAAGGGTCAGGAAAATATGAAGACTCTTCAGTAACACAAGACAAAGCTGATGAAACTAGCTTCTTGACTTTTCATTTGTTTAAAAGGTGTGAAAATGCTTGGTGCATTCTTGATAACATTGGAGATATTGAGCCTGCCTTTCAGCAAAACCAAAACCTAAACTGGCCTTGCTCTGGCCTTCAGCACAACATACGCCCTACCACCCAACCTGAACCTCCAAACCCTGGGAACTTCCTGTATGTAGTCTGGTCTTCTCCCTCTCTCCTGTTCTTCCTTCCATGGTTTCCCTTCAGTTCCTTTAGTCCTGGTTCTTCTCTTTCTCCTTAATTTTTGCTGCCACCCACGGTCCTGGCACAGAATGCACCACCCAGATGTGTTGTCTTTCCCATATCAAACATCCAGATATCTGGATATCATACAATGGACTGATTTTTAAATTTTCCTTCCAAAAGTTGGCCTGTAATTCAAATTCTCTGCATTGTCTAGTTCAGCTCTGAGTATTGTCAAATTATTTATAAAAACAGACATAGGGTAAGGGAATTCAGTGAGTTTAAAGAGATCACCCTAAAAACTTGACCTTTGAAGTCATTTTTACTGAGATAAGAAACATGTGCAGAATCTATATCTCCATCCTAAAATACCTTTTGTTCAGAAACCCAGGCTTTGAGGGGGTGAGGTCAGGGAATAGTTGGGGAATTGCTTCTCCTTTGTAATATGCTGAGAACTGCATCCCAGATAGGGGTAGGAGGATAAACTTCCTCTTTAAAAGCCATTAAGCATATCCCTGGAAAAAGCAAAAAGTTAGACTAAATGAAACAATGCAATAGACTTCCTATTCTTTGTTGACCTGGAAAAACATTGATTCTGAATATAGGCAATGGATCATGTCATTTCCTTTTGACTTTTCCAAAGATATTGCCACCATATTTGAAAACTGAAAATGAGACTTTAGAAAACTCTCATCTGGGAATTACATATAAGAAGTCATTCACAAATTGAAAACAACTCTAAGAAATTTATGTACGATTTGCAAACATCAGATTAACTCAATTCTTTGATGATTTGTTAAAAAACTTTTAACCCTATTCTCCCTCCAAAAATTAATTATCCCACATGCCTACAAACAACAAACCCACAAAACACTGTAACAATTCTCGATATGAATCTCACAGGGATTTTTGGATTTACTGAAACTGGCTACAGATTACAAGAATTACAGCCACTTACAATCTCTGGAAGCTTTTTAATTTTATGCTTTAGCTTTTTGTCAATTGTACAAATAAGTATCTAAATCCAAAGATCAAATATGGCCCTTCTGCTATATTCATCCACTAGTCTTGGTGTAATTTACACTTTCAAACAGGTCTGTAAAACACAAAAACAGAATGATACTCTCTAGAAGCCCTATTGCATCCCTGCATGTGTGTACCTAATCTCAGCTGGTCCCTGAGACCCCTGAGTGCCAACCCTATAGGCAGTCCCATTTCTGCTCCAACAAGATCAATTATGAACCAGGAGAAACTCACCAAACTACAAGCACACATGTACATTTATGGGAAAGGAACTACTCACTGAAAGAAGGTGATTTATAGAAAAGCTACAGCAGCTGATAAAAAACTTCAGTTCTCCTTAAAGAAGTTAGAGACAAACAATGTGTCTGGTATTGAAGACTTGAATGTGTTCACAAACCAGGGAACAGTGACCCACTTCAGCAACCCTAAAGTTCAGGCATCCCTGGCAGTGAACACTTTCACCATTCCAGGCCATGCTGAGACAAAGCAGCTGACAGAAATGCTACCCAGTATCCTAAACCAACTTACCAGAGTTAGTCTGACTCCTTTAAGAAACTGACTGAAGCTCTGCCCAATCTGTGGATGGAAAAGTACCACTTGCTACGAGAGGATAATGAATTTTGATGAAGCTTCCAAGAATGAAGCAAACTGAATTGAGTCAATTTCTGAAGACGATAAAACCTAAAGAATTTACTGGGAGCTGCTATTTTATATTATGACTGCTTTTTAAAATTTTGTTCATGGATCTGATAAAATCTGGATCTCCAATATTTTTAAGCCCAAGCCCCTAGGACACTTCAGCTCTTTTTAGTTTTTGCTTATACACAATTCATTCTTTGCATCTAATTAAGCTGAAGAAGCCTGGGAATAAAGTTTGACACAAGGTTAATAAAGTTCTTTGCCTAGGGAAAAAAAAAAAAACAGAATGACAAACTTCACAGTGAATTAGTGATCTTGCAACTGGCTTAAAATTTCTATGCTATATCTGTTCTATTGGGGTGATTTATTCTGGAAATATCATCTCAGATCTTTTAAATTTTGCATAAACAGGACCACTTAAGTAAAATATTTATAGTTCCAACACCCAGAACATTTTTCCAACCAGAGCTTCTAGGGAAGAGGCTCTAATTTAGTTTGAGGGCAATTACTTATGTTTAAAAATTCTGAGAGAACTAAGTATTGCCCTTTTGCAGACAGATATTGCTTTTAGGTTATTTTATCCTTAACATTACAAAATATGACTAGAAGCTAAATCCAAAACATTTGGCATTTGAGTTTAAGGTGAAGATAGCTTATATGCACCATTTCAGTATGATTCAGTATAAATAATGATCATCATGACCAGAATTTAGAGGCAACTGCAAAGTCTCTGAACCACATAGGTCTCTTTAGTTCTTTTTTAAAATTTTGTTATTTTTTTATCATGATAAAAAAAAAACACACATGAATTAACAATTCTTTTAAGTGCATACTAACTATATATACATTTCACATTAATGATATATGTACCATTTCAAGTATGATTCAGTATAAATAATGATCATCATACCCAGAATTCAGAGGCAACTACAAAGCCCCTGAACTACATAGGTCTCTTTAATTCTTATTTTAAATTGTTTCTATTGTGATTTAAAAAGCACATGTGCATTTACCTTCTTAACAATTTTTAAGTGCAGTATTAGCTATATATTCAATGTTGTATAGCAGGTCTCTATAACTGACTTGCATAACTGAGACTGTACCACTGAACAACTCCCCATTTTCCCTTCCCCCATCCCCTGGCAACCACCATTCAATTTTCTGTTTCTTTGAGTTTGATCACTTTAAGTGCCCCCTATAAGTGGACATAGGTCTCTTCTTGTAATTTTCTACTCTATCATGAAAAGTAATATCAAACATGTATTCATAATGATATAGTTTTAACACCCAGTTGTAATGGCTATGATGGACTGGTTTGCTCAATTATATCTCTTGTGAGTTGTATCTTATTGAACTATAGACAGTGGGACTAAGCAAGAATTCCCACACTCACTGCTGAGATCTGGAAGTAGTTCTTCCACTTAGATCCAGTTATATAAGATTTGGAGGCAGAAGTAAGACAGACAGAAAACATGTTCCTAGTGCTTTTGGAAGTTACTTCTGGCAATCAAAGATATGAAGACATATGGTTTTCTGCAATGGCATAGCAATGTCCAGTTATGTTCTTTCCAGGTGCTGAAAGATAGTTTTCTAGTGCTGGTGGCAACTGGAATCCATGTCCCACCATCCAGTTGTCAACATTGTTGTGGCCAAGAGGCATTTGGAGAAGTAGGTACAGAAGCTTCCTGATCCTGGACTGCAACTACAACAGATTGTTCTTGAACCCACCAGTTCTAATCGCCCCTCCTGATCCTTCAACTTTCTGACTGTGGTAGAGGACAGCTGCTTCATTGGCAGGTCAGTTAGCTAGCTATTTTATTCCGGGAGTCTTTCATAGAGACCCAGCCTATTGTATATTCCTTCAACACTTGCCATAATCTTTTAAGTATCTAATTCTCTGTACCAACCTTTTCACTTCAAGTAGTCAAAATATTCCTCATTCCTCCAACTGGCTCTTGACTAATTCACCAGTTGAAAACATGACGGTGTATTTTAACTAGATTCAGCTTCAATGCCTCTCCCTCTGCTCTCACTTTATTAGATTTCTTTGGCTTTAATTAATGCCAAGCAGAAATGGAAACTTATGATTGGTCATTTTATTTTATTTTTAAAGATTTTATTTATTCATTCATGAGAGACACACAGAAAGGGGGGGGTGGGCAGAGACATAGGCAGAGAGAGAAGCAGGCTCCATGCAGGAAGCCCAATGCAGGACCTGATCCTGGAACTCCAGGATCATGCCCTGGGCAAAAGGCAGATGCTCAACTGCTGAGCCACCCAGGCATCCCAGTGATTGGTCATTTTAATGCTAGTTAGTCTCTCCAATTGCTCTGATTACATCACTGCAGAAAAATGATAAACTGGCATTTCAGTATTTATTATTAAAATATTTAGAGTTCATAATATTTTTTAAACCAATGAAACTAAAAATGTAATATATTTTAAATAGAACCCTAACCAAAAGAGGAAAATAGACATCCAAGTCCAAGAAACACACAGAGTTCTGATTCCAAACAAGATGAATCCAAGGAGGTCCACACCATGGCACATAATACTTAAAATGTTAAAGGTTAAAGACAATGAGAGAATCCTAAAAGCAGCAAGAGAGAAACAAAAAGGTATTTACAAGGGAAAACCTACAGGACTATTTGCTGATTTTTCAGCAGAAACTCTGCAGGGCAGAACAAAGTGGTATGATATGCTTAAAGTGCTGAAAGGAAAAAACCTACTGCAAAGAATATCCAGCAAAGTTATCATTCAGGTTTAAAGGAGAGATAATGAGTTTCCCAGACAAACAAGAGATAAAGAAGTTTATTACCATTAAACCAGTACTATAAGAAATGTTGAAGGGGCTTCTTTAAGTAGAAAAGAAATGATCATAATCATACATAATGAAACTATAAATAAAAAGACATAAAATATGACTATATATATAATGTGGAAAAGGGAGTCTAAAGGGAAGAGAAGAGGAAAAAAAAACCTTTTATTCTTTTTGGTTTTTCTTCTCTTTTCTTTTTTTAGAATGTGTTTCAATTTAAATGACCATCGAATCAATATAGACTGCTATTTACTTAGGATGTTATATATGAACATCATGATAACCACAAACCCAAAACCTATGGGAGATACATAAAAAATAGAGAAAGAAAGCCAGCCAAAACACTAGAGATACTCATTAATCACAGAGAAACAGAGCAAGAAAGAAATAAAGAACTACCAAAAAGAAAAAGCTAGAAAACAAATCTTTAAAAAGACAATATGTATGTACTTATCAATAATTACTGTGAATGTAAATAGTCTAAATGTTCCCATCAAAAGACATAAAGTGGCAGAATGGATTTAAAAAAAAAAAAAAGCCCCATCTCTATGCTGCCTGCAAAAGACCTATGTCAGACCTAAAGAAGCATACAGACAGAAAGTAAAGGGATGCAAACACATCTATTATGCAAATGGAAATGAAAAATAGGCCAGGGTAGCATTATTTACATCAGACAAAATAGACTTTAAAACAAAGACTGTAACAAGAAACAAAGAACATTGTATAATGATAGAAGGCTCCACCCAAAAAGGGGATATAACAACTGTAAACATCTATACAACCAACATTGGAGCACCTAAATATATAAGCAAATATTAATGGGATTAATGGGCATAAAGAGAGAAATTGATGGTAATACAATAAGAGTAGGGGACTTTAAACTCCACTTACATCAATAATTAGGTCATCCAGATAGAAAATCAATAAGGAAACGATGTTTTTGAATGACATATTGGACCAGATAGATGTAACAGACATATATAGAGCATTTCATCCAAAAACAACAGAATAAACATTCTTTTCTTTTTTTAAGAGTTATTTATTTGAGAGAGAGGGAGAGAGAATGAGTAGGGGTGAGGCAGAGGGAGAGAATCTTTAAGCAGATTCCCTGCTGAGTGTGGAACCTGATGCAGAGTTCAATCCCAAGACCCATGAGAATGATCTCATTTCCACCTGAATGGAAACCAAGAGTCAGACACTTATCCTACTAAACTACCCAGGTGCCCCAGAATACACATTCTTTTCAAGTGTACATTGAACATTCTGCAGAATAGATCACATGCTAAGTCATAAAACAAGCCTAAATTAATTTAAGATTAAAATCATGCCATGCATCTTTCCCACCCACAAGCATACAAAACTAGAAATAAATCACAAGAAAAAAAACTAGAAAAAACACAAACACGTGGAGACAACAAAATTATTAAACCAATGGATCAATGAAGCAATCAAAGAAGAAATAAAAAATACAAGGAGACAATATAAAATGAAAACACAACAATCCAGAACCTCTGGGATACAGTGAAAGTAGCTCTCAGAGGGAAGTATATAGCAATATAGGCCTACTTCAAGAAACAGGAAAAAACTCAATCTAACCTTACACCTAAAAGAACTAGAAAAAGGACAAATAAATCCCAAGGTGAATAAAAGAAAGGAAATAATATAGATCAGAGCAGAAATAAATGATGTAGGGACCAAAAGAACAATATAAGAAAATCAGTGAAATCAAAAGCTGGCTCTTTGAAAAAATAAAATTGACAAACCCTTAGCCAGACTCATCAAGAAAAAAAGGAGAAAGGACCCAAATAAGTAAAATCGAAAATGAGAGAAAAGTAACAATTAATACCACAAACTACTGTAACACTCTGTGTCATGTATACTCAAGAAAAAAAGAAAAAAAAAAAGGAGAAAAAAAGCCAGTGACAAATAAAGCCGAAGAAAATCCGATTTGAGAAAAAAACACGCTGTGTCCTTGTAAGTATACCAAGAGAGAAAGTATCCTTACTAAAGAAAAATAAATCATTTAAAAGTGAAAAGTGTAAATGTGCATATAAAATATTAAACACATTATAATTCTGATTTAACTATTAAATGATTCAATTAATACAAAAATATTGTAGAAAAATAGCAAACGAAACACTAACTTAAGCTAATGTAATAAATAGTTAAAATCTTTAAATGAAACAGTATTTTAGCTATTTTTAAAAATGCAACCTTAAAAGGCAAAGTGCAACAAGCATGCATGCATGAAGGTGTCCACTATTTTGTGCAAAATATTTTAGCTTCAACTAAAAATTCTGATTCTTTGCCTGTAAGTAGAACTTTGGGGAGTTAGTGTTACATCAATTCAAACATTTCCCTCTCTTTCATCTTTAAATAATCCTATCTCTTGTCTTACAATTTTAAAGACATCTTTTTGAAGACTGTTACTTAGGAGGAAGGGAAATAGAATGAAATCACTATCTTGAGAGTGAGATGTTCTTGTTTAAAGAAAGCATTTCTAGTTGGTGTTCTTCTTCTTTAGTTTGATTATGTATAGATGGAGATTCTGACTTAGAATTACCTGTAGCAACTTTGATACCATCATATTTCTTTCATTTGAACAGTTTTCTAAAATAGAACTTAACACTTTCAGTAGATTTGCAGCATCCTCATTTGGCTGCTTATTTAAATTTACACAAGCTAAGGTGTGTCTAAGCCTGTAGACTGTATATCATTTTTGCTTTGGACACACAGTAACTCATTTCACTAAATCTCCAAATATAAATTAAGAACATCTCAGATTTTTTAAAATAATAGTTTATACCACAAAAATGCAGTTCTCCAAACCCATCTCACACGTGGACTTCACACCTCCCTGCCCCTGACATCTACTTCTCTGTTCTACCCCTCGGCCACCCTCAACCCCACCCTTTACCCTTCCCGACTCTCAAAGAATTTCATTCTCTTCATTGTAAAAGGAGAAGTCTGGTAAGCAAAGCCTTTGCATGATTTCTCATCACT